>NC_048284.1:9218081-9525581 GCF_009762535.1 Notolabrus celidotus | reverse complement strand
AGGTGAAAAAGTGTTGACGTGTAGCTTTCAGAGAACTGGATCATACTGTAGAGCATTTTTAATTCACATCATCACTGACTAGATTTTATGTTGTTTGTTGAGGATCAGAACCAGTGAACCCATCTGTTGTATTGCTGCTTTAAAACTGCAGACAAGAGATTTTAAACAAGGAACGTACCACCAGAGGGCAGTTTCACCACTTTCCTTGTCAGATTCACAAACATTCTTACATAATCCTGACATTAAAGCGTTGGATTTAGTCAAACAGAGTGTTTATATGGCCACAGGGCTTTTAGTTTGGCCACTTCAGAACTTCAGAAAACAGGCATGTGTGTGCTATGTCATGCTGTGTGCTGTGAAGGAGAAACGACCAAAAAGCACACGCTCTCTCTCAAACGCATTAGTTCATCAAACCATTAAAACCAAAAATCAAAGCTCTTTGAATAGACTCACTATGGGTGTTTTGGTGCAGAATATCAATAACCTGGGAATCCTGTTCGAGGTTTTAAGTGTTGTGTTTTGATCCTGGAAGTCTTACACACAGTCAGCCCTTAGCATTTGTCCTCTCTAAGAACAAGACATGGTTTTGGCTGCGTGTTTGCAAGAAGGAAGGCTATCCCTGGTAGTGCTTTCACTGGGGGCTAAGACATCCACAAAGAAGCAAAATGTTGTTTTGGTGTCATCATGCAGCCTTATTTTAGTATTCACTGATCTAACACATTGCCTTGATATTGTTACTAGTGTTATTGCAGACTAAGTTTATGCCACAAGGTGACCATTATGAAAAAAATATGCCTCCAAATTACAACAGTCACTGGACTTATGTTGTGTTAAAGATAATTCGAATGAGTTATAAAGAATTTTACACTTGCAAAAATGACTATTGGAAGTTGCTTGATCTTATTTGCAAACTGGAGTGATCCATGTTGGATGAAGAAAAAAAAAGAAAAGAAAAATTCAAAATCATTGGGTCCCTGGCATTAATGCAGAACGCTATGTTGAAAGACATTCTTTATTAACAAACAGGCAGAGAAGCAAAATTAACATCTTCTGCCTTTCAGTAGATATTTTTTTTATCTCACTGCTCAAATTGCATCATCTTTGGCCTCTGCAGTGACTGAATCCTCCAAAAAACTTTCTGACAGCAGCTGTACCATACAAATGACAGATCTCCAAAGTTGGCAACCAGCAGGTGATTTACTGGAGAATTTAACAGCTGGGTTGCTAAATATGTATCTCAGGAGCTGGTGGAGACCAAAAACAGAGATAATTTAAGCTTGACCAGACTCAAAATGACTGACGTTTGGTGCCAGGTGTTTGAATATGCAACTTCCTGCAAAGAAGTTCACCTAATCAACTTAAAATTCAGTCAGCAGATCTGTGACATTGGGCTCTTTTTGCCTATTTCAAGCACAATTTCCAAAATGTGGCACTGAACACGTGAAATTAAAAACAAGGGAACAGCATCCTCATTTTTTTAACTGGTGGTCAAAATGGCACCTCTTTGAGATGTGCTCCCGTAACCTTTTGATGCACTGCACAGAAGCGAGCATTTTTTTTCTTCTATGTTGACTAGATAGGACAGTAAGAGCGATGGGACACGTGGGGAGCAGCATAAGTAAGTAAGTAAGATTTAAAGAGCACCTCTCAAGAACAGAGGTCACAAGGTGCTTTACAACATCAACAATAGAAAAACATTAAAAGGCAAAACAGCGATTGCAAATACATACAAAAACATGAGAAAAAACAGACAGATTAAACAAAGGCAAGTCTAACAGATAGGTCTTCAATTGCTTTTTAAACATGTCAACAGTGTCCACAGTTCTCAGTACCAGAGGGAGACTGTTCCAGAGTTTAGGACCAACAACCGGGAAAGCTCAGTCTCCTTTAGTTTTTAACCTGGTACGAGGCACAACCAATAAACCCTGATCAGAGGACCTCAGAGTCCTGCTGGAGTTATAAGGCTTCAGCAGCTCCCTAATGTAGACTGAAGCCTGACCATTGAGTGCTCTATGCACAACAACAATAATTCTAAACTGGATCCGAACATTTAACTGGAAGCCGGTGCAAAGAAATGAGGATCGGCGTAACATGAGATCTCCTCGATGATTTGGTCAACAGTTTTAGCAGCAGCATTTTGGATCACTTGTAGGCGGTTCAAGGATGCATTGCTAAGACATGTAAAGAGAGAATTACAATAATCCAAGTGAGATGACACAAAAGCATGTATAATCATTTCCAGCTCAGCTGTGGACACAAAAGATCTGGGTTTGGCGATAGAGTGGGGGAAGACATGCACGCAGAGAGTCGTGGCCAGGAGTCGATCCAGCAACCACTGCAATGCTTTAGGAAAGTTTTCAGTTTATGCTGCAAACTTTAATGGTAACATCCAGGAATTCATCCAGTGTGGCTCTGTCTAGTCACTCACTTGATAAAGTCAAATGGCCATACCTGGGTTGTTGTAAGTCTGACTCACCTGAATCTTATATAACACCCCCTTTAAAGCAACATTACGCAATAAATGTACAGTGAAATAAAAGCTTCAAACCATTTAAATGGGGCACTGAGTTTCACAGGAAAAACTGTCCCTGCTTTTGCTCTTTGAGACTTTGGCAAAGCAGGTACACTCTGTTTGAAGAAGCCCAGGATGGCTCCCTGGCAGAAAAGCCTTGAGGGCAAACACAGTCCGTCTGAACTCAGTATTCCCGGTATGGACATCATGGACTGAGGTGAACAAGCTGCAGAGGATGTTGACATAGAAGAGAAAAGAGAAGGTGACCGAGCTAGCAGCCAGAAAATAGTACATTTCAGACTGGTGATCAGCTGGCAATAGAGTTACACTGTGAAAAAGCAGGGTGCAAAAATGTCCAATTCTTGCACAGTGTTGGTTTAACAGTCTCAATATTCATAATTCAAATTTTTACATCACTCAGTCAATCAGCCATGTCAGTCTTCTCCTCTCTGAGTGCTATCTTGTATGAATTGAAGTACAGTATGTGTAGAAACACTGTATTGATGTCAGGTACTCTTACTGTCTCCTGGTTTTCGTGGTCTACATCTCAAGCTCAGTTTTTATGGAAGTGTTTATTTGTAAAGGGGAAATGAAATCGTTGAGCAGGTGATTTTAATAAAATCTTATCTGTATCAGTCATTCGAGCTGCTGCTGAATTTTGTTTGAATAAAAAAAAAAAGAAAAAGGAAACCAGCTCTGTAAAATTACCCTGCCTGCTTTTACTGGAACCACTTTGCCAAATAGTTTGTACCTTGTACGAGTAAAAAAAATCATTTAGATGAATCATGTCATTCCCTGAAGGGTTCTCATTTGATTTTAGCTCATTTGCCTCTGGACCTGCTATCCATTCAGGAAGCACAAACCCATCACGACAACAGCACTGCCACTCCAGGCACTCTGAAACCAGGACAAAAGCTTTCTATTGTGCCTGCAGATGGGCATAATAAGAAATATTGCTGTGTGAAATATCTAGTTTGTGCTAGTGTAATCTCCCTCAGCAGCATCTTTATTAAAATATTCTGTGACTGCAGCGAGCTATGGGTGTCTTACTGTCTTAAGAAGAGACGGTTTCTGTTGAATGTCAGGCTAATTTGACAAATCTAAGTGGAGTGCAAGGACCACACTGCTGCTCACACGCAGAGAAACGCAGGCGAGGGAAACACCTCAGAAGGACATCAAAAAGGCAAAGAATAAAGAGGTCGAGTTAAAAAATGTGAATATTTACATGAAAAACGATGTCCAGTGAGATACTGGGCTGAATGATTATCATTGAAAATTATAATTGTATTTATTGGATATGTTTGAAGTATTATAATAAGTAGAAAAAAGGAATACTTACAACTGTACACCTTATAAATGATCAGTTATGCAAAGTTTGGTAATGTCCTCAGTATGAACTATCATTGCTGGATGTCTAATGTCATACATTGACAAGTACCACCTTGCACAATGTTAGCCGGGGTATTGCTAATATAAAAATAAGTTACTTCTAATTGTTTTAGTGATGTAGTTTCAATAAAACCATGCATTTTCTATGCTGCAAAATATATTTAAAACATTAAGTTTTGTATCCTAAAGCTACTTAAAGCTCCTTTGTGTAACTTTCTATTTATGTCGATGTCAGTGTCCGCAGTGCAGAACCTCTATATCTGCTGAATTTGTCCTGTACATGTTTTGTGTTAAAACAGCTGTGTCCTGACAAAAAACAACATCCTGATTCATTTAGATATATTAAATATTTGCTGTTGAAAAAATAGTTTTCCATCACCTTGCTTTTAACCTACCCCCTTACTGCAATTACAGGGTTAAAAATTACAATATACTGTACATATTCTCAGTATATTTGCCAATGCTCCTTTATGCTTCTGTAGGTATTAAAGAAGCCTCACTGTTTATTTCAAAATGATGCATAACCACTGAAAAACCTCTCACAGGAGTGTTAACATACAGAATAGATCGAAAATAATTAGATACCAGATTACCCCAACAGTCCTCATGAATTTAATGTTAAATACGTTGAAAACTAGCATAACTCAACTTATGTGTGAAGTAATTATAAAACCCAAATTAGTTAAAGCTACTGTTGGTAGTCGTGATAATAACATCAGTTCTGAGAGAGATTTCGAATGTCAACACTATGCCTCCCCTCTCGCTGTCGAGGAGGTAGTGGCTTCCCAGCCAATCAAGGCGACGTAGTGGGGCGGCACTCGACCAATCAGGACAGAGGGTTGGGGAGTAGCTCTGATTGGTCTGTGATAACGGGAACAAGAGGAATAATAACATTGCTTGATACAAAGGCATTGTAAAACACAGAGATTTTGCCATAATCTCAAATTACTTCACTTACAGATGAGTACCGATTGGTGTTATGAAGAAGTAGTTTCTTACACCATTCCTACCAACAGCAGCTTTAACATTTCAATCTATTTAACACTGATTTTGTATAAACCATAAAAGATAGCAAAAGACAAAAAAGATTAAAAAGAGTAAAAATAGATTGAAAAGACGACTGAAATCCTCACAAGCAGGGAGTATCAAAGTATAACTTCCTGAATGACAAAGCATTTTCTCCCACATGGGTATATGTAGGTTGACTTACTCATAAGGTGTTTGAAATACTGAAATGTAGCCAGCAGCCATACTGACTTGAAAATGAAACGGGTAACAGTACAGTGTGTCAGTCACCTGGTAGCAGAACTCAGTACGTGCAGTGTGTAGCCTATATAAAAGAGAAACTCAGTTTGAAAGAAAAAAGGCAAGAAATTTTGGTGTGAAGGTACAGCTATAGATAGATTTCTTTGCAGTTTTTCTGGTGAGTATCACGACTATGAAACACTTTTACTCCGGGGAAACTAGGGAGGGGAGGGCGACTTGGTTATCTACAGCCTTTAGAGAGCTGAAAGTAGGAACTATTAGCATGCAGTGATAACAGTGTTAGTAAGTTTCAGTGATCCCATACTTCCATTCCTTCAGACCAGCTAATTAGATTTGTGGTGCTATTTCATTATACTACAGTAGAAATTAATGATATTATAACTAAATGTATGTTTTGAAAATTGTCCAACCAACTGGAGGTAAAAAAAAACAACAAAGCAGCCAAAAAAAAAAGTGTGGTTGATTGAGAAGAATATGCCAATGGAAAAGTTAAGGAGAGGAGAAGCTTATTCAGGTGCTGCTGGTGTTTTCAGCATCTTTGACAAAAAGATTTCTTTCACTTAAAGGTACAGTTTGTAGAAAAGGGAGTATTTAGCAATAACTAACTTTCAGATGCTAGATTGAAACACTCCCCTGCTCACTCTGTCAGTGAAGTGATGGTGGCCTTTTAGGGCAAGAAGGTCCTGTGATGCATGATAGATATGATTCTCTATTTGTGAAGTGAACTTGAATTCTTTTGAAACAACCACTCTCTTCTACTTCATCATCAATGTATTTTGCTAGGCCATTTACTAAATACAAATATGTTACTGTAGAAACATGGGGATGCAAGATGGCAGCCTCCGTGGAGGGGGACCCTCTCTGTATAGATATAAAGGGCTCATTCTAAGTAAACAAACTTAAGGTGATTATTTTAATATTATGTTCCACTTCTACTGAGTCTGTTTTGCCAACTGTCGCTGAATTCCACACACTGTATCTTTAACTGTAAATTAAACTGTTGAGTTAATGATTTATAACAGTGAAGCCAAGCTGCAACCTCTGGTCTAAAAATATGAGTCCAATGCAGAAGTGCTAAAAACCGCAGCTAATCGAGGATCGGCTTGAGGCTGGCTCCGGAAGTACCAGAAAACCACATACACACCAATTCAAAACAGACGATCTTAACAGCAGAAATAAACATGTTTACAGCCTGGTACAAATGATGAGTGTAGTCTGGATAGCTCATTCCTCGATTGGCACACACTGTACGGGAGGTGAATTTTTTCATTACGTGGCAATTTCAAAGATATTGAGATTATGAGTCTTCCAAAGAGAGGCACAGCTGACTTGATTGACAGATGAGAACACTGTAGCTGTTGGCTAGGAGGCTCAAAGCCCACCTCTTTACGTCACAATCACTCGACAGCAGCAATATGGCTGCCGCCGCCGATTTGCCTCAAAACAGCGCTTCAGAAACAGATGGGTGACGTCACGGATACTACGTCCATTATTTATACAGTATATAAGTAAAGCCAGCTAACATTGAGACTAAGCATGGATGAAAATGCAAAGTTTAATATTAATTCCACTTGAAGTAGGCTAATCAGAGTATACTACTCAGGAAGCAGTATGGAATCTGAGGGAGTATTTGTTTTTTAGCTTTATAAATAATCAAATTTCAATCAGTAAAGTCATCTGTAAATCCGTATTTAGTGTCTACTTGTTTGAGTCTTCAAGTAGTAGCTGGGTAATACGCAGGATAATGTATCATGAACAGGTCGTTATACAAAACAGAATCCAAACAGGTGGTCAATTAGCACACTCCTCAGGCTATTTAACCACCCACTCACTATACATTATTCCTCACTTAACCTTAGCATAATTACTTTGTAGACTTGGTGAGATTAACACCTCATGTGTGAAATATCTGCAAACAATACCTTAATACATGTCCACAATAAGTCCTTTCTTTCCAGCTTTCAGCTCCATGTAAATATGTTCTTTTTCTTTTTTCAATCCTCCATGATAGCAAAAGGAACATCTGTGAGTTCTGGACAAAACAAGTCATTGTTCATTATTTTCTGAACGCTATAGACCAAACAGGAAGTAATTGCTTTTGAATGGAGAGAGGCCATTTAATGAGAAAGACACAATGAGCAGCAGAAAACAACAGTGCGCTCACATACAACATAAAAGCCTTTTGTGCGGCGTTCCAAGAAAGAATTATGAAAATACTACACAGTTTATTAGCCAAGCAAGAAGGATTTCCTCTGAAACGGTGTGTGAGCGAGAAATTGAGTAACCTCCGAGTCATGGTTACTCAAGAGATATATTAAAGACATTTTGTGCAATTTAAGGTTGCATGAATCCTGCTTTATTTAAAGGCGAGTAGAGCTCAGTAAAAGGGGACTCTTAAGTGAAATCACATGACCTGCAAACCTTTAATTTCCAAGTACTGTAGACCAAGACTGTTTTGCCACTAACACACTAGTTATTAGGTGAAAAAATTCTCAGCAGTTCAGCAACCCACTGAAACTCCAAATGATTGTTATCATACATGGTGAGGAGTCTGTGTGGGCTGAAACAATACACACATGCTCAGACGCACACACAATGTGGACATCTGGTTACAGGAAGAGGCCAAGTTAAAGAAGACATCTTGTGCACAAGCTAAGACACTTGTTTCCGTAAGCTGATTAAGAAGTCAGTAAACAGAGTTAATAGTCATTTGGTGGCATGACAAACTATATTAGTTATTTGCCGGTTTGATGCATTAAATGTTTTATTCATGCAGTGAGGTTGGTGGGTGCAATCAAGTAGGAGGAGAGAGTATAGCATCCTGTTTATTAGCACACAATTTCACCACAGAACAAGTCCCCTAAACACTTCTGCTGCTCTTGACTTAACAATGGTTGCAAAACTTTAGATAAAGAAAAGACTAATACTTTGCATTACTGAATATTTGCACCAGACTCACATACGAATAGATTCAATCTGTAAACGTGGCCTTACACAACATTTATAACATGCAATGCAAGATGTTTTGTTGCATTATAGAAGAGGAGTTTTTAGCAGGTGGTGAAACAGGCTGTCTTGTTATGGCGAAAGAAAGCAAACAAGACCATCAACAAGAAGACTGACTATTTCTATAGAGTTATTTTTACTGTCTGAAAGCACAGGCAGGAGGTAGGTGTCAGCCCAAGTGATTCACTGTATGCTGCTGATACATGCTTTTTTCACATGTTCCACAGAAATAGACTCTTTATGAACGACACATTTGACTTTAAAGAGACAGCAGGATGTGACCGTTTGTCAAGAAACACTAACTACACAAATGCAGGACAAAATCAGCAAAAAGCGCTCTGTCCACAGGGGGCGACAAAGTCAACACAAACTGAATGTTTCTCACAGTCGCCTTTAATTGTCAGGTCAACGATTTGTATCTGATGAGGCAAATGTTTAGTTAATGTATTCTTTTCATTCATCTTTTTGTGCCGTCGCACTTCCTACATTTTTTTTTTAATTAAAGTTTTTATTCAGTAAAATTTGAAACATGTTTTGCAGCTAGTCGAAGTAACAAAGCAAGTAAAGAGGTACATAAAACAGGTATAAGACAGTTGTCTAAACATTCTTATAAAATGAGGTGATAATAGTCGTGAGAGAAATAAATATTTTGTAAAAGAAAATTCAAAGCTTGGCAATGCCATTGTGAATAAAGGTAGTTTGCTGGTATTGATAAACAAATAGGATCGTTGTCGTATACATCTTTATACATTTATACACCCTCGCTTACAAGAAAACATTTAGAAACATATCTGCACACGTACATACCCACGTACCCATTCAGGGTGACGATAAATCAGTGAAGGAATGTAAATAAGCTTAAAGTAAATAAACTCTCACGTAAACTTGTATCCAGGCTTAAATCATCACATATTGAGAAAATGAAATAAATAAATAAAGAATTAACTTCCTACATTTTAACTAAATTACCTCCACTACAAAAAAGGTTGACAGTTTTTTTTACAGATTTTTGCAGCTGCAATCCATGGCTGTATTATGCACTATATGAGTAATGGCACCGTACAGTCTGCTCTTTGTTGTGTTTAAAGCTTGGTTTATAATTATACGTAAAGTCAACGCTGAGGCCTCCAACATAGGCCAGCGTAGCCCTATTTCAACGTGGAAGCTTATGCACTTATTCTGACGTGCATCTCCTCCAAAGTGTAACTACACGGCGAAAAAACACGAACCACATGCCTGGTGATTAGTCCGCTGGGCAGCATGGTATTTCCTACAACATTTCCTTAATCGCCGTACATCGGACATACTTTCTCTCCTTCTAAATTCCTCTTTGTAATAATTGTTGTATTATCAACAGCAACATTTATCAGCTGCAATTCAACATAATACACTCCGAGTTGCCATAGTTCACTGTGGACAAGCAAGCAGAAAATGTGGTGGGACCAAGCGGCAACTTCCGGTCTAAAAATATGAGTCCAATATGGAAGTCTGCTAAAAACTGCAGTTCATCGAGGATCCGCTCGAGGCAGGCTCCGGAAGTACTGGAAAACCACATACACACCAATTCAAAAAAGACGATCTTCAAGCAGAAATAAACATGTTTACAGCCTGGTACAAAAGATGAGTGTAGTCTGGTCAGCTAATTTTTCGATCGACACACACTGTACAGGGGGTGAATTTTTTCATAACGCAGTAATTTCGAAAAAATGTAGTCTTCCAATGAGAGGCACAGCTGACTTGATTGACAGGGGGGAACACCGTAGCTGTTGGCTAGGAGGCTCAAAGCCCGCCTCTTTACATCACAATCGCTCTACATCAGCAATATGGCCTCAAAACAGTGCTGACTTGAAAATGAAACGGGTAACAGTACAGTGTGTCAGTCACCTGGTAGCAGAACTCAGTACGTGCAGTGTGTAGCCTATATAAAAGAGAAACTCAGTTTGAAAGAAAAAGGCAAGAAATTCCGGTGTGAAGGTACAGCTATAGATAGATTTCTTTGCAGTTTTTCTGGTGAGTATCACGACTATGAAACACTTTTACTCTGGGGAATCTAGGTAGGGGAGGGTGACTTGGTTATCTACAGCCTTTAGAGAGCTGAAAGTAGGAACTATTAGCACGCAGTGGTAACAGTGTTAGTAAGTGTCAGTGATCCCATACTTCCATTCCTTCAGACCAGCTAATTAGATTTGTGGTGCTATTTAATTACACTACAGTAGAAATGAATGATATTAAAACTAAATGTATGTTTTGAAAATTGTCCACCCAACTGGAGGTAAAAAAAACCCAAAGTAACAAAAAAAATTGTGGTTTATTGAGAAGAACATGCCAACAGAAAAGTTAGGGAGAAGATGAGCTTATTCAGGTGCTGCTGGTATTTTCAGTATCTGTGAAAAAATATTCTAATGCTTTCACTTAAAGGTACAGTGTGTAGAAAAGGGAGTATTTAGCAACAACTAACTGTCAGATGCTAGATTGAAACACTCCCCTGCTCACTCTGTGATTGTGGCCTTTAAGGGCAAGAAGCTCCTGTGATGCATGATAGATATGATCCTCTATTTGTGAAGAGAACTTGAATTCTTTTGAAACAACATCAATGTATTTCACTACACTCTGTTTAGATATAAAGGGCTCATTCTAAGTTAAAAAAAACAAAACCATTTTTATATTCAGGTGATTATTTTAATATTACGTTCCACTTCTACCAAGTCTGTTTTGCCATATGCAGCTAAATTTCCCACTGTACCTTTAACTGTAAATTAAATTCTTGAGTTTATGATTTATAACAGTGAAGTAAAGCGGCAACCTCTGGTCTAAAAATATGAGTCCAATGCGGAAGTGCTAAAAAGTACCTGAAACCAAGTACAAACCCATTCAAAAAGCCGATCTTTACAGCAGAAATAAACATGTTTACAGCCTGGTACAAAAGACGAGTGTAGTCTGGATAGCTCATTTCTCGATCGGCACACAAACAACAATTTTGAAGATATTGAGATTATGAGTCCTCCAATGGGAGGTACCACTGACTGTGGGAACTCTGTAGCGGTTGGCTAGGAGGCTCAAAGCCTGCCTCTTTATGTCACAATCACTCAACAGCAGCAATATGGCTCCCACCGTATTGCCTCAAAACAGCGCTTCAGAAACAGATGGGTGACGTCATGGATACTACGTCCGTTATTTATGCAGTCTATGGGTGGGACCAGAAACAGGGGATCTGACTAGTATAAAGAAATCACACTGCCTACAAGCCTTTGGATGGAGTGTTGCAGAGTGACGTGGACGCTCTGACATACAAACCTGTAGAGCTCTTGACCAAGTTGGCCACAACAGCGTAGGGTCAACGCTGAAGTATAAACCAGGCTTGAGCATGTAACTGCCTGTGTTTCTGCATGTATTGAAGAGAGTGAGGGTTGGTCTAAGCTGAAAGCAGCGTAATGATGTCAGATGATGAAACAAAAGCTTGCAATTTTCCTGCTCTTTGTTTCATCAAAAATCTGAATTTATCTGAAAGGGTTTCATGAATTCTTCTGTGTAAGCCCGTCTTTGTGGTTTTGCTTTCTAAACTGCACCACAGTTTTTTAGACTTTAGACCAGCTTTTGAGAGTCTAACCACAACATGGCTCAAAGATGACTCTGATGCATGCATGAAGGGTTGAAAAAACATTTTTGTGCACCACTGACTCATCAACTACATATTCAGTTCTGAGATCATTGCCCTTAGAAACTCCCCCCAAAAACCCAGTCCACACAGTTTGGCCACTGTTGTTGCATTTACAATAAATTCCATGTGAAGTTTATGCAGCCTCACTTATCCTTCTCTGTGAAATGACTGAGGTGAAGATGTGGATGTCAAAACACACACACACACACACACACACACACACACACACACACACACACACACACACACACACAGACACACACACACACACACACACACACTCACACACACTCACACACCTGCCCTTCTGCCCTGTTCTCCATCCTCTCCTCTCTCCATGTGAAGCACCCTTTGCTCTCCCGCTCACCGCTCGCTAAGCTCAGCTAAGTGTTGCTTTGAGATTAATACATGGGAGGCCCACTCTGCCAGATGATGTAATAACCGTGATGGTTTGCTGTTGCCTAGATACAGGGAGACAGTAGAGAGAAACCACTCGGCCAGGTCTCGCTGTTTCTGTCACCGAGACCCCTCGGGACTGTTTTGAGTCTGTCAGAGCAAAAGTGTATCAGGCTAGCTCAGCTCACTTTTTCTGCTTGGATTTCAAAAAACAAAAGGAATCAATCTTTACTTTAAAAAAAATAAAACGTCTGTTGTTGACATAAAACATCTTAAAGCTTCACACATTTAATAATGCCTCACACATTCTCTGTCTGGTCTGCTCAAAAATTAGATTCTCTCATTATATCATTTCCTTGAAAGCACTCCGGAGTGTTGTGCAAACTTGTTATGTCTCGTGTTTGCGCATTACATTAGAGCTTTGAGGATGCTTAATATCCACTAGCAGGAAACACTTTACCCGTTCAGACACCTCAGACACCTCCTCCTCCTCTGTATCCTCCTCCTCTGTATTCTCTTGCATTCCTTAAGCCCCTCAGTTGCACAGCGATCCCACAGCTAGAAACAGATCTTTAGCCTGCTGAGATGCAGGTCACATTGTGTGTGTGTGTGTGCGAGTGCGTGTGTGTGTGTATGTTGTGACTAACGCTCTGCCTCTGTCATACTGTTGAATTAAGAGCATCTTCAATCTGTTTTGAGCTTGATGGCATCAAATTCAATCCCGTCTTCAGCTCTGAAACTTTTGTTTTTTTAAGCTGGAAACATAATTGTGATTGAATTAGAATTTTTTGGGAGAACCAAAAGCTGAGGTTAATACAGAGGGGGGATTCACCTGCTCCTCAGGCTACTTAAACAATTTAAATCCACATTATTGGATTGGCTGGAAAATGCTTTGTAACAGGGCTGTTTCTCTAAGCTCCTGGTTGTTCTTACAGATGGGATCTGGATTAAGCTTTTTCCTCACTTGCCTCTGTGGGAGATTTTTTTGTGTGTGTGCCACTTGTAATATATGTATTACAGTTAGAAACTGTGAACACTGAGTTAAAAGGGACATCAGAGAAATTGTTTTGTTTTTTTAAGATATAATTTTGGCGCATTTTCTTTGCCATTGTCCATCGGACTGGACAGCTGAAGAGAGACAAGAAATGAGGAGAGCAGAGAGCAGGGGAAGACATGAAGCAAATGGTCAAAGCTGGGACTCAAACCTGCGACGAGAACTACATCCTCTGTATATGGGGTGTAGCTAGACAGCTAGGCCAACGGCACCCCAAGATGAATTGAATTTATGATTTAATATTTAATATAACCTGTTCTTGAGTGGTGGCAGATGACCTAGAGTTTGCTTTGGACTAAACCAAGCCGGTCTCAAAATATGAAGCCCATGTGGAAGTGTTATAAACTGCAGTTAATCGAGCATCCGCTTGAGGCTGGCTGCAGAAACACAGGAAACCACATACACACCAATTCAAAAAAGACGATCATTACAGCAATAATAAACATGTTTATAGCCTGGTTAAAAAAACAGCTTGGGTCTGATGAGATAATTTCTCTATCGGCACACACTGTGTGGAGGTGAATTTTTTTATAACGCTACGGTTCAGGAGATATTAAGATTATGAGTTTTGCCCAAATAAGGACATGACTGACTTGACTGACAGGTGGGAACACTGTCACTGTTAGCTAGTTCAACATTTCCAGTGCTTCAGAAACAGATGGGTGATGTCACGGGTACTACGTCTATACAGTCTATGGATTAAGCTCAGTCATGTTAGATCAAACCAAAAAAGGTGTTACAGCTTACAAATCTACCTCACAAAGTGCAACTCTCACATTCGTGTAGCAGTGATGTTTTTCCAAAAACATCATCTACAATTGTTAAAACATTTAAAAGGGACATTTTTCTGCAAAGTGAGAAATTTAACTTTGAATAACATCAGTAAATTTGGCTGTTCATCCTTGTAAGGTTTGAGAATAGCAACCTCTCTTTGGTTACTTTCACTCTAATATAGGGATAAAATGATATAGGATCTGACTATTCCACCTTTTAAGGAGCAGGCAACTAACTGTTAGATTTGTAAGATGAGTTGCTTCATAAAAATTATAGTACTCTAAATTTACTTTGACATTTTCAAAGATATAAGGACTTGCTAGTTGGTCTACAACAGCCAAGGCAAGGTGTTATCATTCACAGTACCTGAAGAAAACAAATCTTGGCAAGCCCGTCGGAAGATTTATCAGTGGCACTTTGGTTTTGGCAGCTGATAATAAATAAAGAAATAAAGATGAAAAATAAGGATTAAAACAAAGAAAATAATAAAATCCTCACATTTGAGGAGCTGGAACAAGACAATGTTTCTCTTGCTCAGGATTCTGAAATGTGAGGATTGGCTGCTGTTCTCTCTCTCTTTCTTTTAAGACACTTGTAAAGTAAATATTTTTATATTATGGACTCTGTTTGAACAAAATAGTGAGGGGTCTAGTGAACTGTGAAGGACTCTTTCCAGCATGTTTTGATGCTTTAGAGACTGATAATTTAATCATATCAGCTCAATGATAACCCTAACATCATCTATAATTAAAATATATACGGTTGCAGCCCCAAGTTCATTTGCATTATTTTATAAAGCAACAGACTGAGACTCGGCTCATGAATGCCTGTATACTGAAAAGCCATAATTTGGGACTTCAGATGTCCTTTCACACATTAACTTGTCACCTCTGCAGCAGAAAAAAAAAGAAAAGTATTTGGTCAAAGAAATATTTCCACCAAGCCGCTTTTGTACAAAGAACAGACATCTTACCCGTTGGATGAGTAATGATAGGCCATCATTTTGACACCATCTGCTGCTCTGGTACCGTGGCTCTGTGAGAGACTGCCTGTGACCTTGGGGGAGGCAGGGCTGGATGGGCCTGTCTGCATGACATGGACTCTTGTTGCCAGCTGTCCATTAATTCTGGAGACTGTGTGATGAGTCAGTATTGCTTGCCTACGATTGAGGATTTATCACCAGACAGTTGACGATCAGTACACATTCGGGATGAGATTCAAGTCTGTAAGATAAAAAATGAATTGTCAGGGTTCCCACGCGTCTTGGAAAACCTGGAAAACCTGGAAAACAGTTGACCAGTTTTCCAGTACTGGAAAACACCTGGAAAATGGGAGAAAAAGTAAAATGTCCTGGAAAAGCACATATAGTCCTGGAAAATTATTCCAACATGGCTGCGTGCGACCTGACCCTATTAACAAAACACATCCCCATTCATTGAAAGTTGAGTGCACGCTGTGCTGGAAAAGACAGCGACACTGCGCAACTTTTTTCACATCTTTTCTCCTTCACTTCATAATCATGCATTCACAGAAAACGGGGGTATATTGTTTGTTTTATGGTACATTAACCTTGTAGAGTGCTCTTTTGATTCAAAGAGTCTTAAATTTAAGTTATAGTGTGACCAGTGGAGTCAGCAGAGTGCTTGGGGGTCTGTGTCTCACAACTTTCTCTGCAGGCTGAGAGCTCAATTACCGTACTCTAGCTCAGTTGTTCTCAAAGTGGGGTCCTGGGACCCCTGGGGGTCTGTGAACCATAGCGTGGGGGTCCGTGAAATAATTTGAATACATTTCTAATAAATTATAAAATTGTGCTGTGTCATTACAAAACAGCATACACCATTGTTATGATACCATTTGGTGGCTCGCAGGGATATGTAAGTCTTGCTACTGTTACTTTTCTGAAAGCGTTTAAGATCAATTACTTGAAAAGTATAAATGCTGTCATGTTGAGTCCACAAGGAATGAAATGACCCTCTGTTTTAAAGTATACAAGTGGTATTTACTTGATTCAAATTTAATTGTTATCAGTTTATCACTATGGTACAGGTCTGAAGTATTTACATTGATACATTTTACAATACAAATAGTTCCAAAGGCAACTAAGAGTGCAAATGGTAGTAAGCATGTGCTTTAGTGATGGGAAGTTGGGCTCTTTTCAGAGAGCCGGCTCTTTTAACTCAGCTCCCAAAGAAGAGCCGGCTCTTTCGACTCCAGAACGGCTCTTAATTTAGGATCTTTTGTTGCCTTATATTTTACCTTAACTTTGCAAAAACTAATGGTTTGTGTTGAAAACCCTTTAACGTACCGTGTTTTTATGAGCAGCCTTATAATTGCCCAATTTTGTGCATTTCTGTTACAAAACCATTCTCACCCTGATCCTAGGGTTAGGGTTATGATTAGGGTTAGGGTTAGGATTAGGGTTAGGGTTGTGATTAGGGCTAGGGTTATGATTAGGGTTAGGGATAGGCTTAAGGTTACGATTAGGGTTAGGGTTGTGATAAGGGATAGGGTTAGGGTTGTGATTAGGGTTAGGGTTGTGATTAGGGTTAGGGTTATGATTAGGGTTAGGGTTAGGATTAGGGTTAGGGTTGTGATTAGGGCTAGGGTTATGATTAGGGTTAGGGATAGGCTTAAGGTTACGATTAGGGTTAGGGTTGTGATAAGGGTTAGGGTTGTGATTAGGGTTAGGGTTAGGGTTCAGATTAGGGTTAGGGTTAGGATTAGGGTTAGGGTTACGGTTAGGGTTCAGATTAGGGTTAGGGTTAGGATTAGGGTTAGGGTTAGGGTTCAGATTAGGGTTAGGGTTAGGATTAGGGTTCAGATTAGGGTAAGGGTTAGGATTAGGGTTAGGGTTAGGGTTCAGATTAGGGTTAGGGTTCAGATTAGGGTTAGGGTTAGGATTAGGGTTAGGGTTGTGATTAGGGTTAGGGTTCAGATTAGGGTTAGGGTTAGGATTAGGGTGAGGGTTCAGATTAGGGTTAGGGTTAGGATTAGGGTTAGGGATAGGCTTAAGGTTACGATTAGGGTTAGGGTTGTGATAAGGGATAGGGTTAGGGTTGTGATTAGGGTTAGGGTTGTGATTAGGGATAGGGTTAGGGTTAGGGTTAGGGTTAGGGTTCAGATTAGGGTTAGGGTAAGGATTAGGGTTAGGGTTAGGGTTAGGGTTCAGATTAGGGTTAGGGTAAGGATTAGGGTTAGGGTTAGGATTAGGGTTCAGATTAGAGTTAGGGTTAGGATTAGGGTTAGGGTTCAGATTAGGGTTAGGGTTCAGATTAGGGTTAGGGTTAGGATAAGGGTTAGGGTTGTGATTAGGGTTAGGGTTAGGATTAGGGTTAGGGTTAGGGTTGTGATTAGGGTTAGGGTTCAGATTAGGGTTAGGGTTAGGATTAGGGTTAGGGTTCAGATTAGGGTTAGGGTTAGGATTAGGGTTAGGGTGAGGGTTCAGATTAGGGTTAGGGTTAGGGTTAGGGTTAGGGTTCAGATTAGGGTTAGGGTTCAGATTAGGGTTAGGGTTAGGATTAGGGTTAGGGTTCAGATTAGAGTTAGGGTTAGGATTAGGGTTAGGGTTCAGATTAGGGTTAGGGTTCAGATTAGGGTTAGGGTTAGGATAAGGGTTAGGGTTGTGATTAGGGTTAGGGTTAGGGTTCAGATTAGGGTTATGGTTAGGATTAGGGTTAGGGTTCAGATTAGGGTTAGGGTTCAGATTAGGCTAGGATTAGGGTTAGGGTTCAGATTAGAGTTAGGGTTAGGATTAGGGTTAGGGTTAGGGTTAGGGTTCAGATTAGGGTTAGGGTTCAGATTAGGGTTAGGGTTCAGATTAGGGTTAGGGTTAGGGTTCAGATTAGGGTTAGGGTTATGATTAGGATTAGGGTTAGGGTTCAGATTAGGGTTAGGGTTAGGATTAGGGTTAGGGTTCAGATTAGGGTTAGGATTAGGGTTAGGGTTAGGATTAGGGTTAGGGTTCAGATTAGGGTTAGGGTAAGGGTTCAGATTGGGTTAGGATTAGGGTTAGGGTTAGGGTTCGGATTATGGTTTGGTTTAGGGTTAGGGTTCAGATTAGGGTTAGGGTTCAGATTAGGGTTAGGGTTAGGATCAGGGTTAGGGTTCGGATAAGGGTTGGGGTTAGGGTTCGGATTAGGGTTAGGGTTCGGGTTAGGGTTCGGGTTAGAACCAGAACTAAACTTAAGTAAACAGAACCAGAACCAAACTCATGCAAACAGAATCAGAACCAAACTCAAGCAAACACAGAACGTACCAGAACTGAACCAGAACCGAAGCGAACCGAACCAGAACATTCCAGAACTAAACCAGAACCGAACCAGAACCGAACCGAACTTTACCGAACCAGAACTGTGCCAGTACCGCACAAGAACCGAACCAGAACCGTGCCAGAACCGAACCAGAACCGAACCAGAACCGAACCAGAACCGAACCAGAACCGAACCGAACCAGAACTGTGCCAGAACCGCACAAGAACCGAACCAGAATTGAACCAGAACTGAACCAGAACTGAACCAGAACTGAACCCGAACCAGAACCGAACCAGAACCACACCGAACCGAACCAGAACCGAACCAGAACCGAACCAGAACCGAACCGAACCAGAACTGTGCCAGAACCGCACAAGAACCGAACCAGAACTGAACCAGAACTTAACCAGAACTGAACACGAACCAGAACCGCACCGAACCAGAACCGCACTGAACCGAACCAGAATCGTGCCAGAACCGAACCAGAACCGAACCAGAACCGAACAAGAACCCGACCAGAACCGTGCCAGAACCGTACAAGAACCGAACCAGAACCGAACCAGAACTGAACCAGAACCGAACCAGAACGAGAACCTAACTCAAACAAACAGAACCAGAACCAAACTCAAGCAAACATTATTAATGTCCTCAGGTTGGCATTGAGAAAAATCCGATGCCTCAGCTTGGATGGGCTGATCTGATTTCTCCTCTCAGTGAGTATTTGCCCGGTCTTCAAGAAGACTCTCTCTGAAGGAACAGATGAAGCCACGATACAGAGCCTCCCCTCCATCACCTGTATCCTATATCCTCACATGTGATTTGGCTGCATGGCTGCCAAGCTGACCAATCAACACAAAGTTCTGCTGTGAGCAGAGCTGGGGCTGAGCACTGTGAGAAAAAAACGAAAGGAAAAAACTGGGAGCCGGCTCTCTCTCTCGATGCGAGCCGGGTCTTCTGATTCACTATAAAGCATCGGCTCTCAGAGCCGCAGCTTTTGATCATGACACATCACTAATGTGCTTAATCTGTGTTACAATTATGAGGGGTTCCTTGGACAATTTTCTCACCTGTAAGGGGTCCCTGGCTCCAAAAAGTTTGAGAACCCCTGCTCTAGCTAGTAGGAGTGCAAACTCCCGATAGTGAAAACAAACAGAACAAAAAGAGCGACACAGCTCCACAGAAACTCCTAGACTCCTAGACTACATGTCTTTCAATGTAGACTTCCACTGAGAGGAACATATTAGACTATTTAGGAACTAAATTAGGAACTAAATTTAGACTGTCATACCAGCTTGATCATCAATGAAAATGCCCTGGAAATGTCCTGGAAATGTCCTGGAAAATGATCTCTGGAAAAGAGTGGGAACCCTGATTGTAATTCTCCTTATTAAACAGGAGGGGGAGTTTTCTGCCTTTGGCTTCTATTGATTGACGTCATTACGATTTTGACTTCTGTAGATGAAATGAAGCACGCAGGCTGTTTTTGAAATCGCCTACTATACTCGCAGTATGTACTGATTTGGCCAAAATTCAGTATGTAGTATGCAGTATGTGAACAAGAGAGAAGGCTGCAGTATGCCAAAACTCCCCGGATGTCGTACTGATTCAGGGAAATTTCTCGGTATGCATCGGACCAGTCTTCCTCACATACTGTTTCCCACAATGCACAGCGCTAACGTTCCGCTTTTTCTAGATGGGGGCACTCAGTTTTTAGTAGGGATGCACCGATCCTACTTTTTAGGTCCCGATACCAATATCGCTACCTGGGCTTTGGTATCTGCCGGTACCGATACTAGCCGATCCGATCCAGGTATAGATTTAACAATCTCTATTCCTAGTGCTAAACCAGAGGCTGGAATCCATTAATTTCAAGGATCCGGAACAATTAAATCCAATAACCTGTCCGTTTTTTCACACTTTGAATTCATTAATAGAAGGTTTCTTGCTTCTTTGCAGTAGGCTACAGCCAGTGGCGTAGAATTGCGTATGGACCGTAGGGACGTGTCCCTACCAATCTCAATCGATGGCTGAAATGTCCCCAGAATTACATTAAGGTTGAAGGGGAAAAAAATGCGCCTCATGCGACACATAAAGGGTTAAATCCTTTCCCACTTTGGCACTGCCTCCGAAACACGTCTTTGAGACCGGTCTGTTTTTTGGTTGGCTTAGCTCCCTAGACCAGTGTCCCGACCAATGTAAAAATCAAACCTAAGCCCTTGGCTACAGCTGACGTAAACTTCCTCCTTTGGGCTTCCATTATATTTTTCAGCGTGACCGCCATCCACTGAAACATTACGGCTGCACATGTTGCAAGTTTCCGGCGGAGTTGTTAGCAAAAGAAGCATGTACCTAAACTGCAGAGCCTCTGTCCATCATGCTCCACCAGGAAAAAATGCACAGACCGGCTGGCGCTGATGACGTAGGAGACGCACATGGCTGTTGTAAACACAGAAAAGCATAGAACTGAGATGAATAGATCTGCCATATGGATCGGCACTATATATCTGCCCTTTGTCACCGATATCCGATCTAGCTTTTTGAGTCTGATCTAGCCGATATCCGATACCAGGATCGGAGCATCCCTAGTTTTTAGGTGCTGTGAAAATTATAAAATTCCATAAAAACCACTTCTTAACCTTTTGAATAAAAAATGGAAGCTAAAAAAGCAGTTTCACTATCATCTTGGCCATTATTTACTTCCACTTTCTGAAACTGGAAATCTGGCGCACGCCTGACCCAGCATACTGCATAACACATCGAAAGGAACAGTCGTATTACATACTACCTTCAAACGCAGTATGTAGTATTCAGTAGTACGTACTTCATAATATATTTCGTTTCGAAAACAGCCACAGACATGGCAGCAGCAGGGGAAGATTCCAAAGTAGAGGCTGCCAGTGTTTCCAAGAAAAAAACTAAACCTGAGTAGTCCACCAAAATAAAATTTTCAAACATTTTAGCTTTTTTTCCATTTAAGATTTCTATCTACTCTCGAAAAGCTAGAGGAAGGTTTCTACTTCTCTCTTTATTCATCATGTACGTGTCAAGTGTAGTGTGGTGCCAAACCTGCTGTAGAGGTAATAGAGAATGTTTTGACAATGTCATAATATCTTTATTTATTTGACACTTTTCAAAAACAAGTTTCAAAGTGCTTAACAAATAAAACAATTAAATTGAATAACAATCAAAACAAGGCAGATAAGAGTTAAATAAAATTAATCACCACTCAAGACAAGGCAATAACAATACAGTGTAAAATATAAAAGGAAATAACAAATCAGTAAGATCCGACAGTCATGAAAAAAGATAAAAGTAAGTGAGAGGAAGAGATTTAAGGGAGGACACTGAGTTTGCCTGTCTGACATCTTCAGGCAGGGAGTTCCACAGCTGGTGACCCAAACTGCAGATGCTCAGTTACCTTTACTGACCTGTCAAGATTTAGGAACCAGCAGTAGGGCCCTGCTAGGAGACCTCAGGCAGCAGTCAGGCTCATAGGTGGTAATCAGTGAACAGATATAGGCTGGAGCCTGTCTATATTTTTGATCAATTGCAATCCTTGAATGTTGCGCATGCTGATTGCTGGAATAAAATGCGTTACAATAGTCAAGTCTGGAAGAAATAACGTGAACAAGCTTGTTCCTCTAACTGGTGGTACTAGTTGCTTTTTTTTAACTTTTTATTTATTTTTTTCTAATATTAACAAGCATAAAGCACAACAAAGTATACACACACATAAATATAGTAAGGGGCTTTTTCTCAATATCTATATTTGTTTTTTTATGAAGTCTTTTCCTCACAGCAGTTATCACCACCTGTCTTTTTATTCTGGTAATCAGTCCATTTGTTCCAGCGTTGATCATGGGTCCATGCATTAGTCCGCAGATAATGTGTCAGTTTTTTCATGGAATATAATTCTTCCACTATGGCCAACCACTGTGCTGGACTTGGAGGATCCCTTTTTAACCAGTTCCTTGTGACGGCCTTTTTTTGCAGGCAAGAATCAAGATTTTAAAAAGGTAGATATCCTCTTTAGGGATCAAGTCATTAGGGTTCATGCCCAGATACACAATACGGCCGTCTCTTGGGATCTTGTAACACAGAATATCTTCCAAAGACTGAATAACACTATCCCAGAATGTTTTCAATTTTACTGGTGGTACTGGTTTACTTTTTTTTTTCTTTTTTAAAATAAATACATGCTGATTTTCAGATCAGGTACTACAGTAAAGGTGTGAGGCACAAAACTTTGTATCTTAGGAATATACCCAGATTGCTTTCCTGTTAACTCTAAGTGTAAGACTCTGATCAACTTTGGCCTTTTACAGGCCAGGAGGATGGTTGCTCTACTTTGGAGAGAGACTGAAGTATCCTCTACACAATCTTGGATTAGAGAGATGGCAATGTGTGTTACACTAGAAAAGTTAACCTATGTAATTAGGGGTGAAACGCACAAATTTGAAGAGGTGTGGGCACCCTTAATGGACTTTCTCAGGCAACTATAGACTATACTTATCTGTAAGGCTATTGAGTGTGACAATTTTATTTTATTTTTCTTAATTTAATTGTAGCCTATTATCATTATTATTGTGTGTGTTTGTGTGTATGCAGCGATGGCTGCTTTTATTTTATTTTGCAACTGGTGTGGTATGTGGTGATGATTTCTGTATGTTCTTATTGACAATCAATAAAAAGTATTGTTAAAAAAAAAAGGTGTGAGGCACTAAAAAGGGAAAACTAAGCATATCAAAGAACAGTTTTTGGAGGCAAGCTCTGTAAGGTACAACATAAACTGCTTTACCACCCTTACAAATTATCCTGGCGAAATGACACGATGAAAGAAGCTAAGTCAATATTTTGAACCAGGAGTTGAGTGCATCATTACACCTCCATCTTGTGACACATGCACTGTAGATTATGGCTACTTGACTGGACATCATCATGCATATTTTGTTTCTTCAAAAGCATTTGAGGGATTTTACCTCATTAGACCGTTGTGGCTGACAGCAGACTTTAGACACTATCAGTGTGAAGACAGTGAAATCTGACATGTTTGACACTTTCATGTTGGAAGGAGCTATGCTGGTTTTTCAAACTAAAATAAGAGCCTGTCACACATCCATCTTTCACTTTCCTCACAAATCAAAGTCAGAAACTGTCAGTGCAAACAAACACAACAGTTGGAGAAGTTGCTCTGCAGAAAGGTGTCGTGAGGAGCCTTACTTGATATTTCTCATTCATACTACTGCTGGTATGGCTGTTGAAAAGTTGCATGACATTGCGCTGCTTGATTGAGACACATCAAATTATGTTTAGGTTTAGCTGATTGGTTACACAATGACTGAGCTCTGGCTTTTACAAATCAGGGGCGCAATTAAAACACGAATGTGATGATGGACGGTGCAGAGGGGCGTGAACTAATCAAGACACCTGGATTAGACCAACTGGAATTACAACAGAACATCACTCCTGCCTGACGACTTTCTTCTAAAGCTTTTGTTTTAACCCTGCAGCTAAACAGTCATGCTCTCGAGTCAAACATTAAAGTAAAGTCACATTTGCACAAAAGAGGTGGCTAAGGTAGCAAATTAGAATGTCTGAAACTGTAATACATCACTATGCTAAATACAGGAATAATAAAACCTCCTCTGACAGTTTGAATTATTAGCGCTTATGGCAATGTTCTATGGTGGTCACTTAGTTATGGTTCAGCAGTTAAAAAGTCATTGCAGGCTGGGGGATTTGGGGTGCAGAGTGCAGATTATTTTTTAGCCTCAAACTGTTTTTTTTTAAAAGAATTGCTAGTTGCTAAAATCCCATTTTCTAAACTCTGCATGCAAAAACACAATTACATTACTCAAAATGCAAGACTTTATTTTCAGCTCTGAGGCACATGTTGTTCATCAAATGCACTACAATTCAAAATTGCATCTAAAATGTATCTCAAATCACAGCAAACCAGAGTCTATATCTATTTTGTCCTATTACCCAGCATTCTTACTGATCTTCCCGTTGTGTAAGAAGCTTGATTCTGATTGGTCAAAACCCCTTGACGGCGCCTTGACAGTGGTTATTAACATTCACTAACATGAGCAACGCCAGAGGCAAACTGATCACACGTCTTGTCAAATCAATCCGCTGAAAAGAGTCTCGGCACATTTAGCTTCTGCTTGTTGACACCATACCACAGACCACAAGGTTAGGGGAAACCGTTAGCTTCCGTTAGTGTCATTTTGGTAAGCAATGTGGCAGAAACGTTAGCTTTGGTTAGCATACTAAATCGGCAGGCTATGGACGTTTACATATTGGATCCTGTCCATCAATATTAGCAACGGCAGCAGAGCAGGTGAGAGAAACTTTACGTTACCGGTCTCGAAAAAGAAACTTAAACCATGAGCGGTGATTATAGCAGCAGGGTTCAAGGTTGTGACATTTGCCATGTTTATTTAATTTTTTTAAGTTATGTTTTTAGGAATTTTTGCCTTTAATGACAGGACAGCTGAAGAGAAACGGGACATATGGGGAGTAGAGAGCTGGGGAAGACATGCAGCAAATGGTCGACCGGCCAGGAGTCAAACCGGCAACCTCTGTGACGAGGACTGTAGCCTCTATATATATACGTGGGGCGCTTAAACCGCTAGACCACCAGCACCCCACCACGTTTATTTTTAAAGGTGTGTGAACCGCAGAGCTCAGAGAAGAAGAAGGGCTGAATAAGGACAGTTTCATATTAAATCAACTGCAACAGGCAGATAAGAATTCATCACTATGGAACGCTAAATGCCATGGAATCACTGGGACTATTCTTTATCCTGAAATAGAAATAACTACCTGCTAACCATACATTATCTCTTCCATAACACCAGCAGGTTGTCTTCAATGACATCCAGCAAAACTACTGTAGATCCATTAATCGCTAGAAGCTTTCAAAAAATGCATTTGTTTTCATGTTGCACCTCTAACTGCACGTCATAGACGATGTGGAATCCATGGTTTGTTTGTTTTTACCGTTAAATCCAGAATAAAGGTTGCCCCGGTATTTAAGACGCAGTCTGTGTTTGTGAGCCTCCAAGAGAGTTTTTTTTTCTTTTTTTGGGGCATCTTCACCTTTTAATGGACAGGACAGCTGAAGAAAGACAGGAAAAGTGGGGAGTAGAGAGTTGGGGAAGACATGCAGTAAATGGTCGAGGCTGGAAATCGAACCTGCAACCTCTACGACGAGGGCTATAGCCTCTATATATGGGGCAGGCTTAGCCCACTAGGCCAACGGCGCCCCAGAGAGGTTTAAACTATCCTCCTGCGTGACGATTCCCATTGTATCCAGCAAGGTCCAAAACCTGCAGGTTCTGTGCAGCTCTTTCTTGCACCATCTGTTTTCATTTTCCCACCCTCCCAGTTACAGTTGGGCTCAGCTTACAGTAGCATTAATAGTTGTGAGGGACAGTCCCAGTATCTGCTGTGACCAATGTACCCCCGACATCTACAGGTCACTTTGTGTCTTCAACTGAAGAGTCTTTTCAATCAAACCGGCACACAACAAGTTTTGTTTACTTGATGGTGTTTTCTTTAAATGCATGATTATGGCATAATGGGGATGTTAAAAAGTAGCAACCACTAGTCTGGGCTGTGTCACTTTGTATTCTCTGCACAGCTTGCTCTTTGGAGCACTGTCCTCTGGGTAAAATACTGCAACATCTCTCTGTGCATTTCATACTTTAAGACTTCTCTGTGCATTTGATGTACAGGACGCAGCTCACTTTAATGATAAATAAAGGAAAAAGTGCGTCTTCTACACTGAATTTTTACAGAATTGCATTTATAGTTTTACTGTGAATCACTTTATGTATTCTGGGTTAGATGTGTAACATGCAGCAACATACTATGAGTCACAGTTGGGGTGATCCGCTGCACTTCAGCTTGATATGAGTTGATTTAGCTTGGCAATCCAGTGCATCCCAGGAGAGGACACATAATTTCAGGAGGTAAAGGAAAAACTCAGAGGCACACAAACAGTTTGTGCCTTTAGTTAAAGGTGTAAATAAAGTTAGTGAGTAATGTTTCAATGTCAGTTCATCATCTTCAGAGTCACTCCAACTGAAGATGGACTGAGGGAATGTCGAAACATTGAAACGTTAGTCACTAACTTTATTTGCACATTAAATTAAAATCACAACCTGTCCTTGAAACTGTCTGATACCTTGAGTCATGAGTGTACTTTAAAGAGGATTAATTGCGGGGTGCCATTGGTGTAGCGGTCTAAGCGTGCTCTCCATAGACGGAGGCTATAGTCCTTGTTGCAGCAGTCACAGGTTCAACTCCTGGCCTCGACCATTACTTTTTTAATTGCTAATATTTGTATTAATACTTACTATTTTATATGCTATTGTTTACTTTATACTGTTTTGCTGCTGTAACACTTTAAATTTACCCCGTTGTGGGACGAATAAAGGAATATCTTATCTATCTTATCTTATTTGCTGCATGTCTTCTCCCCGTGATTCCTATCCCTGGCCAATCCATTAAAGACGAAAATGCCAAAAAATACAACTTTTAAAAATGCTTAATTGATTACTGATTAACAGCAGCTTAGAGATTTTTCAGCTATATGAGATTGCTTTAACCCCCCGTTACCCTCAAATTTACGAACATCTGTTATCCATAGGGTCAATCTGACCCCCAGCAATTTAAACCTCTAGAAACTGATTGTTACCCAGGTTTATGTTTCAGGTACTTCATGTTTCCTTTAGGTTATAAACATGTATGTTATAGTGAGCTCAAAATCATTCAAAACAACAAAAACAGATGTGTGTAAAATGTTGACATTTCTTAAGTTTTACACAGCTAAAACAGCATGGGGTCAAATTGACCCCAAGAAACACCAATGCATTTTTTTTTTCACAGGAAATTGGAGGATATCAACATTTTTAATTTCCTGTTTTTTCTCAGGTGTCACCATTAAATGAGGAAAAGTCATGAAATATGAAGCCAAAAAAAAAAAATATGTTGATCATTGATTTAGAGACGTTAAACATTGAATGGGGTCCAATTGAGCCCAAGGATAATAGGAGGGTTAACTGATGAACAAAGGCAATGTAAGTTTATGTAAGTAGCACATTTTGGCAATAAGGCAACTTAAAGTGCTTCACTCAACGTTCCTTAAAGAATCACGATGAAGGTCAGAAAATAAAAATAAAAACATGTTGAAAGAAGAATTTTAAAAGTCGTTAACAAAAATGAAGTATGGAGGAGGTGTGGTTCCAGTCATTTAAAAATACAGTACACACTTCATTCCTACCTCAATCAATGCTATGGACACCTGCAGGTATTGCCTGTGTACTCAGTTTCTCTTTGTTTCAGTGGTCTGTGCATTGGGAATTATTACCAGCTGCACATGAAGAGGCTCTATTGTATAATAAAGGTTATGGAAATGAGATTTCACTGTTTAAGCATACTGTATGTAAGACAAGAAAGATCCATAACTAGAAATAGCTACCAGAAGAAAAAGAGTCATATGATGGTTGAATGTTGAATCGAAAGATAACTGTTTTAGATTACACACAAATAGAAGCTTTAGAATACAGTCCTTTCTGTTTTGTTGCATATACATAGAGTCAACATACAGGCCTGTGATTGTATGTGCAGTGTGTGTGGATGTGTGACTCAGGGTGTTTTGATTTATGTACTGCCTGGGGTTAAAGGCTCACATTACACAAAGCCCTGAGGCACATTTTATACGGTGGAAAAAGAGACACTGGAGGATTTTTTTAAAGGCTGTATTGATACTCCACACCGACAGTAACATGTCATCTCTCTCTGCTTCTCACCTCCCTTTCCTCTGCTTGCTGTACTGTCTAATGAAGCAGAAACACCTTAAAAACAGTCTGTCACTTCAGGAAACAGCTGCATTACAACTATGGTGTTTTGATAGTGCTGTGAGTAATCCCAGTGTCCATTGCTGCTGTCTGCGAGCTACCACAGTGTCTATTTTTCCCTTCTCCGGGGGGAAGAGGAGGGCTGTGCGGCTGACAGCCGAGGTCACCGTGCTTGTTTTTATCTTGGCTGGCGCTGTCACAGTCTTGTACTTTGAAAATCCAGAAGACCAGAACTGGAGAGTTACTTACGCACAAACTCACATCGCAAGGTTTTCCTTTGAAACTTTAAATCCGATGATGTTTGATGTTAGGGAGGAAAATCATGTAATGCTTAGTTCTTCTGACAAATTCTCATACGAGAATGGAGGGCATGCATGAAACGTGGATGTCAGAAGTTAAAAGCCAGTTATCTGGATGAATGAATGACAACATGACAGTATAGTGAGGTGTGTTTGATCATAAATGCCTGTCACCCTTTACGGTGAGTTTAGCATGTTCTTATGGCTCATTAAAGTGCCAGACGGCTCAGTGAACACTGCAGCAGCATGAGCTTTAATTATCAGGAGGAACAGGATAATCTGTCATAATGACTGATTTCTACATGTGCTCCTGTTGCTGAGTGCGTTTGGTATTTGCGAGCCGTAAAATGTACTAGTAATGCATTGCTTTGACTTGCATTTATCCGTTCTACTCTGTTACATTATGGATGCTTGATTCTCCACTAATGATAAGTGCAAAGTTGTAAGCGAGCCCTACCTTGCAAAGCATCTCCCACTGACATATCTGGTGTTGCCTGGCAACCACTAAGCATTTTTGTGAAGGGTACCCTTATAGCCGTATTCAAAAAAAGGCACGGTGAAGGCTAAGTTCCTTGAACTGCTACTGTGGGTGTTTGAATACTGAATACATTATATTTCTCAGCAAACACCAGGAGAAGTGTTTCAGTCGTATTGTTGAGCCAACATCGTTGCCCCTGAGTTGCTCAGAGGGCTGCAAACCTTTTTTTTTTTTCATCGGCTGCAGAGGAAACAAAAGTAGAAGTACGACGCAAGAGATTGCACACTATTAAGAGTTATAGTTAAACTTTCTGTGGGAGATCAATAGGCTGTAATGCCTGCAGGGTGGTTTGAGAGTAGAGTTTATTGTTAAACGGAATCAAACGGATGCCGTGTAGCTGAAAGTTCATCTTCTCTTTTGGCTTCTATTGTTTGTTTAAGGAGCCGGCTGGAATGGCTAAACAAGTTTTATCACTAAAGCAAGCACAAAACACACAGTCCAGTGGTACTACTCTCTATGTGCTGGTGTTATTTAAGTAAAATATTGTAGTTATGGGAACACAGAACTCGGGATGTTAACAAGTGCTTAATAATTGATTGTTAACAACTTACTCGAATACGCAGTTTTGTTTTTGAAGCATGTTCTAATGTGAATCAGCTGGCTTAGGTGTTGTATGACTGCATGCACAGCTGTCTCAGTGTGTTCAAGTGAGGGGCTGCATTAAAGGGACATCAGGTGGACTTTCTTTATCCTAAAGATTATATTCTGGGGGGACAGATTCAGCCTAATGGTTAAGTTGTGCGCCCATATAGCAGGTGGCCTGGGCTCGATTCTAGCCTGCCGCCCCCCTCCCGCATGTCATTCCCCCACTCTTCCTAGTTTCCTACTGTATCCACTGTCCTCTCCTCTAAAAATAAAGGTGTAAAAGCCTCAAAAATATAACTTAAAAAAATATATTTTGGGGGCTTTTTGCCTTCATTTGTCAGGACAGCTTGATCAGTGGGACAACAGCACTGTAGCCTCCATACATGGGGTGCCTGTTCCACCAACTGTGCCAAACAGGCACCCCACCAGGTACAGTTGTAGATTTATCATGGAAACAAGAAAACAGGTGTCGGCCCGACGTGTTTAAGGTCATATGACTGTCATCATGTCCTTTGAAATGACTATTGGACATGTGCGGATTGCAATTGAGCATAAATATTTTTAAAGGCAAACTCAAGACCTACCTTTTTAGTCTTGCTTTTAACTAAGTTTTAGTTTTATTCTTAATAGTTCTATTTATTTATTATATCCATTTACAAATTTAGTCACTTTTATTCTACTTTATTTATTTATGTACTTTTTATTTATTTTAAGTCTAGCATCTTACGTTATTTTGATTTTTTAATATTTTAGTGTTTTATTATCTTAGAAATGTATTTTACTTTGGTGATTTTAATTTCCTGTTATGAGTTTTAACATCTTATTTTACCTCCAGTGTTTTCATTAAGATATCATGAGAGCGTGTCCTCAGTTCGTTCAGCAACTTATTTTCATTTTTTATTTTTCTATTTTACTTTGATTGTTTTTATTACTATTGTTGCATATATTATGTTCTTAACCTTAGGATTATGGGGTGGGTTTGGGGTCGGGGCTGGGGGTGGGATTTTTTTCTTAATTTATTCTATTTTGAAGTTATTTACAGCACTTTGTGTTACAATGTCATTGTATGAAAAGCGCTTTATAAATAAAGTCTGATTGATTGATTGATTGCGATGGTTGAACAAACGTTTCATATTTGATGTTTTTTGTAATGCAGTGTCTTGTTGTCTTCCAACTAAGAAAAGGTTTTGTAATTTTTTAATTGGGTTAAACCATTTGTTAATTCATTAACATTACTAATATTAAAGTGCCTATAATGTTATCTCTGTGGTGAGCATATGTCAGCCATATTGATAAGGTAAATTACGTCATGAGGAAAATTTTTCACAATGTCACCATCACAGCCAAATGACATGGTAATGGATTCAGAACAGCAGCTGATCTGCCTTTAACTGTAATTATTTCCACATCCTGCTTTTAATTTCATTAGCAGCCTTCCTCCATAGTGTGTGAACTGTGAGACAGCCAAATGAGAACAAATGAATAAGACTCTGGATCCATCCCAACTCTTGTGCAGAGGAATGTCCAGCTTATTGTGAAAAACCACAAACAGAAATGAATAGTGAAAATTCTGTCGCATGGCTCCTCCCTTGAGGAGAATAATGAAAATGTGATATGAGAATCCTCAAATCTGAGTTTCTTGGTGAATTTCATACTCTGCTTTGTTGAGCCACAGAGAAGCAAGAGGAAAATACCAAGTATCAGCTAGTTTTGCTTATTTAATTGATTTTTAAATTTTTTTTAAGTTATATTTTTGGCCTTTTTGTTTTTATTTGATAGGACAGCTGAAGAGAGACAGGAAATGTGGGGCGTAGAGAGCGGGGGAAGACATGCAGGAAATGGTCGACCGGCCGGGAATTGTACCGGCTACCCCTGCAGCCTCTGTATGTGGGGCGCTTAGACCACTAGGCCACCAGCGCCCCATTTAATCGAATTTTTGACTTGGCACAGGACTACAAAGACATTATTGTGAATCATTCAATCTAAGTCTTGAAAGCTAAATACCATTGAAACATGTGTAAAACATCCCACTCAGTTCTCAGCTTTAATTATGAAGCCATAAAAGAAAACTAACTTGGACTTAATTCAAGTTGTTCCCAAAGTGTCAGTTATGTTTTACTCTCTATGGCAGCTCATGAAAAGCATGGGGAAATTCACAATTTACATCATGAGTTGTTTGTGTAATGATGTCATTTAAAAAAAGGAACAAATGGCATCTTTTACACTTGAACTGAGACGAAAGGGTTTGCCACTGCAGATAACCAATTGTCTGAAAACTATCATTGTTTTGTTTAAAAAGGAAAGAAACAGGAAAACCTTTTTTTTTTTGCTTACCTTTTTTACATTTTTTTTAGACTTTATTATTGTTCACAGCTCTATCTTTGTGCATACAGTGTTGATTAAGGATATTTGCATACTGCGGGAACTGCTTGGCATCAGTCTCAATCGTTCTCTCAGCTACTTTCTACTCATCCCTATCCTGTTTGATTTTAATAGTTCTTTAAAAAGTGAATGTTTGAGTGAAATCACTTGTCTCTAAATGAGTGAGTGTATGCAGTCTTAATGGTTGAGCGAGGAGAGTTACCAAATTAAATGAGGGCTGTGCTGCCTTATTATTTATGCACATGGTGTCCAGCATCCTTGAGTAATTCTGATAAATCACTTTCCCTGCGGTAAAATCAATATGTGCGGCACAAACAACACTTCAACCCAAAACAAACCCTGATAATGCCCCAGATATGGAAGCCGTGTTTTTCCTCTCAGAGCTCGATATACACAGCATCAATAATGCATAAGAGGTTACAGGTTGCTTATTTCTGTAATTAAGTTAGTCCTAACCTCACACTACAGCGTCAATGAATCATTAAACAGAACATGAGATTGTAGCCGACTCAGGTCAGCAATGTCAGACTGTGACTACAGGGTAACATCAGGGGATTTCAAACAGTGGTAATTAAAAAAAAGAAATTTTCTTGGCACCTGAAACTGTTTGAAGCTACACTTGTCACCATTTGAATTTTTAAAGATATCTAATCAGCCTGTAGTTAACATGAAAAGTGTGAAAGTGACATGTCAGATGAAGTGATGAATAAATGAGTAAGCAGACAGAGTGAGCCGTGTACGGTCCGGAAGTCACTATGTTGAGCAGTCTTTGTTTGCCCTTCTTCCACATATAAAGTAACATTACACAACCTTTGTGTGAGTGGGCTGCATTCTGTTTTAGATACTTCTTCCTAAAACCTTTTTCTCTGTCGTTCCTAAAATATATATGTTATCCTCCAGGCTCTGGCATGGACCAACACATTGCTGTTTTTCATGCTTGATGACTACAAATGATATTACAGCTTTTACACTTGAGTGGGGGCTGAGGCAGTGAATAATAATAATAATAAAGTGCACTGCTCCATTAACTCCTGATAAAGTATAGGGAGTTAATGGAAAGTGAGACAAAAAGTGGCCGCCTGAGCAGGGTGGCACGAGTCTCAGGGAATGTACGGGAAGCTGACAGGGTTGCAATAACAGATAGAACTGGAAAGAGCTACACATCTGTATAGAATCGGCACATTGCTGAACTTAATGGAAGTCTTCAAGCAGGAACACAGTTTAAACCTTTTATACCAAAGTGACTTACATGCCAGGGTTTAACGGTCATATACATTCATACTCAGTGACTAAATGTCATGGTGCCTTTAAATTATGCCATAGCAAGAATCTTTGTGCATTTCATGTCCCAGTTGGTTTCCTTGGTCTCTGACAGTATTTCTGATATCAATTTCTTGTAAGATAGTATTTCATGTGATTATCAAGTTATCATATATTTGAAAATGTGGAAAGTATTAGGCAGCTACGTACAAATTTTGGTCCATATTTTTTACAAGGAAAGGTATTTCTGTGGCTTACATGCGTTTTCTCATTTTGTGTCGTATTTAGTTGGAGTGTAAAGATAGGTTGCAGCCTTGGGCGTCACAGTGGTGGGCCATGTAGTAATTCCTACCCAGGGCTTCCACGAAGGGAGGGTCCCCATATTTACCTGAAATAAAATTTCAGTTTTGTTTGAATTTGTTTTCTCGATGATTTATTCCCATCATAAATTGGAAAAATAATTGAGGCTGATTCTTAGCTCTTTATCTGGAAAAAATGTGGGGTCTCTCTCTGAGGCTAAATGCGTCTCACTCATAGACTGTTTAATAAATAGACGAAGTATCAATGAAGTCACCCATCTGTTTCTGAAGCCCTGTTTTGAAGTCGATCGTCAGTGGGTGCCATATTGGAAATGCTGAACTCAACCTGACGTCTGTTGAGCAGGTGTGAGGTAAAGAGGCGGGCCTTTACTCATTTTGCTAACAGCTACAGGGTGCCCACCTGTCAATCAAGTCAGCTATGTCCTTAAATGGGCAAAACGTGCACGTTTAATCTCTTCAAAAATAACAAGTTACAAAAAAATTCATACCCCATACAGTGTGTGCCAAGAGAGAAATTAGCTAGTCAGACATCAACTGTTTTTTTTACCAGGTTGTAAACATGTTAATTAATGCTGTAAAGACTGCTTTATTGAATGGGTGTTTATGTGGTTTCCAGTGTTTCTGCAGCCAGCCTCAAGTGGATGCTTGATGAAATGCAGTTTTTATCACTTCCACATGGGCTTCATATTTTAAGACTGGAGGTTGCCGCTTAATCTCACTTCTAAAGGACTTAAGTCTGGCTAAATATTACAAAAAATATGATATTGTCAATGAAATGTCATACTTCTCTCCTTTTTAGTATCTATCTACAAAGTCTAGGGTGTAACACAAAGTGTAGTTAGGGGAAGTTTTTATTGCGACAATTGTGCATGGACATGTGTTTACAACAATTCTGCAGGGTTGTTTTGGGCTGTGGTGATGGTGGGGCTCAATGTGTTCAATCTTTACATGGGGCCAAGAGGCAGGAATTATCCTGGTAGCACTTCTTGGTTGCAGCACTAGTAACATTGAGGACTTTTAATTCTACATCTCTGTCAGTTGGCAAGCCTGTCTTCCACTTCAATATATGACCTGACTAATAATTGTAATCCGTTGTCTGGAACAGCCCACTATCACAAAGTATAAAGACACTTTTATTAAAAAAGGGCCTCCCCTCCTTTCTTTAAAAAAAAAACCTAAGGACATTACGGTGAAAGGGATGTAATTTGAAGTCAGGATACTTTGTTAATACTCAAAATGTCAGCTGCTACGCCTCAAGTCTACTGAGGTTTGTGTGCTTTTCATTTTGCACATTGATTAATGAGAATTATGCAAATATGTTCACATTTACATATTCACATAAAAACACAACACCTTTTGTAACTCTGTTAACCTTTAGGATACTTGTCATGAGTTCATACTGTTACTAGACATTTGGTACGTGACAATGAAGATAATAACAGGAGTTCTTGCTAGTGTCTGCATAAATTAAAAAGTACATTTACATAATTGCTTTAATGAAAATATGAAAGTGATCAAGTGCCTTCTGTAATTTGATAGCACTGTGCAGAATCAGGAGGCAGGATCAGTTGAACATGAAAAGTAAATGCCTCACTTATAAAGGTTAGCATTAGTCTGTGATTCTCCCTAAGGATCTACTCTCGTTGACTCCAGCGAATCACTGTCATGAAACCGTTCTCCAAAGGGATTCCCAAACTTCATAGCGCACTATGCAGCATCACATTGTCAACACCTGTACTGCCATCTGAGAACATATCTCAAACCCCTGCCTCCATCAAAAATCACAATACCCCTTTCTCTGTCGCTATCAGAAGATTTGTATTTTCAGTGTCTTGCATCACTGCTCTGAGACGTCAACACAGAAATTATGATGAATAAATTATAAACAAAAGGAAATGTGATCAACCGAACTGAAATCTAAACCCCTTCCAGGTGCTTTTCTTTGTCACACCTGCAGTATTATTGTCACCTTTATTTCACACACAGCTGGGAAAACCATCATGACAAATAGAAACCACTGATAAATAATCTACAAGCTTTGAACGCGCACTGGAAAGAGATTACACACATAAAAAATTAATAACTGATGCTGTGCTACCTGAAGATAGTTTTCATTTTGCACCCGTTTGGATGGATCTCATTCTGAATGTTAATTGGACAACCACATACACAGATCTGAAGGGGAAAACAATGTCTGTATTTTGGCCCACCCCAAGGATTTCAAAGAAAATGTGCTTAGAGAAGAGCTAGACTCCCCTTTGATTAATTAGAGGTAACTGAACCCAATCAGCAGAAGAGCTAAAGGCTTCCCTCCTGGTTCTAGGGTCCCTGGGAAATGAGTGAAAACTAGAACCACACACAAAAAAAGCGAGCACACTTTTTCCCAATTTGGCAACTATCAGCACACTGCAGTCCTGCCGTCGCTAAGTAGCCTTATGCAGGGTAAGCTTTTTGAAATAAGACCAACATAACTCTGTCACTAATGCTCTATTTGCACAAGACTGACAAAATCTAGGACCTCAGAGATTTGTAACCACACAGTCCATGGATTATGGGCAATTTAAATCCTCCAACATCCAATTTGAAAAGTAACCCCACAATCCTAATAAAAGAAGTAATATTTTCTATCTGGAATGCAATTTCTCTCTTCTGTTCTCTCTACTATTATGCATCCCATGTAGAATACGTGCAGTAGTGTATTCTATTTTTAAGGCTTTTTGGTGGAGTCATTATGAAGCCTAGTGTTGGGCTGCAATTTACAAACTTATGATTTAACTATCATTTGAATTATTCAATTCATCAGTTATTATCTTGTTGAATGTTGGAGCTTGCAGCAAGTGAAACAACTTCCACCATTTTTCATAACCCTATGTTGAATTATTTACCTTTTTTTTCATTTTACCAAACCAGCAGTCAACAAAAGTGATTGTTAGGACCTGAGGTTAAAACTGGAAGATATTTATTCATTGTCTCCGGAGGTATGACAGCTACTTCTATAAATAGTTATTGCCGGTGTCTCTTGAGGATGTACTCACCCTCATGTCCTAGAAGTCCTAACATTGTGGCCTGTGTGACGTTTCGTTGGCTGTCCTTCAAATTGGCCAATTTGCTAATAGCTACTGTCAAGTCAGCCGTGTCTCTAATTTTGCAAAACTTATAAAAAATGCACCCCCTGTAAACTGTGGGCAGTTAGAGAAATGAACCATTCAGGCTTAAATCACTTTTTGTACCAGGCTGTAAACATGTTTAATTTTGCTGTATAGCTGGGCTTTTTTTTGCATGGGTGTGTATGTGGTTTCCAGTACTTCCAGAGCCAGCCTCAAGTGGACACTAGAGGAACTGCAGTTTTTAAGCTCTTCCGCATCAGCTTTGTATCTAACGGCCGGAGTTTACCACTTGGTTTTAATGCATATTGATAATTAAATCCCAAGTATATTTTAATCTAATAGAACCGAGTGAAACAAAAACACATTTTTTATTTCAAAATATCATTGTGTTACTTCTCCAAGAGACTAAAGACTAAGCATCCTGTACAATCTGGAATAATAATAAATAAACTGAGGCCTTTAGCGCACACCCATACCCTGTTGTCCCACAATGACAGGTGTGTTAGTTTGATTGAGGATAACATTTGTTATAACTAACATGGAAATCTTGGCTTCTCTACACATTTACTTTCATGGACTTTGTAAAGCTCTGCTTACACTTCAACTAAAGTGTTTTTTTTTCCAAGTTATGAAAATGAAAGCCAATTAAATAACAAAAGTAGAAATAAACAAACACTGTATGACAGAATTCATTGTGTCAGGTTAGAGAAAAGAGCAATGCTGTTGTGACAAAATTAGAATGATGAGAACAATTCAAATCATTGTTTATTTTCCTCATCATTTTGCTGTAATTGCTCATGACATTTAGGAATTATTGTAATAACTGTTTCCTCTTCATTCAGAAGTTGTTTTACTTCTGCATATTGTTTGTGTCTTGAGGGTCATATTAGATGGACAGGGGGGGCAATATCAAAGATTTTGAATGTACAACAGTCCACTAGTGTTAATGAAAACAAAACATGCCTTCATCAGGGTTTTTATCATCAGTGATGTATTTCTGGCTGATTTTCCATGATTTGTCATAGAGGAAAGGTCGAACAGTTTTCATTGGTGAAATCAACACTGATGGGGAGACTTTTAGAGCTTGCAGAGATTGCAAAAAACAACTCTTCTCAACAAACAAGCGGATACAAACTGTGTTTTGTTAAATATGCTTATCACTTCAGGAAACCAAACTATAGCTGGTTGTCAGGCTTGTTCAAGGCAGCCAACTTGACGTCTTCTGTTTGTTTATTGGTAATGCAGCAAAGGCAAGAGCTTTTAGGGTAAAGTTTCAATTATATAGCACAAATAAAAACTAGTAATTTTCACCCTCTAAAGGTCAGAATCACAGATAGGTTTGCTGTTGATCTAGCCCACACGGCTACACGGAAACGACTAAAACATTAATGAACAGTCAAAGTATTGAAGGTTGATTTTGTTAAAGGAACATATCGATACACTACAGCTCTGGATAGATGATGAGTTAAAGCGCCAAAGTAATTACTACCAGGTGAACAAAGACCGGAGGCATTTAACGTCTGCATGATGAAGTCATCCATAGTAACTGTATGACTCATTGTCTTTTCACATGCAGGTGGTAGCTGTTAACATCTACAGTATAATTGTATAGCACAGTAAAGCTCACAAGAGACTCCTGAGGGTCGTTAACAGCTGTCTGCTCCTTCAAGTGGAAGGGACAACACTGAAGATTTAAAGGCATCGCGCTGACAGGCGTGCAGGTGTTGCTTTAGTCAAAGGAAGAGAGACTCCAGAGGGGATTTTCTGTATTTCAGTATTTCTCTCCATCGCCAGCGGCTGGATGAGGCTTCAGCTATATAAAAAAAAAAAAAAAAACACAGAATCTGTTATATAACCAGAGAGATGGGCATTGGGGTTTGCAACTTGTAGTTATAATTAAAGTTCCGCTAAACCCTCATTAACCCCCATTAACTACAGAATAGGAGGTGATTAATCTGAAGTGAAATTTTCAAGAAGTATTGTCATGTTGAAAGGCACTTAAGGCTGATTTGAGAGATTTTGTGACTCACAAAGATGGATTGAAGTGTGAGGTTTTTATCTTTCTCTAGGTCTGGACTTTTATGACAGTTTACTCACACAGACATAATCTGACAGTCAGTTTTTATAACATCCATCCATCTATCCATCTTCCTCCGCTTATCCAAGTGCGGGTCGCAGGGCTGTTGATTTTTTTTTTTTATAACAGCATTACTGAATTATTTAAAAGCCTGATTATGAAGAAATAGAAGAGTTTTGAAAGGTGGAAATACTTTAAATGATCAGGGACTTTCAGCATGCTGAAATTGACGCAGGAAAGAAATCCAAAGTGTGTCTTCATGAAACGAAAATAAGATGAAATGACGTCCCGATACTTCTTGACCGACCTTCAACGCCCCATAAAAATCTCCTCAGCATCCTAATAGGACATGACCTCAGATACCCCTCTGATATAAGTTTGCTCAGGACTGTGTTCTTTGTTTGTGTTTGGATCCTGGGTAGATGTAATCAATGCAGGAGCTCTGCCTCATACAGAGAATGTATATTTCCCCCCTGACTGTCCTGAGATGCTCTACCAATCAATACATAGGAAACTCTATTGGCTGACTGCGCACACAGATGCTAAAGACCACAGAGGCTGACAACAGCAGAGGGGTTTGCCTTCATGTCTTAAGGCATAATTTAGTATGACTTGAGAGGTTGATAAAGGAGTTTACTGTAAAAGGAAAATACCCAGAAAAGATGCATATCCATTGGCTGTTCCACCAAGTTCATATTTCAACCCTGCAGTGAATGTGAAAGAATGAATTAACAAATTAATAAATACATGAATAATGCAACAGACCACATAAATTAATAGGAGACAACACCACAGAGCAGTACATTTTTCTTGCTGCTTGGCACAGTTTGAATCAAGCACCCTGGAGTTGTTTTTGTTTACTGGATACTGAGAGACTTCAGTATAGCTAGTGGTGGTTATTTACTTCCTGTTTTTTTGTGCTGAGCTTCAGACATCTCAGAACTAGAAACTTTGCCACTTCCTGCTAGAAAATAACAATTAAACACCACCTAAAGTCAGAGTTTCTACTTGTAAAATTGGACCAATGCCGAACAACCAACTAATTTAATGAGATTATTATCATTACTATTTTTTTAATTTGGCATTTTTGCCTTTATTGGACAAGACAGCTTAAGGGAGGCAGGAAATGGTGGGAGGAGAGCGGAGCAACCACGGACAGAAGTTGAACTAGGGACCCTGACCAGGACCCCAGCCTCTGGGGTGTGCGCTCAAACCAGGCGGCAACCTCTGGTCTAATAATACGAGTCCAATGTGGACAGTTCAACGAAGATCCGCTTGAGGCTGGCTACGGAAGTACCGGAAACCACACACACACCAATTGAAAAAAGACGATCTTTACCAGCCTGGTACAAAAGACGAGAGTAGTCACACACTGTACGGGGGGTGAATTTTTTTCTAACGCAGCATTTTCGAAGATATTGAGATTACAAGTCTTCCAATGAGAGGCACAGCTGACTTGACTGACAGGCGGGAACGCTGTAGCTGTTTTCTAGGAGGTTCAAAGCCCGCCTCTTTATGTCACAATCGCTCAGCAATATGGCTGCCACTGACGATTGGCCTCAAAACAGCGCTTCAGAAACAGATGGGTAACATCACAGATCCTATGTCCATTATTTATACAGTCTATGGCTCAAACCAGTGCCCCAAGATGCAGTTTTTTATTTCATACAATGGCACTATCACCATGAACTAAAATGCAATTAGATTTTCTTTGCCTGTATTTAAGTATGATTAAGACACTACTACATAGTTGACTCTGCTCAGCATGTGTGTTGAGGTGTCAAATGTAATCAAATACCAGTAAATAACTGTTGAATGTCTCTTTAATCAACATCCAACATCAGTTCCTGAGGGAAAAGCCCAGGGCCCTCGTACTGCTAGTTGCTAGTCTTTTTCATTGACTCTACAGTGAGGATTTATATTTACAGGGTTTTAAAGCCATTGTCTCAAGGCTACATGCTGGTGAAGACATATCCCGTTTTAAGAGCAGATGGTGCCCCTGCTGGGTCTTGTTCTGAAGTCAGTGATCCAGGTGAGCTTTAGCCTATATAGTTGTCACAGTCGTGGCTCCCCGACCTCCTCTGTCCAAATAACGCAGAGTCCACAAATGTGATGCATCTAGCGGTGTGTTAACATCTGTGCATGTGTGTGTTTGACTCTTTAGAACACATTTAAATATGAAACAATGACTGAGGATTGGAAATGTTTTAGAAACTCTTAGTTAAGGAAAACAATTTATTCCCTGATTCTGGTTTAAAATCTGATTAAAAAGAAGTGAATGCTTCCTGTTTTCTGAATTATTTTAACATTTCGAAAAGGATCCTCGGTAGGACAGACCTTCCTTGGATGAAATAATTTTGGCACATATTTCTTCTTCTTCATCAGACTCTCCTCTGAAGCATAGCGATGCCTTGGAAGGCTAGATCCAGTCTGCCATATTGCACACGCTTTACTCAAGTGTTGACTCATGTATTGTGCTTGCAACGCAGAATCAAGAGACATATCCGTTTTCATTTCAACAAAAACGTGTCAATACACATTTGATGTGAGTGACAAGTGTGTCACACATGAATACACACAATAATCTGTTTTTTTTATCCTCTTAATGCATCCTGCTTTTTCCAATCTGGTGTGCTCAGCGAACCAAATCTGTAAAAATGAAAAAAATTACCCTACAACGCAATTAAAGATTTGGAATCATCTCTCAGGACCAAACTGACGACAGAACATTTGTCTTGGTTGCAAAATTCCCCTGATCAATGTCGATATATTTGCTTGGTAATAGAAATTAGCTTGACTTATTAAGTTTTCTCTACCTTAGATTTATCAACAAGAGCATACACGATCCCTGTCAAACTCTTGAGAATGAAATGAATTGCTCCAGAATTGTAAATCCCTCAGCTAAAGTAAGCACGTTATCATGTTAAAGTTCTTCCCGTTGGCTTCACAAAGCAGCCTCTCATCCTTGTGTCAAAAGATAGTTGGTTTCCACAGCAACAAGCATCTCTCGAGTATTAGACAAATAGCCCAACCTGGCTGGGACATCTCAACAGCAGCCTGCTGCAACCTCAATGACCTGACTGTTATTCTTTATTCTGAATAATTTACTCTAATGAGAACAAAGTGATGCAACCAAATTAAGCCTGACCACTGGTGCGAGACTATTCGATTTAACCTTTCATTTTTATTTATGATACCTGTGATGTAAAAATGTAGGTGTTTATCTCCTGTGGTCCAGGCTCTCCCTAGAGGAAGACGGGTCTAACTCAGTAGCCTCCTCTTCTTTTAATAACCGTAATGTTTTTAGGTGTGGCAATCCTGCTGTTTAGGTTTGCTGCCAAGTTGTACCCTGTGTGTGTTCTCATCTCACTGCAGTTTCTCTCCTCCTTTGTTTGAGCTACATGAAGAGTTTTTCATCCCTCTTTAGGAGGACCCTTCCCTTTATTAATCATGTGCTTCACATTTGGTGGAGCTCAACTTCTCACATGGCTGTTTGACAATCTGGTGCAGGCCTTACAGGTATACAAGGAGGAGTCATCCCCCCATCTAATGCACCCCTACATCCTTTCTCTGTCTCACTCTTCCTCTCTCACTCTCTGCTGCGGTAAGGCTCAAGACAGATGGAGCGGTGCATGACAAAACAGCCTAATTAAGAGAGTGGTGCACCTCTGAATTCCCATACGTGGAAACCCTCTTCAGAACCGTGACAGAACATGTTGGCAGCGAGGAAAGGAGGAAAAACATTTTTTTCAATTTGCGTTATCCGTCTTTGTCCTCAAAGTGCAAAGCTTTTACTACTACCTGGAAGCCTTGCAAAAGGAGCGTGTTACAAATAGGCCATTAAAATCTGCACTTTTGATGGTGCATCAACTGTAGTCAACGCAGAATGACAACGTGAACATAAATGAAAAATAATGAGCTGCATGGCTGAATAGGTTTCGAATACAGAGGGGGATTTAAATATGGATCAAAAAATGGCAAATTAGGAGAACTGCACACCAAGAGAGGTTGTAGTGTTTCCTTGACATCGAGTCAAATGAAGACACACAGCTTATTTGCTGCTAGCTAGCTTGGAAAAAGCATTATCTTGTCAGTGAATTATTGGATTAAACAGCTGCTCACTTTGACTTCATGGACCTGTTTTGTGTATGCCACAAAAATCTGGTTTGAGTTTACAGATAAAACAAATAATCAAATGATGACTGGCGATTTTATAATTCAGTTTGCAGAGCCCTTCAAAAGAGCAGATGTCTACTAGTTCAGTCTTTCATGATATGCTGAACACTTAGTTATGGCAATAGCATTAACTTGACATAAGTTACCTTTGGTAGAAGGTTTCTGACAAACTCAAAGTTTTTTGTGGCCACTTTATTTCTTCCTCTCAAAAACAGTACTTTCCTAATTCACTTTACAGCTACCACTAGAGCAGCTAAAAATAACAGTGAGGTACTTCTGGGAGAGGTTAACGTTAGTCAAGGCTTGCAAAATGTCAGTACTCGGTGCTTCCCGATTCTACATTTTGAGGCTGTGTTATTTTTAACCTTTCAACTTTAGCAATTAAAGCTGATAAAGACATAAAATGAAGCAGTTTCAAGACATTGGAGAACATTTGCTGAGCGGCTGTTACGATTTATGTAATGCAATACTTCTTTTTAGGTCAAGATTCCACCTGTGTAGTTAGCAATCATATCTCATCCAGACAGGGTTAGTTGTACAGCATATATAACAATAATTATGTGCATAGTCTCTATATTTTGGTGTCACAGGTTTGCACTATAGCAGCTGAAAATCCTGCATAAAAACAAAATTTAACTTAAAATTGAATACAACAAAAAGGTTAAATCTTCCGTGGTCAGGCTTCTCCAGATTGCGTATTTTCTTTCACTTACATTTGTAACAAAAATTACTCCTGCAGTGAGAATGTGTTCATCTCTTCGTCAGACATCAAAATCGAAGACGTACTCCTTAGGTCTGAAATATTGAGCGAGCCCTTTTATATTAAAAGATGGTCATCAGTGAAAATCTAAGTCAGTCGCTGCCTTACATGAGTGTATAACTTCTACAACTGTTAAATAAAAAGTTTATAAAGAGTTCTTAGTGGAACTACTTCCTAAAATTCCTCTACACGGCATGGTTCACCGCCACAGAGGGCTCACAGTCTGAGTAAATTGGAAAGGGGAGTTGGATTGTCTACCATCCCTTTGCCCTTCGCCCAGTCTTTCATCTTTGCTTCTATCACATTCGGTTTTGTAGCTCATTTGTGGTCTTTTTGAGCTTAGTACTGTTCCTCTTAATTTGCTACATGTAGCTTAACCATAAACCCATGTGGAGCTGGTTTGATGAATGGCTACTTTTTTTTTATCACCCAAAAGACATTTTGCTTAATTTTAATACCTATGCATAAAACCATCAGCACAAAATATTTAATGATATTTGTTTTTTCCCCTAAGGTAATATTTTCTTCGAAGGTTTGCTGTCACCAGCTGGATTAAACACGGTGCCCATACAGTGCAGTATTTGTATTTGTCTCATCCTGCTTAATGCCTGAGATGCTGTTAAGAGTAGGGATGGCAGGTCGCTGATAGCCTAGTGGTCTAAGCGCCCCATGTATAGAGGACTATAGAGTCCTCGTTGCAGAGGTCGCCGGTTCCACTCCAGGCTGGTCGTCCATTTACTGCATGTCTTCCACCACTCTCTAAACCCCACATTTCCTGTCTCTCTTCAGCTGACCTATCCATTAAAGTCCAAAATGCCCCCAAAAATTACAACTTTAAAGAATAGGGATGGGACGTGATCTTTGAATGCTTGAATATTTGTTCACTCGTTCAAAATCGAAACGTTGATATGAATATTATCTCACTTTAAAAGTACAATTTTCATTGTTTTCACTGCTGCATGGCTGCAATATGGTATTCCCGCCAGACAGTGGCTATAGAACGTCTTAAAGCTGTTTGCTTACCGCATTAAGTAACAGAAGAAGAAGAATGCTAACTGCATTAAATAGGAAAGGAAGAGGAAAATATTAGTGACAGTCTCTGGAAATACTTGTGTAGTGTTGAACAATTCAGAAGCGGAGATAATCACAGTGATTTAGCATGGCTGTTTATGTTAACATATACAGCACGCTGCTGCGTCACAGAAACACCAGCATAAAGGTCGAGACAGACGCTGACATTGCCAGCTACTAGCAGCACCTTGTGCTGGTGCTTGTTAACATGACCGCCACACAAACAGACCGTTAACGGAACGGGTGTGAACAAATGTGTTAGTCGCCGTTGTCTCTACTTAACCTTTTAAACCCGCTGTCAGATAGCTGGACCCTACAAAAACACACTTAGGGACTCAAATTGATTATGAATAATCATCGAATAGATGCCAATGATTATGGAATAGTATTTTAGCTTGAGATGCTCCATCTCTAGTTAAGAAGTCGTCTTCTGGGTCAGGGTTAAAAACGTGTACCATGCGTTTCCCCCTTTACACCAATGTGTTTCCAATGAGGAAGACACCCCTGTAGTAAGGGGGGAAAGGGAGCAGAGGAAGGCTGTAATATAAAGTTGTTCCAAAGTGGCTGCTTGGTGGTAAGAAGGACCGCTAAGCAGCTGTTTTGTTTGGCAGATGGAGATTTGACCATTTTCATAGTCAATTAAAATGCTTTACATATACTCAGCACACAAAAAAACTGTCTTGCCACTGATTATAACCGTTGGATGATAATTTAACACAAAGAAATTAAATCTTGCCAGGATCTAATGATACAATTACATCCTAACAATTAGAGTTGTTTCACACTATATCACAATATTGCAGCACATAACAGCAAAGCAGTTATCATTAAGGCTGTTAAAGCCACATTGTGATAATAACTGCTTCAGTGTCTTTGGGTGGGAAATCTGAACGGCTTTTCTTAAACATGGCCAAAGCTGTCAGTCCTGGTCAGTGATGATGTTGCTCCCCGAATTAATGTGAAAGGGTTACATGAAGTTATGGGGTTTCATTTTTGTCCTTGCGTGCAGCTTATAAAGGCCAGTGTGAGACACAAAGGGGGTTAGTGTGTTGTTTTGTGCTGAGGTATCGGCTGGGGGCCAGAGCAAGCTGCACCATGCTGATGTCTTTTCACATACTATAATTAACCCAAACAGATGCTTTTTTTAGGGAAGGTGTATCTATGAGACAAATTGCAAAGGCAGTTTTCTTTTTTCTGTAACAAAACTTGACTAAGACAGCGGACATTCTTTATAAACATCTGTAAAACACAATGAAGACAAAGACCTGGCTTGTGCTTGGATAATGATGTTGAAGAAGATATGAGGTCTGGATATCAGGACATTTTTTAGAGGAGGCTTCTTTGTTTTTTCTTGTTGTTTCCTTGTACTAAATAAACCATCAAATAGCACAACACATGGGATTAGCTTTGTTTTTTGCGATTTCTCTCTTTGTACTTTTCTCTGTCTGCACACAAAAAAGATATTACAGCACCTATAATGAAGCAACTGCATTTCACTGGCGTTACGTATTGCATCAGGAATCGATATTACAGTGTGACTGACCAAAGTAAAAGGAAAGAATTACATCTGAACTTTCTCCACTATATAGAGACAATGCATTACACAGGACTTCCATCAGATCCGTGTCCAGTCCATCTCTGATCCGCTGCGGTCCAGCTCCACGCTCTCTCATCCGTCAACATCCACCAGCTGCGTTTTCAGAATTCAGCACAGAGTAGGACAGCCGGACAACTGGAGTCATGTGACCAAGGTTTCCCCGCCCTGAATCAACAATTATCCGACTCCTCTCTTTATCCATGTTGTATTTATTGGCCTCTGAAAACCTCTGACCTGTTGACTCCAGGCCTGACTCCTCATCATGACGGTTTGTTGTTGTAGTGAAGTGAAATACGAAGTGAAGTGTTTTATTCTGAAAACTAACCAGAGGTTTTCATTTTGTTTTGGTGCCTGACTTCCTGTCCCGCTCAATCTGCTCTGTGCAGATCGATGCGTCATGCTCTGGCATCCGGCAAAAATAGAAGTCTTGTGTATCTGATCCGGAGGGCTACGACCTGCCGGATCAGAGACGCAGCCAGGATGCAACAGAGCAGATCCAGAGGGAGTGAACACATTGACTAGAATAGAAAGCAGATCCGGTGCTGTGATGGATCGGAGTCGGACCGGACATGGATCTGATGGAATTTGGCCATTACACTTATATGTCACCTATCTGCAATCTCCCAGTACTGTCAGTACAGCTTTTAATAGAAGGGCTAAGAATAGTAGCTGACTGTCAATACAACATTTTGTCTGCTTGAGTCTCCTTTCATTTTGTTCATGAATGTTTATGAATTAAAATCCATTTTCTTCTACGAGTGAACAACATAACACAAATATAACCTATCACAGAGAAGGCTATGCTGTTTTTCAGCTGCAGTAATATTTCTCATCAGGCGACCAAGTTGCTTGACTGTTTGTGTTTTCCTGTATATTTTCTGTCAGCTTTATTTTTGTGATCTGCTTGCACTTGTTATCACCATCTGAGCTGTTGGGTGTCATGAGTCACAGCAGATAGTTTATTTCCACAACGCTGTCATTGCAGTGATCTTGTTTTCCCAAGCTGAGGATTCAAAAAACAGTGATAATGCAAGAATGTAAGCATATGAATGAGAGGAGAGCATCAAGTATGTATGCTGCAAGTTAAAGGTACACTACATAGTATTTCAAGATATTTAACTATGTGTGAATTAGTGTATAATTCTACAATTCTACAATTTTATTTAGCAGACGCTTTTGTCCAATGCGACGTACAACACAAGCAAGAATTTAGACTGGAGGGAAAACCTTAGTAAGTGCGACAAAGTGATTCAAGTTGTTTGGCTACAGCTTCTGCCATCTAGTGCAGAAGAAGCTTTCAATATTCAGTGCTAAATATTCAATAAGAGCTGGGTTTTAGACCTTTTGATTCATTCTACCCCTGAGGACAAAGAGGAGAAGGGTCAGGTTAATCACTTGGAATATGAAAATCTTTTTGTTTGGTCTGTGTGAGCTGTTTTTTATATTCATACAAGAAGTGGGTCTCCTTTCACAGAGGCCGCCATCGCCATAATGTTATTACAATAGCAAACTAGTAAGGGTCATACGTGTTTTTGTCTTTAATGAGTGGCTGTAGGTTGAAAGGTGAAGAAATTCAATACAAAAGCTTTAAATTTGTACAATGTCGTTACGCAAGAGATGGTATCAAGAGCTACCAAAGATTGTATTGCTCATCAACTTGTAGTTTCAACTGTGCTTTAGTGTATTGGTGGTTAGCTTAATTAATTAATTCCTAGGTTTTATATCCCAACAATTCTAATTTATGAAATCATTATAGCGTAGTGCACAGCTAACAGGATTGAGTTATACACTGTGTTCCAAATTATTATGCAAGTTGCATTTCTGTGAATATTTTTAAAAGTATGTTAATGGCCGTTTTCAAATTTGTTTAGAAGTCAGGTAGTGAATATATTTCTTCAAATGTGTGGTTAAAATTATGCTTTTCAAAGTAAGTCAGCTGTATTTTCAAATAAATGCAGAATCAGCAGAAATAAGCATGCCAAATTATAATGCAAGTTAGTGAAAAGAGAATTCAACTTGTGAAAAATAGAAACTAGGCACCTAATTAAACATCTTATTGGTTGAAAATAACTTTATTTACCACAACTGTATTCAAACTTCAACAAAGCAACAGTTTTCTTAACATTTGTTACAAAATAAAACTGTTAATGTCTCTGAAACATTTCAAATCTAAAGTGTTTCTCAAATGTCCAATATAACCTCCTTTTCTTTCAGTGAGGGTCAGAGGTCACTGGTAAACTGATTTAGTTTCTGATGACTTCTCTGCTGACTCTGTGTGCTGCACCTTGTACGGCTTTCCAAGATGCTCCTTTGAGCTGTATTTCTTGCCATCACTGTAAATCATCTTCTGTATTATTGACCACAAGTTCTCAGTCAGGTTGAGATCGGGTAAGCAGGCAGGCCAGTTCATGAGGCGATCCTCTTCTGTATCTGCATAATAATTTGGAACGCAGTGTACACTTTTGATTTAATTATTTTCTTTGACCACCACACAGTCTGCTTGGTCAGATGTAACCCTGTCTGTTGCATTTTATATGATGCTAAGCTGTATGACACATCACATGTAGACCAGCGCAGTATTCGCCATTTGGTCCTATATCTCAGAAAAATATGTTGAAGCGAATGTTTTGTAGGCAGAGGCGTAAACATCCCACTCAACCACGGAGGCTAAAGTGGACCAGATGTCTTGATATTCAAACCAGCATGCTGTGAGATTTTTGCTATGGACAAATACTGCACATACGAACAGTTTCCATGGGGATGTGTCAACATTTGCTCCAAGGAACCTGGAAGAAGACAAACCTAAGCCTCCTACACCTGGTCTCTTCGTTGTTCCTTTCCATATTGTATCATCAGCAGTGCTATGCTTTGGTATGTTGCCTGAAATGGCTGAAAGGTGAGGATTAGTACTTGATTCAAAGGTGCAGAACTAATGTGACAGGGATTATACCTTTTCTGGTCACTGCACATGGCTGGCTTGATGTGTAATAAAGTCATGGATCCAAATGGAGACATTGTAAGTGCATCCGACCTCAGATCATTCTATCTGTTTGACTTCTTTTGGACATATGTAAAGAAAAATCTATCTTTATGTATGACCTGCATTACACGTCTTACACATTACATGTATAACATGTAATCACATCTTAACATGTATTCAGAGATACACTTGGACCCTGAGGAAACGTAGCAGCTCTAGGACTTTATCTTTTGTATTAAATCAATGTAGTGTGGGAGGCTTAACAGGCTGCTGCACAGTGAGCAGTGATGGACTATAAGCTCCCTATTTGGCGTTTTCTTCCACTGAGGGGTGTACAGGAGAGACTGAGGCTGTGTCCAGGGTGTGTAGCATCACTGCAACATCAGCCAGTGTCTGCTGCTGAGGAGAGAGCAGCAGCAGTGGGAGGGAGTGGGCGGATATATCAAAAGGTGAAATGCAGCCTCTGCTGCAAAGCAACATCCAATTGAATATGATTTTGTCTCAGTTGCGAGGTCTAACAATCTTTCCACTTATATAATGTTCACCGTTGTCCCTGAGTACAGGAGCATAAAACATGACAGTTAAAGAATTACTGTCTCCCTTTGTAAAGTATTTGTGCCAAATAATGACTTTTGTTTCCTAAATCAGGGTTGACAGCAGGCGACAGACTGTCTCTACTGTCTACTGTTTACAAAAGATCAGATAGAATTTGTATGAACAAACAACGCCGACCTATCTGTTTGGGTTGTTTTGGCAATGTGGTCGACATCAGTAGCTGGGTATGCTGGTGACACATCCTTCCAATGCCAAAGCCCTGAAATCCAATTTCTGCTACCAATGTAACTGAAAAGACATGCATCAGCAAAAATCTGAATGCAATTGCAACTTCCAATTGTGGCTTGGAACTGATTTCATGTGGGGTCTTGCTGTCCAGAAAACCAATGTGGATGTGAAAAGATGGCGTGCCAAATAGAAAAAAGGAAAATATATTTGTGAGAGAAGAGTTTGCTGAGGCACCACAGCACCAAGGAGAACTACAGATACCACTCTGTTTCCTCTGAGGTACACTATGGTGTTTACAAGTGTGTCACATAACCTGGCTGTCAAGCACATGTGAAAATCTATCGCCATTCTTAACAGTATCTTCGTTTCCTTATATCTACAACTAGCCTGAGCTTTTCCAGTTCAGAATTTACTGTGAAACACCGCTCACTCCAACGTATCATCAGCTCAATCATACTGCTGTTAATCTGACTAGAAGTAAGTGATCAAAAATGAATGAATAATACATTGTTACCAAAAAAAGAAGTTGTTGAACACTGACTCTAATGTGATTTGCTTTTAGCAATTGTCCTGGCTTTAGGCAATTCACTTTGGGGGTACAGGAATAATCTGTTAATTGGTTTATTCATAGCAGCACAGAGACCAAATCAAACTCTATGAAAACTACATGTTAACAACTTAATTAAGACCTGAAATGGAGCGTGACCAACTACAGTGTTACACAGTGTTTGTAAGGATAGCCCAACTATGTTAGTAGGACATTCCATCCTTTTTTTCCTCTAAGGTGGTTGGTTTGCCATTTTTTAAACGGCCTTGTTTCAGATACTCTAAACTCTTACAGCTTTAGTTCCTGATTTAGTGTTACGCTCAACTCTCAAGTACTTTGCTTGATTCTGCCTCCCAGGATGAGATTGAGGTTGATAAAAGCTTGTAGTCCTTACTTGTGATACTCATGTCGGCTTCAGGCTTGTTTTGTCCCTCCAGTACCATTGCCATTGTAAGCCTCTAGATGGATGAATATGAATTATCTGGCTCTCTGGAACTGTCTTGATTTTTTTCTTCTATGTGGATAAATGCTGAAATGCAAAAAAATCTAAGACCAGTATTAAACTTAGGGGTCAGAGCAACAATCTGGGAAGAAGATATGATACATATATTAAAAACAGATGTTTTCACTTCATATATAAACTATCTGAAGGTTATCATTTTTGAACAGTGTGATTCATACTCTACAGTTTGGCTGCCTGTTGCTCTGTTCTTCCCTGCGGCATTAGCTAGCTGCGTATTGGTGTGGAGGAGGAAGGCCTCATTTATTCCAAGTTATGCAACCATCTTGGGAAATGCTGGCCAGGCGCTGACTGTAGCATAGCGGCAGAGATTTAACTTAGCAGCCAGCAGCTCACTGGTTTCCCAGAGAGTAGAGCAAGCAGAGAGGCTTTTCCCTCTCTGTCTTTTTTTTCTCTTCCTCTCCATTCCTAATCCCCCCACCCCCCAAGGCCACCCACTCCCAATGTGGGAAATCTTTGTCAGGAAGAAAGAAAAAGGTTATACAGGCTGTTTCAGGTGCTGACAAAAGCACATCTAAGGTAAGAGAACACATCCTGTTGATCATGTACAACAAAGCTGTTGCATAAGCAATGATACAGGAAAGCTCTCATCAATGTTTCATGGACTCACAAGGTGAGTTCTTAAAGGGCCGAGAGGGAGTATATGCGTTGTTTAGAGCCCATTGTCCTCCATGAAAAAAGTACAAATCAATCATTGCAACACGAAGCACTTCATTCTGTGTGTCTGCTTCAGCATAAATTGTTAGCATTATTAAACGGTTTTATTGACGTTTCATTTCGGCCCATTCTTTATCATCTTACACACTTTGATTTACATTCACGCCATGACTGCATGTAATCTGCTCAACTGTAAATGTAATCTTGTGAAATGTTCCCTTCACTGCAGAACGGAAACAAGCTTTCTTGCTTTTTCTCAAAAGCTTTTCAGGAGCTTAATTCGCTCCCCTCTGAAGTCCATCAATCTCTCTCACTCCACGCATCCTCTTTTTATCCTTCACTTGTGGTTCTAGCTTTCCGCTCATGCTGCAAACTAATCAGATTATGTTGTCAGCAGAAGTCCATGTGCTCACATTGGTGCAAATGTGCATAATTAGTTTTTTTTTAACCTATATTTATTCAGGCACAACCGCTCTTTCTCACAAACGTTCTTCTTTGCATATATCTCTTTAAACCTGAAAAACTGTGGAGCTGCAAAAATGTATTTGCCACTGTGGAGCTCAGGGAAAAAGTTAATCTCAGTGGTGATAATGGCAAAGCAGTAAATTATCCTCACTCACCTTCTCATGTATTCGGGATGTGAACTGGCCCTACTCCAGATTTATAGGTAGTGTCTGTGCAGGAATGTGTTCAAAGCTACCGGCTGACACAGAGAGGATAAGTGACAAAACACAAAAACATGCTCTGGTTCTGTGAAGACTACAGATAGCATCTAAAAAGGCAGATGTGCAGGACAGTTATTTTGGTGACAAAGCTCCAGCACTCCACAGCACTAACTGAAACTGGTGCAATTGTAGACTCAAAAGTAAGAGCTGCGTGGTTACATGGAAGTCTGTTCAAATAAACACTTGAAACACTCCATGGTTCACCTCAGGCGGATGAGCTGGAGGCTAAAGGTGCTCCGTAGTTGCATCAGCTCATCGTAGGGAGAGTGGGTGGTATTGTCCAAGATAGAGCATCCTTCTTTTTGCTATTGCCTGCAGGGTATCCAGACTCGGCCCGATGACACAGCTTGCTTTTTTTACCTGATTGTTGAGCCTGCAGGCATCCCCTGCCTTGATGTCACCTCCCCCGCACACGGAGAACTGTGCACTGTCCACTTTGTATTAGTAGGAGTTGCAGAGCAGTCAGTTGCAAACACGATGACATGAGCCTCCTGGGGCAGACAGTCAGCGCGTGTTTGTGTTGTCATGCCAGCCCAAGTTGTTATATGAGATAAATGTCCATAACTCTATTGCATCACATTAACAGCTGTACTATGGATTGGCGGTGGTTGTCATGGCCTCATGGTCTGTTAGGAAGCCAGCCACAGACAACAGCATTTCACTTAAACTCAATATGAAAGAGTACGTTACAGTTAAGTTTAAAGTGGCTTGAACACTGATTACATACATTTTAAATTGTGCATTTTTGCTCTAGAAAGCAAAGATTTAAAGTACAGAGGATTTGTCAGCTCAGCTCACACCCTCATTGACTATCGCCTTGAGGATGGAACAGCTCCCAGAGGATTAAGCTGTCCAAAAATGTTAGGGATGGTGCCAGTCAGGCTCAGGTAAAAGGCATCGATCAATATGCCAAGTCCTGACAAAGCTCAAAGAATATCACAAAATGTTACTCTAAATGTACAGGCAGCTATTAGCACAGCAGACAGACTGTAGATTGTATGCCAATATTTTGTGCTTTTGATGAATCACCTATTCAAGTATTTTGGATGATCACACTTAGTACTATTTATACCTTCATCAAACCTGCCCTTGTTATTCTCAATGTAAACACAGACAACTTGCTGAACAAGTTAAGTTGGTTGCCGACACTAACACCATTATTGGTGGTAAAAGAAAAACATTCAATTTGATGAACAAGTTGAGTTGAAGTGGTTAAATTAACTTATTTCTATCAGGGAAGTTTGAGTTTGGCAGACTAAAGATTTGCTACTTGGCACCACAATCACTAGTCGGTGAAACTTATCGATATTTTTGTAATCTTAGACCCAAAATGCCAACCAAACGTGTCTAAGCTATTGCGCAGCCACCTGCTACGAACTGGGGCTATATCCACAGATGGCATCTCGTAGCACAGCGCGATCAAGCAGTATCTTCATCTAGAAAATGGAGATAAAATTGTTTATAGAGTGTGTCTGGTTAAACTGGCCTACAACCACTCGACCAGCACAGGTATATGGATGTTTAACTACAAGGAGGACCAAAGGCTGGTGGCGCTAGCTCTGCTTATGTCAGCCACGCTTAGCAAACCAATATGACGTTAAGGTGTCTTAAATTTCCATTTGAAGGATTCAAAAATGAGTCACTTTGGAACATTGTGTATATCTATAAAGTCTACAGATTGTTACAGACTTCCCCAATTAGAGGTATGAATGCAAACTAAAAGCCCTAACATGAACAGTGATCAAACGAGAACAAAGGAGATGACTGGTTCTCAGTAGGGGAAACTGAAAAAGGATCAGCTCACCTGTGCGCCGGTCCGCCGGGATATACTGGTCTGCTTGAGATGTGTGGGGTGAGCCCAAACTTCTTCGAGGAGTTCAATAGTTATTTTTGGTTGCTTGGGGCAAGTTTAAAAGCGTTGTTGGTTCTACAAGGGTTTTTGGACGTCTCTCTGGTTGAGTCTTGTGTTGATCTGTTGGCATCCTCTTCACTTCCCAGCTGTGGCTCATCACCTCAATCAGGTGACGTCATACAAACAAGACCAAGTCCCTTTCATGGGTGGCACCTCAGGCACAGGATGCGTTTAACATTGTCCGACAAAACCTGTTACAACCGAACCCAATCCCAATTTCCCACAGTCAACACAAAATAAAGAAAATAAGAGAGGAGGAGCTTTAAGGTACCACTTTGTCCTAACAAGAGATATAGCTATCTGAAATCAGCAACCTCATTTATTTCTGTTGTCAGTCAGCCATAAATGTAACATTCAAAATGGCTAATCTATTTGTTGATTCTGTTGACCTCATGTGATGCACTTTGTTGTTTGTTGTAACCTTATCTCAGTGCTAATTTAGTAAACATTTCCAGCATCAATTAAACTAACTGACTGACATATTGTGATACAATTGAACGTCAGACAATGTTCATAAAATCACAATGTGTCTGTTTCAACTCACACTGACATAAATCTCAAAACAAAAGTACTATCCCGCCAACCGCAGAGCTCTGAAGTAAGTCATGTTGAAATGTACAAACATTTACGACTACAAATGTTGTGTTTTTCTTTCTTCTGTTTGCTGTGTGTGATTAAACTGTAGTCACTTGATCAACGGATTTTCTTTTATAAGTTATAGAAAGCAAGTGTTTCCATACAGTATGAGCTCCTTGTTAGTTGCATTTCAGCAACAGTAATCCTCGACTGGCTTGATACAATTGTAAAGAAGAACAGAGCTAAAGCATTGGTAGATAAATAGACTTCAGAAATGGTCAATATAATGTTGGTTTATTCATGACGTGTTGTATTTGAGCATCTTCTTGTTGGTTTATTTTCTTCTTTCTGTCAATCTCTGGAAAATGACTTTGGCCAAATTGACTCTACTTGAAATGAATTAGTTGAAAGCTAAAGAGACAAATCTGGGTTGAAAGATTCGTCTCTAAACAGCTTATTATGGGGGTAATCAAACCATCTCAAGAGAGTGTATGCAATCAGAAGGCTGTGTTGATTGTAGGAAGAAAATGCAGATGAGGCTGACAGTGATACAGACACTTCTCTGTGAGGGCTACAGATGTTTTGTGTCCTCTGAATGTTAACTTTGGACTCCAAAATATTCCTGTAACACTGCAGTGATGAGTGATGGCTGAACATGACTGATAAGGACTGCTATAAACAAGAGGACTGAAACTACAAATGAGCATCCATTCAATATCGTGCAAGCTGCATCTTTATACACTGTGGCCTGTAAAACTAAACACCTCACTTCTTAAAGGAAACAAACTTAAACATGATTCACTAAAGTATGAAACTGAAAATATGACATGATTATACTGTGAGGAGATTAGGCTGTATCTTTTTTTTATAAATATATACATATTTTCTTTTTCATTGCCAACGCACATGAAGGCAAATGTTTTATACATGGGATGCAGACAGGTTGCTTTTAGTAGTTGCATGTAAGACTAGTACTACTTAAACAGTGATGATGGTTAGACTACTTAATATACAGCTTCCAACTAAAACTGCATTTGAAGCTAGTTGGACCAGTCAAGCCAATATTTGATTGCTGTGGTTTATGATTGGCTGGTGAGGTTGGTGTGGAAAGGTTTCAGAGACCCCTTTTCGACCAATGCAGTTTCAGGGCCGGTTTGGTGCCGGCGCTCAATTGAGAACCAGTTTTTCGTGTTTCGACTGCGAGTGAACCGGCTCCCGGACGGGAAAACGGTTCCAGAGTGTCTCCAGCTCTTTGCTGGTCTAGAGCTGCGAAATGCTTACGCCAGGGGCAAGGAGCGGGGGTCAGGGTTGCCGTGATCAAAAACACGAACCAAACTAATGGATACCAAGGCAAAGCAGCGGTCGGCCAAGGAAACAAGCTGCCGTTGTCCGCCATCGTTGTTGTTGAGAGGGAAAGTTCGCGCTAGCGTTGTTGGGAAAAGCGGTCACGTAAATCTGACGCTGTGACGTGCCTCGTCCAAACAAACAGGTGTCGTGTTGGTTCGCGAGTTCAACCAGCTCTGAACCAGCGCGAGCACCAGCCCGGAAATACAACGAGATAGGTAAATTATAGCCACTGACTTGCAGTATCACAAGTGGAGATAGAGGATCAGGCACTGCATGTGGACTACCGAGTGGATCATGGGATCAAGTGAACAACCAGGAAAGACTGAAGAGTCCATTGAAAACAAATCACTGATCCCAGAAACACTTAGTATTACCACATGGTATTCAGAGGAAATAAAAAATATATTATTATCATGAGAGGAAAAATAATGGGTCTCAGATAGCCTCTAAAATATTAAGACCATCCTCTAAGTGGAAAACCAGGGATTAAAGCTTGTGAATCAATTTCTTACTACGTTGTTAATCATCTGAATTACACAGCTTGATCAAACAAGATAATGTCAAATACCTTAAAATAAAATATGCACATGTGCAAGCTCTAATTATTTTTTTGCAAGCAACATAATTAAGTTTGTATTTTCTCTACCTCACTGGGTATTTGAAACTTCATTTGAACAATATGTTGAGCTGAGCCGCGTCTGTGAATACCTCCCACAGTATAATGTATATTTGCATGCAATGTATACATGCAAATGAAAACTTGCATGATGATCAAATCTCGATATGTATAGCTGTACATGTTTGGGCGACATTATGCTGCAAATAACAGCATGTCTTGGTTATGTTTGTGCTCCAACACCATCTGTGCATGCATTCATTACTATTGTTAGCTTTATTTGGCAAATGTTGTTGCCAAAGCAACTGGATGATGTCATGTGCTTTTTGGCACTGAGTTTGAGGGGAAGTAAGAGGAGACTTAGAGCAGCAACAGAGAGAGATATGGTGGTGGAAATGAGAACACGGACGAATATAAAAGGGTATTCTCTGTACAGTGGTTATTACAGTGACACTCTACTGTCTACTGTTGTAATCTTAAGCAGAAATGTACAACCTGCGCTAAAATAGAGAGATGTGGGGGAAAAAAATTGAATTTTATGCTTGATTACACCCTCTTATGAATTACAGTGGGGTTTGATGTCTTCTAAAGTAGTATAAAAAATGAAGCAAGGTCAGGACATAGCTTGGATGAAAACAATAATTACAGTCACTCAGTGATGTTCAAAGAAAGCTGTTGGTGCAAACCTGCAGCACAACATATCCCACTGATGGGGAATTTTAAAGGTTAGTATTAAAAAAATGTCTTGTTGACAAGCTCGTCTTCATTTCAAGGGGAAGTAATGAAAGTCTGGGTATCCTTTGGAGAGAGACATTTTAAATTCAGAAGGTCTGTTAATAAAAATAATCAAAGAGATAATTCAGTGTGTAGTTCAGTCACGGTTAGTTCTCTTTTATCTCCAAGCTGGGGCTTAAATGCACCGTTCGTTCATTCATTCATTCGAACAACATAAAGTGCAAAACAATTTGTAAAGCTTCACCGAATGCAGCGGCCCATATGGTAAATCCAACTGAAGTGTCTGTATCACATAACATACTGTATGTGTCTTTTTTTGAGACCAGGATCCACCCCAAACAACCTTGAAAAATCCCATTATAGTTCCTGCTTTTTTTTCAGCAGTGGTTGCCATGACAACTGTGCATTTTATTTCTGTCTCCTTTGAAAATGGTGTGTGAGATCAGAGATCCCAAATGTTATGTAAGACGATGTGCACAGTTCCAGACTGGGGTTTTCCTGCTGCAGAGAACTTAAAGTAATTAATTGCAGGGGAATGGCAGACACCCAGAGTGCTTCAATATTGTCTCCCTTCTTATACCTTAAAGCTTTTATCACTCACTGGCAAGATGTAGGCTGTGATTGGTATGCAGGAAGCTGAGCATGATGACAGATGCTCTTAATCACACTGCTTGTATTGAGATATTTTGTTGGGAAAGGCCTGTCTGTTTTGAATATCTTCCTGTGTCTTGACAAGCCATGAGGGAGAGAATGATAAAGATTTGCGCTTCAGTCATAGAAAGAGGAAACAGGAAATAATAGATCTGAGTCACACCTTTGACAATAGAAAATTTACACTATCAATCATGGCATCAATGGAAGATCTAACCAAGCAGCTTATGACTCGTTTTGGTAACAGAGAGGGATTATTAAGTATTTATTAGTAAGGTTACTGAGGTTTTGTTCCCTGTCAAGTACTTTATTTTCACAAACTAATATTTTTGTTTCATAGCAAAGCTCATTTTTCTTTTAGGGCTGTCATGATCACTGCAATGATGCTTAAAGGCTCAGTTGGTAGTACTTAATGACATTTAGCAGCGGAATAGACTTGTTAGAAATGGAATATATTATTGGAAAGGAGTGAACAGTCACCTTCATTGAAAGTGGTTTAGTTTTTGTTAACTTAGAATGAGTCTTTTGTATTAACATAGAAGCAGGTCCCCTTCCATGGAGGCCGCCATCTTGCATCTTGTGCTAATGGACACTAATGGACAAAGTAGTTAAATAGACGTTTTTGTATTTAGTGAGTGGCTCTACGATATGCACCAGTTGGAATACAAAGAAGAGAGTGGTTGGTGTTGTCTGCAAAATAACTTATATTGATGGAAGTTTTTGATGGTGAAATATGACAAATGAAGGATCTTACTTTGCATGTATCGCAGGAGCTTCTTGTCCTTGAAGGCCACGGCCACTTCACCAATCTGTGGAGTGAGCAAGGGAGTGTTTTAATCTCAAATCTGACTGCTAGATACTGCTACAAATACCCATTTCTGTGCCAATAAGATCAACTATAAGCAATGGTGAGCAACAATCAAAGCTATAATATTGTTTGTTTCATGAGTTCAGGCCCTTGTTTTTAGTGTTGATCAATTTCATAATCAAAGCACGATTAAGTGTGCAATTACCTCATCAAGTGTTGGGGTAATTGTCTTAGTTTTTTAAGATAGAATAATGCCAGAGAAATAAATGTGACTTCACCAGTTTCAGAACAATTATGTCTCACAATTGGATGAAGAATAAGAGCCAGTCAGTTTATGGGACAAAGGCTCTGTCGGGGTCCCTATAAAACAGGAAAATACATCAAATTTAAGTGTTCATCTGGACAACTGTCTTGCAATTGTCCGAGACTAACTTGGCATTAAAGCACTGCGTTGCAGAGCTGCCTTAAACAAGGCCAGCCTTGATCAGTGTCAGCCAACAGAGCCAACAGTACACAGTGTCTGAAGCCTTTGGGCAAGTCCATAAATGCCACCATGAAAGTGAACATGACTAGCCCTGCACTTTTTGTGTTTTTTAAGAATATCTAACAATGTTATAAATCTCTTTAAATGGGAGTTTTCAGGTTTGTGATGTAAACATGGCTTTTACAGTGCCAACAATTTGGTGGTATCCAAAGAGAACAGTTTGTTGAAGATCTTTTTATTACTAGTAACTGTGTCTCAGAACATTACAACATCAACAGCAGCAGCAGCAGCAGCAGCAGTAATGATCCAATTGTCTCACCATATCTCTCAGATAGTAGTTATAAAACCCCTCTGTTGCAGGCAGACATTGGGTCCTCTGAGCTGGAAGTGCAGGTCTTTTGTTCATTTAGCACAGATTAAAGTGCCCCCAGGAAATTGACAAGTAAGCTCTTATTTTGTAGAACTACTCAGTCTCCACATTTTGGGGGACACAATCAGAAATGATATCAAAAAGGAATGTTAAATTTTTGCATGAGTTTCAACGTTAAAAACAGTAAACTCATAGCTTGCAATGCAAATAATAGATACTGTTGCAGCATTGTTTGAACACCATACACAAAAATATACCCCAGGCAGTGTTCAGTGTCTTTCAGAGATTGGCTGAGTAAAAGGTTTTTAAGGTTATGCTGAACTTTTTAACCCTCAATACAAGAGTTACTGAGTTTCCTCTCCTCAAAGTTTGTTCATAGCAGTACAACATTTTTTGCTCTTTGTGATCACCGCCCGTTGATGTGCACAACTCGTCTCAAAGTAATTAGGAATACAGCTAATAACAACTGGTTTACCGCCGCAGGGCTTGAGAAATAATACTTTTATCACAGATTCCAGAGTTGTTAACTCAGTTTCAGCTCCCAACTTATGAAACTGCTGTAGGATAGGTTAATGAACCTTGTCCTCCTGTGAAGACTCATCATGCAAACTTGAAGCAATTGTACTTCTGCTTTTAAAGAGGTAGCCTTATGATTTTGATTACTCTAACACAGCTAGTCGGCAGAGTTTGCTTGCTCCAAGCATTAAAGTTGATTATCAATGTCAAAGATAAAAAGCTGTGTGGTGCGTTGCTTTTGTAATCTGACATGGGCAATATCAAAGTGAAAGAGGATGTAAAGCAATTTGTGGCTTTCATCCAGCCTCTCTCACTAGTTTCACTGAAGCAGTGTTTTAATGTTGAGATGTTATTTCAAATTGTAACTGAGTATGGTTAATTTCATTTTTGTGAACTTATTTTTGGTCCTCTTTGCTGTTGTCATTCTAAGTAAAGGTAATACCTTATTGTTTTAGTATAAATACCATTTACGTTGATCAGGGTTAAACATCTCCCGTTTACACCTGTTGTCTCTTGTATTTCTCTGTAGTACTCCCTTTAATATTTTATGTAGAAGTTAAACTCTTCCACACCCTTGCAAAAACATTAAAATTAGTTGAGTGCAAAAGATTACATTAGATGACTCTAGTCACTGTAGCTTGAAAGAGAGAATCAGTAATCTATAACAAATTATACATAAGAAGTAAATTCTGGCCCAGTGAGCTTTAATAAAACCTCCAAGCTGTTTTATGAGCAGAGATGAACCACTTCTTTTCTGATGAGATTTGAAAAGTACTGTCATTAATTGTAAGTACAAAGCCCTTGCCTTTAGAAGAAAAGACTGCATTTTTACCTTGTATAGCTCTTAAAATATCTGTACCTTCATTCTCAATCAAATGCAGAACTCTAATCATTATCTGTTTTTTGTGCGCCAGGTTAACCCACATTCCTGATTTAATAACAGAGGTTGTCAACCTGAGTTAGCTTCAAAAGCTCTGTACTTAGGGATTGTCATCCTCACTAAAAAAAAAAAAAATCACTATACAGTGATGTTGTAATGACTCCCTGCCTGATATGGTTTCTCCATTGAGAGTGTTCATCATTCAGACATCTCTGTGTAAACTGTGCTGGAACAGCAATACGAGGGGATGAAATATTTACATACACTTACATGTGCATGAACATAAAATGTCTCTGTCTCTTAGGTTTAGACATTTGCTGCTGAGTATGTCAGATGAATGCAAAGAGTATCCCATGGGGGGTATTAATCTGTCATGTTCTTGCTTGAAATGGAAAGGAGAAGCACAGTAGCAATTTCAGCTTATAAGAATTTAGACAGGAAAGAGAATTACTCTTCAAAATAGTTCAGGGCAATTCTCTCTCCTACTTGACTGTGTCTTATTTCTTTATTTTCTTCTCTCTTTTTCCTTCTCTGAAACAGACCAGAAGTTTCCACATTGGTCCCCGTCTCGAAAGTTCAATGAAGGCAGACGCGTCCCTCCAGCCAGGAACATGAAGGGCTTATCGGGCAGCCGCTCCCAGCACCAAATCCCTTTACCCTACGGCTCGGACTATGACCCCCACATTCACGACATCCATGCTCACCATGGCTCTGAGTCCCGCCACTCGTCCTACCTTCTCAGCCCCACAGAGAGCTGCCCCATGGACTTCCACCACCGCTACTCCCCCCGAAGCTCCATCCATTCTGACTGCATGATGATGTCCCCTGTCATGATGCCCCCAGTAGCTGTGTCGGACCACATCTCCAGCAGCACCTTCCCAAGAATGCACTACAGCTCTCAGTATTATGACTCAGCCACACGGGACGACTGCGCTGCCATCACAGCCTCTGCCACCTCCCCAGCTGTTGCTGCTGCCGCAGCTGCCGCCGCCGCCTCCTCCCATCTCTCTGGCACCAAGAGCAATCGCCTTCCTGCTAACCTACTAGACCAGTTTGAGAAACAACTGCCACTTCACCGCGATGGCTTCCACACGTTACAGTACCAGCGCACTTCTACCACCACTGAGCAACGCAGCGAGAGTCCTGGCCGCATCAGACACCTTGTTCATTCTGTCCAGAAGCTCTTCACCAAGTCGCACTCCCTGGAGGGATCATCCAAAATGAACGGCACAAAAGGTGATATGGTAGGGGGTGGAGGAGGAGCAGGGGGTTATCACCATCATGGCCACCACTCCGTCAAACATGGTAGCAAGAGGAGCAAGAGCAAAGAACGGAAGCATCGCTCAGGTGGCTGGTGGAGCTCAGACGACAACCTTGATAGTGACAGCACCTACCGCACACCCAGTGTCATGTCCCGGCACCATGGGGAACATGTCAGCCACTGCTACCCTGATTCCATCCACAGCCACCACTTTGGAGACCTGTCACTCAAGACCTCTAAGAGTAACAACGATGTCAAGTGCTCGGCCTGCGAGAGCATGGCCATGGCACCCGAGGGCAAATTCATGAAGAGGAGCTCATGGTCGACACTGACAGTCAGCCAAGCAAAGGAGGCCTATAGGAAGTCATCGCTTAATCTAGAGAAACCCATGATGCATCCCGACCTCAAGCCTTCATTGAGAACATGTCACTACCTGCAGGTGGGTGGTACCTCCATTAAACTATGTTTTAAAGGGGTGAGAAGATGGGAGAAACAATGTCAACATTTTCTAAAGTTGAATCAGGGCTCATTTTGTCGTATTGTGTGTGTGTGGTAGCCTAAGAGTTTCAAGGTCCTGATATGAATCTTCAAGTGTACCCTAGTGTTTACACCTCTATAAGTCTTATTATTTATACCCTAAATATTCATAATGTTTCAGTTTAAATTATGATTTCATTTATTTTTTGATAAAACAGTTTTTCCTTTTCGTTTTCATTACATTCAAGAGGGAGCTCTTGCTGTGGCAGTCAAACCATCAATCATTTTTACTATTGACATGGACTTTCCTGTGCTAAATAATTCATGCACAGTAAGTATTAGATATATGGTAATTCAATTCAAGGTGGTTCAATTCGACCTTAATGTACAGAAAGACGCTGCTCTGTATTCAACATTTAATATGTGCAGCCTTTTCCAAGGTCATTTAGAGGGATTCTTGTCATTGTTGAAGATCACTCGAGGACGAGTCATGCAGAAGATAATATTAAAAGGCTGAATATTGGTGGGCAAACACATGTATAGTAAATATATAAAAACTATCAACATCACTTATTTGAAATATAACAAGCAATAGTTTCTATCAATATCTACTCCCAGAGGAGATCCTTCTGAGGAAAATGCAGTGATTGATGTATTGATGAGATATCCTGCCAGGGAGGCCTTTTCTACCTTTCTTTCTTTAAGTCTCCTGAGGGCAATTACAGTGTCCTATGTGAGAAGCCAATATGTTTAAGCAGGATTCCCTTTTGTGTAGTCACCTCAGGGAGCTATTGTCTATTAAGGTGTAGAGATCAATTGGGTGAATCAATGTCAGAGTGGAAGACACTGAGAATAAAAGGCTACCAGAGATAAACCACAGTGTGGACAATAAGCAGGTTCAGCATCTTATAAACTGTTCAGCCGGAGATGGTGTAGAAGGTTTGGCACTGAAATAAATATATATAGTTACATACAGCTGTCGTTATCACACTGATGCATTTTCTTTTAGATCAATTAAGCATCCATCTATCCGTCCATACAAGGCCATGGAGTTAGTTAAGCCACAGGTATCTGTATGTCAGCTGTCTTGGATATCATTTCCTGTTATATATATAATCAGTGCTTAGCAAGTTCTCTCATCTGGAGTGGCTCTCAGTGGCAGCATGCAACAGCTTGTCGTGATTTAGAATGTACAAATAATGGCAACATGATGACATGGATTTTAGTGCCTTGTGATTTTTTAATCACACCAAAGAAGGAGTGTCATCTGGCCTGAATATAATATTAAGTGTCGCTGGCCAGATTTCCATTCTATGGAACTCTAAGCTGGAGGTTTTGACTATCTCAATGTACTATGGGTACCCTAAGTGGACATGCATCTACAGATATAGTTACTAAATTTTTTCACTGATAAGGAGTTTATTCCAGTTGGTTTCTCAAGATCTTGTGAGATGATCATAACTCACTTTGCCAGAGTTTCAATAGCACAAAACAGACATAGAAATAGGCTTAACTGACTTTATTAGAGTGGGCAATGGCAACATGGCATGTTGTGGTCTGGCTTCATATTGTGACAAATCCATTTTCTAGTTCACTAAATTGGAAGAAAACTATCCCATATCCATGAGAAAACAAGCTTTGTTGTTTTTGTAAAGCAATATGAGAATTTGAAGTAATCACCTTGCAAAATTCTGAATTATCACATTAAAGATATTGTTATAATTTTTTTTATTGTTCATAATCAATGCTTTTTGCCTTAGCATATATTCATTTTACCTGCTGGTCAGATGAAGCTAAGCTAGCTACTTCACCAAGTGTGTTTAAAGTTAGAGAATTGTTGTTTTGTCAGTGGAAAATAGACTTAATCACAAATAATGAAAAGGAGGATTGTACATTTTTTATTGTATCTATGTACATTAAAACACACCCTAGTGTGGATGCATGTTGTTTCAGGGTTAGAAATGAAAAGCCTGGCCATTATCTAATCTCTCCACGACTATCTTGCAAATATGATATGATTACCTAAGTTTGGTTCAATGGTTGCTTTTCTCCCCACATTCTGCCCATTTAGGATTCTGTGTGCCCCTTAGGCATTTACCAAAAATCCCCAAAAATAGAGGCACGCATTTCCAAATCATTTTTCAGTAAACTACAGAGGATTTGGTTAATGCTGCACTCCAAAAAAATGTTGTCTCAGTTTAAGATACATTCCTGTTCATGTTTTTCCAGGGTAGAGAGCAGTGCTTACACCTTGTGCACTCGGCATAGGACCAAAGATGGTAAACAAACTACAGTTGTTTGTGTGCTGTGTGAACAGGACAACTCTGTCAATACAGAGGCTCCCTCACTGGCAGTTGACAAACTTAAGTGCAAGCAGACAGAGAGCCTGCAGCTGCCACATTGGTACATCTTGCACTGAGGGTGATCACAATGGAAGCCTTATTCAGTGAAACCCGTGTGGGAAGATCTTTACACAGGCATCATTGTCAACACAGTTTGTGCTTATCAACTTTGATCTATTTGATGTCTTTAGGTCTGTGTTCACTTGATATTGTGAGGTCAGGATGGCAAGTTGTTAACATGATCTTGTTCCAGCAAGCAACAAGTCTTCAAGTTGTGTAAAGCCAAAAAAAAAAAAAAGAAACACCTGGAGGAACACCTTCCAACCAATCAGATTAATTTGAAACAGGTTAGTAACATATTAGGGATGTCAACAATTAATCGACTATAGATTAATTGATTGTTAAGAACTTACTCTAACACATTTTTTTGTTAGGATTTTATATCATGTGGAACAAATATCATGTGGTCTCATACTTTGTTCAGCTATCAGGGGGTTGTTTTACCTTTTAACGCGTGTTTCGATGGGAATCAGCCGGTTAAAGGTGTTGCTCACAGCGGAGAAGCTCAGCTGGGGGCTGTGGCTGAGCGACAGATCTCCATGAGCCATTTGTTACGCCTCAATATGGTCTGTAGCTATTTAATACTGTCAGTTATATACATTGTGTTGCTAAGGAAAATTTGATTTAGGGGAAAAACACGTTTGGCATCATCTTTGACATGGAAAACGTCCAAGGTTTTTTTATTTAATCAATCAAGAATTGGTCGTTAACACTTCCAAAGATCGATCACGGAGAATACTTAAAATTTACATCCCTAGTCCCAACTTTTTTGGTACTGGGGTATTTGATGTCCCCACTGTGTACATTAACATTCAACTACACAACAATGTAACATGCTGTTAGCCCAAAATGCAGCCGCTCAGATTTTAACAGGCACAGCAAAATACCAACACATCACTCCTGTCCTCGCCAGCCTACATAGGCTGCCATTTTTTTGTTGAGTCGATTTTAAGATCTTATTGATTACTTTTAAAATTCTAAATGGACAGGCTCCAAACTCTTTAAGCGACCTTTTAGCCCCCTATGTGCCTGGGCGGCCCTCAAGTCTGTGGATGCATTTCTGCTGGTTGTGCCAAGATCCCGCCTTGAAACAAAAGGTGACCGGGCCTTTTCAATCAGAGCTCCAAGTTAATAGAATTCCCTGCCACTGACAATTAGACAGTCCACAACCTTAACTGCTTTTAAATCCTCAGTTAAAAACATTTTTATATAAGAAGGAATTTCTCCAGACCCTAGTTTTTTAATTTGCTCTGCATTCAGATGTCTTGTTTTGCTTCTGTCTTTTTTTTCTCCCCCTGTTTGCACCATTTTTTATGCTTTGTAATTCTCTGCTTTTTTGTTGTGAAGCACTTTGCAACCTTGTTAAGAAAAGTGCTATATAAATAAAGTTTATTATTATTATTATTACTTGCTAATAATCCTGTAAATCTAAATCAAAGCCATGTGCTGCTGGAAAGTTTAACATTAATTGGAGACATGATATTAAACGTTGATATGGGTTTCTTCATAGTTTTAGGAATCAAAATTTCTGTATTTTTTATTGGGAGGTGGTGGTCTGTTGTTAACCATGGGCACAACAGGAAATGTGTCCTCAAAAGGTTAACATGAAGTGCATGAAGTTCCAGCTGAATTTAACCTTCATGCTTTTCCTAACAGCAGTCACAACAAGTGAATGAATCCGCTTTAATAACTTGTATACAGAATCTGGCACACACACTTCAGTATCACGGATAACATAACCAGCACACAGCGGATAGAAGTCACAGGAAGGCTTAATTGTTTTGCCAGTCCTTACAGGCCAGCTTTTTTGTGCTGGATTCATAAAATGCCTGATGACTATAAAGACGCTCTATCCCAGGGTTATTTTTACACAACGTATTCTTAGTGTGTAGTAGTATCTAATGATGCTGTAAAGCAGCTTGTCTGTCTAGTTGCCTCAGAGGCACAGCTGAACATATTCTTTCAGGTAGGGCATCAAATGAGCACAGCAATAAGGTAATGCTAATGAGCTTGTGCGATGCTTCCATGAGTGATGGCTGCCTTGTTAACCACAGCCCCAGATGCTCAATGGTGGTGCATGAGAAGGAAATGTGTCTTTTGCTTTATTGCCATCTTTGGGCCTGATTAATTTAGTTTCCAGACAATTGCTGCATTTTATTCAATTCATGTGGGAGAGGATAAATGTATGCACAGCAGATTAGTGTGCGTGATAACTTTACTGATAGGTCTTTGAAGACAGACAGAAGTTAATTGTAATGTGACCTTACCCTGTAAGGCAAGATTTGAAGGTAGATTTTTTTTAGTAGATGGACGCAAATATGCCTCTTAGTATCACAGCGAAAGCAAACTGAATGGTCGTCGTTCATTTTTCTTTTCTACTGTTTCACAACGTTCAGTGCCGTGGCGAGGAGCCATTTTGCCCCAAAGAGGTTCATTTGTTTTAGATTCAAAAGACAGCTCTAGTAGCTTATGGTCTAAGTGCTTCAAACCCCTTTTCTGCTTGACAACAAAAACATTTGGGGAATACATCAGACTGAAATATAATAGATTTACGGTAGAAGAAAGCAATGGTTGCTATTATTAGAACCTCTAAATCTTCAACAGCTCCTCTTTTGCCACCGCCCACAGAGGACAAAAAACCATCATCATTCCATCATTTCATGTAGGTGACCTATGCTGTCTGGTGCTTTACTTGCATGTCCTGCTAACAGTGACAGTTCATGGCTGGTGAGGCACTGAGATTAGTGTCAGATTTACAAATTTATGAGCCAAACAGCTCGGTTTGAAAGGAGTGGGTTATTTTCTGACCTGATGTTTGAAGCAGATCTTTAAGCTCCGACGTTGGTCTTCCTTTATTAATTAGACGCCGTTTCGATTGGTAGTCCAGTTTTTGTTTTGTTTTTTTGTAATTAGTATTTTATTGATTTTTACACAAGACTTCACATTTGGGTGAAAATCAAATATCTAATGTTTTACATGAAACAATATATGAATAAAATAATAATAATATAAATGAACAGATAGATTAAAATAAACACATTTAATTAATAATAATGGAACATTTAATAGAAGCAGTACACTACTATACACAGTATGTGTGCCTTAGTTCAAGCTCAATCCCCATTACCAATGTATTTCAAATAGTCTCCCCACTTTGCCACATATTTCTCCACCATATCCTGACAGCTGAATGAAATATGTTCATATGATGCTACCTTTGCCAGCTCAGTGAACCACTCATGAAAAGAGGGCTCACTTGGGTTCCTCCAGTTTCTCATTATGATTTGTTTTCCCACCATTATACTGGTCTGAATAAAGTCCCTGGCCCCACAGTGAGATGTAATTTGTGGATCATATGGCTTCGGGCATAGTTCAAAGTTGGTCCTTGTAATATTTTTAATATGTTCATGAACTTTTAGCCAATAGTTCTGTACCATGGGGCATTCCCAAAGTAGATGGAGAAGAGTCCCTTCAGAGTTGCAACAGTTTTGAGAAATTGTTATGGTTAGATATAATATATTCAATGTTTGGCTTTCAATTGGTGCAAAATTTTAGAATGAACGAACTGCAGCTGCGCATTTGATTTTGAAATTGCAGCGCTATGTCTCTGAGTAGAAGAACGGCAGCAAAGTGAACCTGTGTGCTCTCGTCGGTCCCCTTCAGTGAGGCAGAGTACTGTCTGCCTCACCTTGCGCTTTTTTATCTGCGGTTTTATCAGCAAAACTAAACATGTAACACACAAATATTAAATACACTAGCCTGACTGTGGAAAACTAGAGTGCAATATTAAAAATGTCTGATAACATTATATTGGAGACGTGAAGAGAGACAGAAACAGGCACTTGACAATTACAAGCCTCAACCCAGTCAGTGAGGGATTGCGCAATCTGTGGTGAGGTGAGGCTGCTCGCTGCCGCACTTCGCATCTCGCCATGTATTTGAATAGGAAATACGCAAATTCAGGAATTTTGACTATGAAATCATGGACATTATTGAATTCAAAAATAAAATCAATATAAAGCACAGACCAGAGAACTAAAATTGAAAAGATTATAGTCAGACGATATTGGGTGCAAAGAGATGGACAGAGACATATAGTGAGTAAGAAGTCTAAATGAGTGACAAACAGGGGTTTGGGGTGATCTGCCTCTTCTTTCTGGGGTAATAGTGGCTGAGCAACAGCTTTATGATTGGATAAAGTGAGTAAGAAGCAGATGATTAGGGGCAGCTCTGTGCCCTGGGCTGTTGTTTCAAGAGCCAAATCTGCCCTGTGCATTGGGACAACTGCTACAGCTGCAACACACACTGACATAGCATCGCATTTAGCACACTCCTGATCGATACAGTGCAAGAGTGTGGTGTGTGTGACACACTGCCATTGTAAATCTTACTTCTAGGGATCATAAATCCTTATTGACTGTGAGGGGCACTGATTTAGCTCCTGTGAATAAATTGACTTGACAATATTAATGATAGCTCAATCTTAGTAAAAATCAGGTGGGTTGAAACGTAAACACTGAAATTGATGTGTATCAAAAGACAAAATATGGGATGATCGGGTTTGAAAGTTAAATAGGATGACCTGTACTTTGATTTCCATCACATCAAAATCCAATTAAAGCATACTGGCTTTCAGAACATGAGCACCACAGTATGTGGGGACGTTTGTATCAGAATGCTGCACAGTCTACAGTAATTAGTACACAATCTCTTAATCACTATGTTAGCCTGATGCTGTGGTGTTAGAAGTAGTCGTTGTGTACAGATATTGAACTACTACAGGGTGGCTGCGGCTCAGTGGTAGGATTGGTTGTCCCTCAACTGGTGGGCACTTTACATGGTAGTATCCTCTGCCATCAGTGTGTGAATGTAGCATAAAAGGGTAAATGGCACATGTTGTGTAAAAGAGCTTTAAGCAGTTAGAAGACTAGAAAAAGGCAAATTACATGCAGTCCATTTATCATATTACTTCAGCAGTGTATGTTATTGCCGTGAATACATTGTACAGGTTAAAATCTCAATATATGCAGTTTTAATCACATTTTTAACATTGACTTTTTTTTTTAAGGTATATTTTTGGCCTTTTTGCCTTTATTGTAGGACAGCTGAAGTGAGACAGGAAATGTGAGGCGTAGAGAGCAGGGGAAGACATGCAGGAAATGGTCAAACCGGCCGGGAATCGACCTGGCGACCCTGCGACGAGGACTGTAGCCTCTGTATGTGGGGCGCTTAGACTGCTAGGCCACCAGCGCCCCAACATTGACTTTTAAGCACACAACATATTCTGTACTCCCATGACTGGTACCATTTTGGTGTGGCACTTTCGGTTTGGTTCAGATCAAGCAGTCTAAAAATATGAGTCCAATGCGGAAGTGCTATAAACTGCAGTTCATTGAGGATCTGCTTGAGGCTGGCTCCAGAAGTACAGGAAACCACATACACACCTATTCAAAAAAAGATGATCTTAACAGCAGAAATAAACATGTTTACAGCCTGGTTCAAAAGACGAGTGTAGTCTGGATAGCTCATTTCTCAATCGGCGAACACTCTTTTCTAATGCGGCAATTGAGATTACGAGTCTTCCAATGAGAGGCACAGCTGACTTGATTGACAGGCGGGAACACTGTATCTGTTGGCTAGGAGGCTCAAAGCCCGCCTCTTAACGTCACAATCGCTCAACAGCAGCAGTATGGCTCCTGCCGACGATTGGCCTCAAGACAGCGCTTCAGAAACAGATGGGTGACATCATGGATACTACTTCCATATTTTATACAGTCCATGGTGCAGATGCATACCAAAATGGTTCAGTGCAGAACTAAAGGTGATTCAAATCCACGGTCCCCACACATACTGGACATACAGCAGGTGTAGCTCATCATGTGGTCTACTGAAACATTGGTTTCAGTAAAGGGCTGTCATAATAACCTGTATTGGCAGTAACCGTCTTTTAAAGAAAACGAAATGTTGATGTAATGCTAAAACAGTAATACCATGTATGGGGGGGGGGGGGCAGTAGGAGTAAAAGACGACGATTCGGTTGTCTGCCGGCCAGCTATCCTTTACCGCAGTCTGTGGCTTCTACTGCAGAGCAAATCATGTCAGAGTAGATGTCAGAGAGTGAGGCACTCTACCCAAGCCCCCAAAAGTTTCAGCGCCAGTTTGGGAGATTTTTGGATTTGGTAACAAAAGACAGTGTGTCAGTTGACACTCCAATCTTCAGGGAATGTGGATCAACCGTGTCTGTAAAAGGGAGAAAATGAAAAAAGGAAGACATGATCGTTGGACATAAAGCCAAAGATATCAGAGTGGTTAGGTTATACTCTCTGTCCCTGCACCAGCTAGTGATTTTGATTTAGTTGGTAAATTGTCAGACGCTTGGCTTTGTGGATGTTTTGTTACTGGTTTACCTGGTTATCTTTTCACGATTCATTATAAGTGTATTTTTTCTTTCTTATACATTGTTTGTACAATTATGGTTACAGACTTTCTCTTCACCTCCCTATGCTTGTGTTAACAGTTTTTTACCAAAGAAGAGATGAACAGTAAAGTTCAAGATTCATCCGACTGATAACGTTATTGTCCCCCACCTCAAAGTTTTCAGTAAATATTGTGATAATATAGTAAAACATTTTGGGCCATGATAGTCGTGAGGTGACAGTGGCTTTCTCAACAAATCCCCTCAGAACAGACTGAATTTTAATTATTTTTATACCTGTGATCAGTTTTGTGCTATGAGCTCAAACAGTGGTTACTTGTGAAAATCGATGTTTGTGTCAGTGAGGAGCAGGAAATAAAAAATAGATCACCGGATACACTCATTGAGCGACTATCGCGTCATCTCTCGGAAAAAATACATATAACCGCTACACCCCTACTCTCAGTCAAACCTTATTGTAAACCTCTTAACATCACTAGCTGTGATGCTCTGTAATTAATGGCTGTGAGCTTCTTTGCCTCAAGGGTATGATTGGCAGCCTTTCGTGTGTAGGCAATAGGCATGAAACACACTAAGTTGTCAATCACCATGAGTGTGAAGCAGTCTTTTTCCACAACAACTTCAATTAAGTCAGCCCATATTTTGATATGCAGTATGAGTGTGCTCATCAAAGGTTGTTTTACGCTGCACATTTAACTAGATTGATGACCCTGCAGATGTAAAGTAGTATTTGAGCTCTCTCTAGAAATGTGCTGATGAATCTCTCCCGGTACTTACTCATTCATTTTCTTTCAAACCCTAAACATGTGCTCTTTTAAAATTAATGAAAGGGGAGCAGATGGAGGATTTTTACATTATAGTTGCACTAATGCTGACATACCACAATCAGCTCAACTGAAAAACTTATGCTGTAGTGAATTTGAGTAAAGTTTTATCACTTTAAAAATCATACTGTACCTGTAAGGTGTTTATTGTGTCTAAAATGTTTACAGTAAGAAATAATTTTTCATGATTAAATGTAGTTTTCTTTTTACAAACCTGCTTTCATTTTGGTGTTATAGAAACTATGTTTGAACTTCTATCAAAATGATTGGACTGTGCATTAAAACCTGTTTGTAAGGTTGACACCCACACAATTATACAAAAATGCACTTATACTACAGAAGCCTCAAAAGTCCAAAAAGCATAATACATTTTTCTTTGAGTGTTAATCAAATCCACACTACATGACCAAATCCTTCACAGGATGCAGAGCTCCTTATTATAACCACCCACTTGTAAAATAATACAGAAGGGAAAGAGCCGTACACTCCCCCACATACATCCAGCCAATTCTTGTGTTTATTCCAGACAAACTCTGTTGCTGCTGCTGGAAATGTAGAGCCCACTGCTTTTTGAGCAGCATAGGATTTATACAGAGAAAGACCGAGCTGACAAAAGGTGTTTAGAACAGCAGATATAGGAGCTTTGATGAACTGGGGCTGGCTTTAGTCACTGTCATGTTCCACACTGCTACACAAAAGGTCCAGCACTGGCTCTCCTTTGCCTTTAAGAGGTTTAAAATTAGTGGTTTAATCAATCAATTAATCAAACACACTCATTCAAAACATGGACTGTATAAATAATAGACGTAGTATCCGTGACGTCATCCATCGCTTTCTGAGGCGCTGTTTTGAAGCCCAAAAAAAATCATCCCCTGTACAGTGTGTGCCAATCGAGAAATGAGCTATCCAGTCTACACTCATCTTTTGTACCAGGCTGTAAACATGTTTATTTCTGCTGTAAACTTCAGCTTTAATGAATTGGTGTGTATGTGGTTTCCGGTACTTCCAGAGCAAGCCTCAAGCAGACACTCTAGAATCTGCAGTTTTAAACACTTCTGCATCAAGGGAGAAGTTCCGGTGGCTGGTGGTGAGGCTTTCAGCAGTGTGACTGCCCCCTGGTGGCTGGCTGCAGTATAGGTAAAAAAAATCTGTCTCCCCCATTCATTTGAATGGGGGAGCAGTCAAACTTTAAAAAATAAATACACGTCGTACGAATGTTTCTCACATCCGTATGCTGTGGTGATATGTAGTTAGTATTTGACTGTTTTGTGTCCAAGGCCTCTTTTTCCTGAAAAGTTTTTTTTTTCGTTAGTTATTAGAGTTTAAAAAACGGGGTGTCACTTCTGGGTTTCCTTTGCTTCACAGCCGCCGTGGAGTGAAACTTCAAAGGATACACAGCGTCTTGTGACGTTACGCTGTAGGGCGGACGTTGTTACAGTGGCTTCACAGGCTCTGGCTGCACAATGGCGGCGCCCAGGAGGGGGATTTTTTGGCTTCAGAACCGTAAATCGGGAAGAGGCGGAGCAATGCTGTCCATTTTTATTTACAGTCTATGTTCTGCATTGGCTTCAAATTTCTTGGTTCAAACACAGCAAACACTTTCAGGCATTTTGAAACAAGTAAGATATGAAAAAGATAAAAATCATTCTTCATCTATTGATCAAACTCTATATCATGAGATGAACAGATAATTTTGATCTTGACTTTTGCATTTAAGCATGTAGCACATATGTATTATTCGATTGAATGCCTGATCTTGTGCTTCCTCATTGGTTTGTCTATAAAGCCACGACAGACACCAGTCAGCGTACCCAAATGCTTACCAAATATAATTTTCACACCTGTTTGGCTCGCAATTAACTACAGAGTTACTTAATATCCATAAGGAAATGGAGATGTGCCTGCTTACCAGAAACACCAGAAACACCATATTTAAGACTTGCCACTTATAGGCAAAAATTTCATTTTAGACATTTCAACGTTTAAAAAAAGTGGTATTAATCCTCTGAATTATAATCTTCTGCAGTGGAGTTTTGAACCTCTGGATAAGTTTGAACTTCAGAAACAGCAAACTGCTTAAATGTTTCAGAATCAGCACCATGGAGAGAGACAGAGTGTATTTGAACCGTTCAGTACCACGGACAGCGCACGTTAAAGCAGCTTCCTTGGTCAGTTTCAGGGGACAGAAATAACAGGGAACAAACGTAGATTTATTCCAAAGTCTGACTGTGTCATGGCTCTTGTATCGAAATGTATGTTTGAATTAATTTAAGAGAAGCTGAACAAAAATGTATTTTTCATTTTAAAAATGAAGCATATGAGAATTCAAATTGGTAACATTAAATTGTTTTACATTTGCAGCTTTAATGTAAACACTTTCCAGCAATGAGCTTCCTCTACTTTTTAGACTCTCATTGTACTGTTCAGTTCTGCTCCTGTTGCAGCTTGGTCTAGAAACAGAGCTGATTTAAGTCCCAACCACACTGAAGGAAAAACAATCCATCACTCTAAATTGGCTTTGTATAACATCTGCACAATAAATTGTATTGTATCACCATTTCAATGTGTGCATACAATTAAAATTAGATGCAATATACACACACCAAGATGTGCAATGTCAAGCAAATCAACTCAAACAGCTCAAACTGCAACTTTTTGCTGCTTTATTCAAGAGGAAAAACTTGCAAGGTACTAATTTTTCCATTATTTGGAAAAAAAACCCCAGAGCAGAGTGAATAACCACTGTGCATGCAACGTCTATGTGTCACCTGCCTGCATCTGACCCTACAGCAGTCATAGATAATGAGTCAGATGGACACTGAAAACAAGCATTCAGTTTGGCAAGTTGGTTTCTGTAATGAGCAGCACCTGGACCTGGTGCTGGTTAACACTTTTTTCAAAAACAGACTGTTTAGCAAAACAGATGTGCCATGGAGTGATTTTTTTTTTGTCATGCAAAGCCTGGTTTTGATCACTGTGAGAATAATAGACGATTTCACCCGGTAATTTCATCAAATTATCAGAAATGTCATAGTTATTATCATATTCTGGTGTTTCATCGGAGAAAACAAGGTAGAGAACAGAACCTAGAAGTCCAACAATGTTTAGTTTTCTCTCTGGTAGACATAGGTGACTAAAATAATCTTTTTTTTTTTTACATGTACGTAGACTATTTGGGCAGGTTAAGTTATTTCTTAGTGTTTAAGCACTTAGTGTTTTCTCCCTCTGGTAGGTAAGGAGAATGAAACGTTGTGCTGTCTCTACTAAATTAATAAAGGTGGAGCTTGAAAACATAAATGTGAAGCAGCTTAATTTTCTGTTCAGAGCAAGTCTAATCACTTCTTTGATAGCAATTTCGTACCCTATGGTTAATTGGGCCTCACTGTGCTTGAAAGTAATATCCCTGGTGTATCCATGCACTAGCCAAGTTAGTCAAAAAGGTTTATTTGGTCTGACTCTGTAGATTATAATGAAACGGTTCTTATAACTAGACCAACATTTGTATCTAAAGAAAATACTACACCCTACTTGCTTAAGCAAACAGTCAATGTTCAAGAGTATCATTACCTTATGTTTGTAAGTGTGTATGCAAAATTCAATAGTGTTGTCATCATCCACAGGTTCCCCAGGATGAGTGGAGTGGATATCCAGGTGAGAAGGACGATGAGATACCTTGTCGGCGGATGCGTAGCAGTAGCTATGTCAAAGCAATGGGAGAGGTGGATGATGAAAGTGGTGACTCTGAGAGCAGCCCTAAGATGTCCCCACAGAAGTCCATACGACCCGATGCTCTTGTCCTCAAATCAGCCATGCAGAGACCCCATTTAGACTCCCAAAGGTAAGCCTGGCTGCCTGGTTCATCCAGTCCATGCCAAAGCTGTTTACTGATCTCAGTTAATCCATATTCATTTAAAGAAGCCATTAAAGGATCAATGGAGGCTCTAAGGATATGCCAAAAACAAGACAAAAAGATGCACAGAGCATTACAGAAATATGCTGTATGAAGCCACCACTAAGTATTAGACTGTAGGATTGTGCTTAAGGGGATACAAAAGGAACAATTTGTTACCGGCTTTCTGATTCTTGAATGCTGGAACTTTGATCATGACACAGATTGCGTGTCTTTGCAACTCTTAGGGGGCAGTAATTGGAGTGTCAGCTCCGTTGACAATGTAAAGTAGTGTAATTGGTGCATAAGCCTAACCATCCCTTACCAAACCAGATCCACAATGCAGCACAATTTACCCATGCACACAAACTCACATCATTACAATGAGGGAGCTGTCATGCAAGTGCTGGACTATTCACGCTTCAATACAGCTGGAATCTTGTGGGCGACATTGACATTTTCTGAGCCTTCGCATACGATTAAAGAGAAGATGTAGTTGCTAACTACGTGCTACTGGAAGCATCTCTGGAACAGTTACATTTTTTATATTTGATCATTAAAACAATAGGTTGAATGAAGAGCAGTCAAAATGATTGGTAAAATCTCTTTCACTCACAGCTCGGCCTTTCTTGCTTCTGTAAATCTGAACAATCTAACACTGGCTCACTGCATTGTCTTCATGTACCCGAGTTAAGCTTTGGTTTGCTGATGCTGCTTTTTGCTCAGCTGTCCCTTGGAGATTGGAAACTGTTTTACAGTATTTGGCGATTCTGAATGAAGTTGCTTGGCAACAACATGGGGGCAAAAGTTTTGTTCCTTTTCCTGACATCATTTTTTACATGCTTGAAGAATTACATTATGCTGCCTGTTCTTCCTCGTCGGCCTGCTTGATAACCACATTACTAACTTTGCAATGCTGACTCTGCGTTTGATCCATGATGTTACATGAGGTCAGGTTAAGTACTGCTCTGTGGTTTGTGTTTGTGACCTTTTTCGTCTGCTTCTTCCAATATCTGCTCAGCATCTTACGCAGGAAATGTGCCTCACCATATTGTGGTGTTTTGACAGGTTTGTAGCAGAAGAGTCAAGAGAGATAGGATAACAGGAAAGGGGAATCATATGCATGGATGGGGGTACATTGAGTTAGGCAAGATGTGTTTGATCAGTATTACAGCAAAGTGTTGAGCATTAATATGTGGCTTACATTAACTCCTGTGTTCAAGGAGGTTCTTATAAGAACCCTTTGTTGAAAGTTTTTTTAAAGAGGTCTATCACATTCATGGTTAAATTCCACAGGATCTGTGTCCGGTCCGTCTCCGATCCAATACAGCAACCTGTAGGTTTCTATTTTAGTCAAAGTGTTAACTTCCACTGAAGCACAACGCATAAATCCCAACAGAGAAGCTTGAGCGGGACAGGAAGTCAGGCACAAATTTTTTTTTAAAACACCCTGATCATTTTCAGAATAAAACACTCTGGGCCCGATCTACTAAAGGTTTGCGTGTATAAAAATATGTGCAAACTTGATAGCACGCGCAAAGCTGATGTACTAACCAGGAGCACGTGGGATTGCGTCTTTCAAATGAGCAAAATAGCACTCGCAAATCATTTAGCATGTTTGCCTTCATGAATATGCAGAATACATGTAGATTATCAGGACCCGCAAAATACTGGGAGGAGGAGATGCAAATGTTATCATTTAGCACACGCAATGTGATTTATCAAACCTGAAGCAGATAGCACGCGCTGTATTTGCGTCTATATTTAGCACGTTTGAAAGGCAGGTGCAAACTGGCACAGCTTTACGCACACATGGCTGCGGTCACTGTAAAGCTCATCATAACATCGCTTTACAACATGCCCACAAAAGCTGGGCTTACAAGCATTACTAAATGTTTTAGTAAATCAAACCAAGAGAACAAAATAATAATAATAATAATAATAATAATAATAATAATAATAATAAAACACAAATTCAAAGCAGTTCAGCACCACGGATAGCGACCACATCATTCTGACACCCACTTTAACTTTTTCATATAATGAGAGCACAGTAGGTTACTGTATCAACAAATATAAAGTTGAGTCAAATTGGCACAGCGGCCCACATGTTCACATACAAACAAAAAAAACAATATGAAGTACTCGGCCTACTCACCACTGTTTGGAAGAGCCTTAAGCTCCGCGGACTTGTCCACGATGCACCGTATGTCCATTTTCTTTGATCTGTCATTCTCAATAGATAACATGACATGTCCACTCAATCTATCCTGTCCCATCATGCTCATCAAGGGGTTTTTAGTTAGTTTTAACTTGGAGAATGATCGCTCACTGAGCTGCGCCAGGCAGCTCTGCGTAACTCCTCATCTCGTGCTTGCGCCAGGCAGCTCTGCGTATCTCCTCATCTCGTGCTTGCAGCAGTGTGTTGGGGGGAATTGACTCAAACATGTTCCCAGTTCCATTTAAGCTGGTGAATCTTTGGGACAGTTGCTGGATGATGATATCAGGCATTAAAAACGTTCACCCGAAAGTTGCTCCCTGGGACAGTGAGGCGACTATCTTCATCCAAGTGACGCCTAACTTTTCTAGAGCAAGAGTGGCAGACTAAGCCTCATCAAATCGTTCTCTAAACTCCATCAAAACACTGATTGCGTTTTGGAGTAGAGTAGATGCGTTTATTTCATTGGCAGATCTTCTGTTTATTCTCACAGCATTCACCTTTTCACAGATGGCCTCCCAAATCGCGTTTCTAACGCTGAGATGTCTCTGCTGGAGTTCATCGATGTGTTTATTTCCCTCCTCCACAAAAACCTCCAACTCCATGGCTTCAAACTTCATTTATCGCTTAAGGCCACTCTGCTCTCTCAAACTCTCCATGGTGACAGCCGATAGCACACTCAAAATCCTCGTAAAATAGGGCGGTCCGCACCACTTTTGCACTCGTTATCATTTGCGCACGCAGTCTTAGTAGATCATCCGCAACACGCCCAGAAATAGCACGTGCAAAATTATTATTTGCACACGCAAATTAGAGCTCATTATTTGGGATCTTAGTAGATCAGGCCCTCTGTGTTATCACCAGATCGTTTCTCACTTAACTCCAATAACAAACCGTCATGATGAGCGGAGCCAGGCCTGGAGTCAAGAAGTCAGAGGTTTTCAGAGGATGATAAAGTCAATAAGGAGGAGGAGAGGAGTCGGATATTCACTGATGCAGTAATTACCGCGGGAAACCTCGGTCACATGACTCCAGCTGTCCGGTGGTCCTGCTCTGTGCTTCGTTCTGCAAATTGCAACCGGTAGGTGTTGACGGATCAGAGAGCACGGAGCTGGGAGACAGACTGGACACGGATGTGGTGGAAGTCCTGGTTACAGTCAGTATTTAGGTGGTAGTGTGTAGAGTTAATGCATACTTTACGCTTGTTGATATGAATAATGTGGTAAGTGTTGATGTATAGTAATAGTTATCAGTTTATATGACATACAGAATATGAAATAATTGGGGTTGTAGATCAATGGATTCTGTTTTCCTTAAATACAGGCCATTTTTTAAAAACTGTAGAATAAAAAGCTATGTTTTTCTACATAAACTGTTAAAATTACCAACACCTTACACCTTACAACTCCTCTTGTGTCAATCTGTACTTCATTATAGCATAGTGAAAAGTGAGAAAAAGGAATAGAAGATTTTATTAAGGGAGTTTTGAGTTGTTCTGAAATCATATCCTCATAATTTCTGTGGTGAAATTATAGTAGTAATTACCTAATATTCCAGCAAGTGTATTTGTGACTCAGAGAATGATAATCACAAAACATTGCTCGACCTTGCCATGAAGTTAATTTTCTCTTGGCTCATTTTTACTTAATATTTTTGTCTCAGGGACTTTTTTTCCGGCAGTGTAGCTTTCAGAAATAGCCAAATGCTTTAAACCTAGGGAGGTATCATGAATCTGTCATCCATACTTCCACTTAGCACTCTGGGCTATTTTTGTTAGTGTTGTCTCAGAGAGGTTCTGATCACTTTGGCTTTCGTCCACAAACAAATCAGCATGTTGTTTTGTGTTTTAGCCAGTGTAAGATCTGTTGTTCTTGCTGCTTTTAGCTCTCATTCTTAAAGCCGGAGGGAAGCTGTTACCATGCTGTCCATAGTTTTGGGATGGAAGTCTTACTATTTTATCAGAGTAGACTTGGTTCTTGACCATAAGCTATATGTTGGCTGTGTTGGACTCATGTGACTGATATTGATTTTGGGTGCTTCTACTCAGTCATAGATTGCACTACACAAAAGACACACCATGCCCAGATGAAGAAGTAAGTTCATCATCAATCAGCGCTGTTCCATGTGTTGCTTTTGAAATGTGGTATCTATCCCCATCCCCTGTCCTTGTTCAGCCAGGGCTACCACTTGCAAACCAGAGAAATGCGGCCCCACCCAAGTGTCACGCTGGACCCTGCCACCGTTCATCCCCCGCCCTTTCGGTCTCGCAACCAGAGCTACATGCGCGCCGTCAGCACCCTCAGTCAGCTCAGTCAGGCTAGCTGCGTCAGCCAGGTGAGTCTCACACTCATGCATCGCACCAAGAAAAAACACCTGAAACATGTAGAAAAGCTTGTATTGTGCCGTTTTTAGTATGTAGCAGCTTACACTAGGGAACTACAGAGATGAAATAGGTGTCTATATTGGAGGTTGTCAGCTGAGTGTTAAGTGGACTTGGCCCCATAGCAGTCACAGGTAAACAGCTATATTGAATAGTCTTGAAATTATTACCAACCTCTGAATCAGTGTCAATACTAGACAGTTTAATTTTTTAAGAGGTTTTATGCCATAAAGACGTAACAAATACATAACTGAGAAGTACATCCTCATGAAACATACATAATAGTTTCCCATCAGGGTCTGTAAACAGATTTTCTTAGGCCACAGTTTTTTGTTTTCCTGTTGTTTAAGTAAGCAAATGAATGAACAAGCTAAAATGCCAAAAAGTGGCAGTTTTTTGTATAAAATTTGGCAAAGTTGTGTCTAACTCTAGTCATGTTATGAAACTTAGATAAGAGCTTGAGAAACAGCAACTTATTGTCTAACCTAACATAACACACCAACCTTTTTTTAGGTTCTGTTTGTCATACTCTACTATGAATCTGTACGATTGGATCAGCTGTTCAGGTCTGTTTTGGACCTCCTTCAGGGCTCAAGATGTGATTGATAAGGAGATTTGTGAGACAGTCCTAAGGCCTCCATATGGAGGAGTAAAAAGAGGTCTTAAATAAGAGTGACACTCAGCTCTGTTTGTTGCATAACTCAGGAAATGATAATTTGAAAGTTTGTGAGGAAAGGGCAGGAGAGAACATGATTCATTGTAGAATAAAGATGTATAGCTTACCTTATATAGTTGAGGATTGTATTGCATGATCTTGACATAAATGATTTTATTGTGCCAGCTAGAAGTTTTCAAATAGTTCAACAAGACTTCTAAGTATGAGGATAAAAGAAGTGTATTTCTTTTTAGTATATTCCATGTACATAGAGTATACAGTGTAGAACATCTTTTCTCTATCATATATGGTGAATGAAATGTTTTATAACATCAAATGAATAATTTTCTGATTATTTGTTGTCTTCTGCCTTTTTTTTCATTTGATCTTGACATTTATTCAGTTTAAGGTCGGAATTGACAGTGGCATGTCCTTATGCTAACACTCCTTCATATTTGCTGTGCAAAGGGGAAGAATCAAAGTGAGAAAGAGAAAGGAAGAGGAAAAATTAAGGACTGCTATTCCTGTTTTTGTCTCTCAGGTGAGTGAGACTGAGATCAATGGCCAGTTTGAGTCAGTTTGCGAGTCCGTTTTTAGTGAACTAGAATCCCAGGCCATGGAGGCTTTGGACCTGCCTGGTTCGTTCCGCACTCGAAGCCACAGTTACCTCCGTGCTATTCAGGCTGGTTATTCCCAAGATGACGACTGCTTGCCTTCAATGACATCCTCCACTGTCACTTCAACTCTCAGATCCACAACAGGTAAAACAATCCCCCCCCTAAATGAGAGAGGGCTTAGGCTACATATCCTCATACATCCTATACATGCGCACAAACTTGACATACCTACATATGTACAGTGGGGAACCCTTGAGCTTGAGAGATGCCGGGCTGAATGATTCTAGTTATTTCCCTCAGAGGCTATGATGTGCGTGTGTTTGTTTTTGCCTCTGCACACTCCGATTGTTTGGATGGATTGGTTTGTGTGTTACTTTGCACGAGTCATGCATCATTAGCCAAGCTTCTGGTTGGTCACTTGTGGTGGTGCAAAGCTGTACACTAAGGCAAGGGTGGGAGGGTCACAGTAACACCCAGACTACAACAAATATTCACTGTACACAGAAATGCATCGCAGCACAGCCACATTACAAAGCATGCCTTAACAGGATCAGGTCCTACCCTAAGCATGTTATACTGTGATGTTATATATGTGATGTGCCAAGCGTATGAATTACTTAGGGAGGGGTTAAGATCAAAAACGGACCAGGGTTAGGGTGGTGGTGGTAGGTTGTTGCCTTATTTGTGTTGCAAGGATGCAACAGAAAAAAACCTTCCACCTGTCCTTTCCCTGCTCTGTTGAACTAATACATTAGCATATGACACTGACTTTGTAATTGACCTCATAAAAGAAATAAAGTCTTGATAACAATTAAAGGTAAGTCAACAACCTCTAAAGACCAGAACACCTGCATACACACACGTGCTGGTTGCACAAAGGAACTGTCCACTGAGGACGTACTCACCAAGTTTAAACAGTATAACACGGAGTATTGTTGTATTGTGTTGCACAAAGCTTTAGAGCAGCAACCTCATGAATTGCATGTCCAGTTTATTGTGGAACCTCCAAGACAAATTTTACGGGTCATATTCGATTTATAAAGCTATTCATATCTTTTTTTACCGATATGACGTTGATCACAAAGTCGACATGTTTGGAAAATGATTTTTGGGAAGTAGCATGTTTCTAACTTTTGCATAGTTTGTATTAAATGCTGCCTCTTTATCACAAAATATACGACATTCATGGTTTTGTGCAACACAGTGCGATCAATATATCCCTAAAATTAGCATTTTAGGTTCTTTGTGCAAGCAGAGTATTTGCAGTTACTCCCTCACTAAGTTCATTTGGTGTTTTACATGCAAGAGTAAAGCTATGAACCCTATTGAAACCATTTTTTATTAACATGCATTTTGAAATTTTATGACCTGGATTTTTGTTGTTTTGTACTCTTGTACACTGTCAATTTAATATTGGAGACAATTGCACTTTTATTCATTTTGTGGGCTTTTGTTTTCTTGTGCAATCTGGACATTTGTTTTTGGAATCCCTTCACCTTCAGTTGGGTTTCCATCTACGATTTCTTCGATGTGACTGAAGCACTGAGGATACAGGAGTGTTCTCCAATCCCACTGTCTTAATTGCTGAACTCTATTCATTTAGCTCTGCTCCAAATCTATCATCTCTATATGGACGAAAACAGTTGACTGTAAAAAATGTTGTAAAGCTGTATTTTTTTAACATTGGCATGATGCATTAACTATAACATGTACGATAAGGCTTTAGCAATGTAGAATAAGGGTTCCCTAGATGGTGACTAGGAAAACAGTATCTCCATGTTAAGCCGTATTGTATAATAATCTCCCTTTAAGTTTAATCTTTGCAGGGTTATTCAGAAATAGTGGGCTTAAGTTATTAAGTGAAGCACATAGGCTATCTTGAATAAGTAAAACACAGATTGCTGGAATCTTGGTTTTTGTGATAGTATCCGCTTAAGAATAAAATTGTTAAGTGGCTAACAAACCAAACCCCATGTGAGGCTAGTGGCCCCCCTTGAGTGGGGAAGGGATCCCATCATGCCCCTTGTGATAGGGCAGACAAGCAGCAAACCCCTCTCCATTTGACCATCCAGCTCTTGAAGGATAACCAGGGGGAAAGAACAACTGGAGGCATCAGTGATGATTGTTGCAGGTATTTTAATGTTGACACGCATACATATATCTATGTATATGTGTGTTTTTGCACTGCCTTCTCAGTAAGAATAATAGATAGAGATTAAGTTGTTAGAAATATCTTATGTTATCATAAGTAGCAAACTTGGTTTGAAACAACTCACAAAACCTCGGACTCCTTGGTTTTTCTTAAAACTCTGATTCCCCTGAACATCGATTACAAGGCTGAATGTGATACTGGCTTTTGTGAGTTGTTAACCATGTCTCTATTTTAAATGTGTTTCGACCACATTGTAGGTGTATATGTATAAAAGAAGCTTCTTGGAATGTTTTCATATCGTAACCATAAAATAGTATTACATGTTGTCGCATTGCCACTGTCTCCAATCATCTGTGAGAGCAGCATTCGTCTGCTATAAATGTGTGAACCTTTTTTTTTTCCCATTCAATTTGACTTCTTTTAAAAAAGGCCACCTGTGGCAAAAGTCTATGAGTCTGTCAGCTGTGTTTGACTGTGGGATTGCAGCCTCTCCCTGGTGCAGCCCTGAAGGGGGGGTGACCCCTCCCCTTACCAGGTTACTTACTCTACATGGTCTAATCAGCCACCTTGGACCTGATATGTTCAATAGGGTTCATATCTGCTTCTTGGCCCATTAGGTTGTGATTCCTCTGCTCCCTTTACATCTTTTCTTTTGCACAAAATGGCACAAATTTCAAGTCACTGAGAAACATTTTGATACTTTTTTAGAAAAGGGTTCTCAGAAAATGAATTCATGATTTGAAAAATATGGATGTATTCTGCATTTAATTCCACTCTTTGCTGTGCTGTGCAGTGAAAAGATGGAAAGAAGCCTTGAGATGACTGAGAAGGCAGTGTAAAAACATTGTGAAAAACCTACAGTATGTGAGTTTAATGAAAAACATTAATGTCCTACTTTGAATTTGGTACCCAAGACCCGTTTTGCAGAACAAAAAGTGTTGAACTCTGTAAATAGCTCTGGCAAGAAGCACCATGAAATGGACCTGTCAATCTAAGCCAAACTACTTCAAGGACAATTTGGACTTCAATTTCCACAAAAAGGAGCCAAAATAATAAAAAACGGACGGTTAGTTCCTTCACATAAATAATTTGGTTATTTTATGACAGTACTCTGTTGGTTTTATACAACTCTGGTCTATACATAGTTGCATGCATATTTGCATACATACATAGTTAGTAGTCAGCAAATGTGTTATTATATGTACACACAGCTGATAGTTATACATATTTGCATACATACATATATACATACATAGTTGTATACATGGTTAAACTGCACACCAGTCCATAATGGGTTCTTACCATCCACCCTAACCCTTTAACCCTTAATCCTTATAGCAAAATGGGAGATCATTGGGTCTGACGTCTTATTAAATTGCTCACTACTCAACATACTGTATGTTTTCCATAGATATATGTTATTCTAGTGCAGAAACCAAAACAAATCACTCTCCAGCTGTTCCTTTCCTTTCACTTTGAATGTCCTTCTGTTTGCATATTCAAATCTTTTTCCAGAGGGATATGATCTTGTGGATGGGACCTCTTTACTAAATGAAGACATGATAGAGGATGACGACGGTGCTAGCTCCTCTGCCTATGCGGAGCTGGAGAGGCTAGAGAGAGAGACTGCTGCTGCTCGCAGCCAGCACAGTACTAGCTCCACCGTAACAGCCATTTCTGTCCCACCGGCATCCCCGCCTTCATACAGGGTCCCCTCTGCATCACCAATAGCCTCTGAGCCGCCAGTCCCTCAGGCCATCCAGGCCTTCAAAGAGTCTGCCAATATGGTGGCTGCCTTCAACATGCAGTGGAAGGATGAAATCTCAGCAATGCGCTACGAGCTGGCAGAGCTGCGTAGAGATGTGTGTGGGGAATTGAAGACTTTTAACAGCAACTTCTTCAACTTTACTCAGTGCTACAACATGTGGACTTTGTGCCGGGAGCCCTGCAGCGATAGCATGACACAAACAGATGACAGAGTGTCCATAGGCATCCAAGCAGGCTCAAGTTGGTCTGTTCGACAAAACACACAGGACAAATCAGTGATGTGCCAACCGGAGCCAGCACCATTCAGCATTATGGATTTGATGGAGCCCCCCCGAATCGAGATCATAGAAGGAACCCCCGAGACCACCCCAGAGGGGTCAGGCAGCCCTGCCAGCCCGCTTCCAATAGAGGACTTCCCGTGGGAGATCATCAAAAGGCAAAAGCACCATAAGCAGCCGGAAACAGGATGCCACACTGGTGGCCACAGAAGCGCCAGTCTAGAACTGTGGAGCAGGAAATACACAAGTGGGCCCATGTCATACCTGTCTATGTCATTCTAATCATTCTCATTCTTCACATACTGTCAAATGAAAAGAAGCGGCCAGTGGAAAAATCCTGACTTTGACCATGACGAACAGACCTGTTGATGTTAGATGTCCCTTTACTCTATGCAGACACAGAGTCTGTCATCTCTTGAACAGGTTAAACATGTTGTTCAAGCAATCTTTTTACAAGTGTCTTGCTTAGCCATTGATTAAAAGTGAATGGTTTGTTTTACACCTGATGAGGCAACAAGAATGTGAATGTGAGAGAGAATGTGGCTGATGTACAGATCCTCAAGTGCCAACGAGCAACATCATGTTCCCTCCATTGTCTTAAACACCCAACCTTTGCAGAAGTCAATTTAAGGATACATGGTTGGAAGTCTGCGGGTCATTCTAAGAAACAACTCAATAATCAGCCATTTTGAGCGGGGTCATATAAGTTGGTCTGTTTCTGTAAAGGAAATTGAATGGCTCATATTCATTCCAGTTTCTTGTCATTAAGAAACAATCTCTTAAGCACCTGAGTACACTGATAAAATACTGTGAATAACTTTATAAACCCTAGTTTTATAATGAATGCATAAAAAGATGACTACATAATTTATGAATATATTGTTAAATCATTTAGTTTTAAGTTGTTTGAATCTAAGCATTCCTCTGTCATGGCCTTCATCCATTTTGTAGCCAGTTCCAGGTGAAATGGGCATTTTAGAAATTTCCAACCAAGCAAAGAGATGTCAGTGGTGATCAGTGTAACACAGAATAATGACGTTGTTGGAATACTTTAATAAAAAGTAGAGTGTTCTGACGAAAACATGTAGTAACCCCTATTAAACTTGGTACGGCCTAATCCTTTAGAATACTGTGTGGATGACACTGTCTCAAGACTTTGTGGACTAAGTCCCTGTCTTAAATTGTTTACGATGAATAGTTTGCGACTGACTTTGAAGTCTTAAAAAAAAAAATGTGGAAAAAAAGTAATTGATTCACAGTGATTGTGAAGTACGAATGTATTGGCTTCAGTTCATTCCTGCACAAACTGATTCATTTCAAACTCTGTATATGTATATAAATGTACCATTTTGTATATAGAGAAACTTATATTCAATACTTGTACTGTTTGCAGATATACACGTACTGATTTCTGACAGCGCTGAGAGGGTTTATAGTAGTAATTTTGGTTGTAAACCAAACAGCACTTTTTCAAGTCTTCGAGGTCTGTCATCATTTCTTTCATCATGTTCATCATAAGTCTGTTTGTGCACCTCATATGGAAGTTGGTAGTTCATACCAGTGTTTTGCCTAATGTTTTTCATGCAGTGATGACTGGAGGTTCTGGGTCTAATCTATCCATTACGTTATATTTTAAAAGATAAAGGTCTGATTACTTCCTTTGGTAAATTTCAGATTTGAATAAGTTCTGGCATTTTCCTCTTTATAAATGCCACATTTCTCTAGTAATGGAGGAATCCAATGCTGGGTTAGTTCATCACTGCTGAAAGATGACAGAGAAACACTGGTCCCTATAAGTAGACAATCAGAGCCGCTGAGGGCCTCTACCTCTCTGAAATGTCCCCTGAGGTGCAGTATAGTACCAGTGAATGTACTAACACCGCCTCACTAGTGATGGCTTAGCTGGGCTCCTGTCAAACCTTAATGGGTAGGAGCCCCCACTCATGTGCTATATTTAGCTAATTGCTCCTTTGTCTGTTTAAATTAAAGTTGCTGATTAGCCGCTGGCATTCCCTTCAACCACCACTCATTCACTCCATTCTCCAAACATGGCGTACCAAAGTAAATACCCTGGCCCAAGGAACTGAGGCCAAGAACAAACATCTCCCAGCTTGAAAGCCCTTGTCTTTGGACGATTACTGCAGCACAGGACCACGGGAAGCCTGTATGTAACAGACCCCTGACTGAAATGTGAACCTTTCAAAAAAGACTTAAAATAAAGGAGAGGTATCATCTCTCACTTTATAAAAGAGAGCGGATCTTCCTCCCCCTTTGCACGACCAAAAGACAACACTTGCAGAACAAGTGGCACTTTGAAAATGTGGTATTTATACAAAGGTTGTACGAGAGGTAAGATCAAAATTAAAGTTATAGCCACAAAAAAAAAAAGGCAGGCATTTCCTTTTGAGTTATTGCAATGGCTCCAGCCCCTGCACCTCTTATGGTAACTCATTAAACCTGATCATTAATGCCTAGCTTAATTTTTTTTTTTGCCTTGATAATCTTGTATGTGTGTTACAGACAGAAGTTATTGAGTGTTTTTGCTGGCAGTTTTAGGCAACTCTACTACTCAGAAATTCAGGTTACAAGGTGTGAATAAAAAGAAAAATAAGTTAAGAATATATTAAAACGGATTGTTGCCATTACCCACTCTTTGCAATACAGATATATTTTAAAAGCATATAACTTATTTATTGTTTTTATCGATCCAATCAAAATAAAAAATACTTTTCCATTACAAACCAGCCAAAGGTTGGGTTAGCATAAATCATAAATGATTTCAGTGAAAGGCATATGACTGTGACAACATTAAGCCTATAAACATTTTAATATACAGATATATATATATATATACAGTATATATGAATAAAAACATTTGGAAAGGCTTGTATTCATACTTTTGCTTTTTGAATGATACTTATAAATGTGGAGGCATTCCTAACGCATATTTTCCCATTGTTTCGGGAATGCAAAACTAATTTAAAGGTGCTGAAGACTGGCTAATCACGATGTCTCCAATCTACATTCATTCATTCTATGCAAGTCCTTTGTTCTCCGTTTATTATTCTGTTATCTAAATATTTGCGGTTATAGATACTAGGTGTTTTTATTAAGCCTTCATGCAAGTCATCAATGCAAGGAATGGAATGAGAAAAATATCGGTGGCTCTTTCATTTTACTTAAATATTTTTTGCATGAGCCACAAGCCACACTGAAAGTTGTACTGGTGTGTCAGTAGTTTCATCCACATTTTTCCCATTTCAGGTTACATGTTTACTAGAATCAAAGAGTTGGTGAGATTGTTGAGGTTCTTGCTTGGTAGTAGCATCTGTGTGCTTTGTGACTTCATTTAAAAAAAAGAACAATCATCAGTGTATAAATCACTGGCATTTTATTAACTGACTACAGCAAAGTTAGAAAACAAAGCCTGTGATCATATAATTGGAAAAGCTGTACAAATGCTTGACATTCTTCTGAGTTAACTCCAATTGAAGTTCAAAGTGGTAATAATTGAAGCCAGGGAACCCCCCTCCCCCTCCCCCCATGCTACTGTATAAATACGTTTATAACAGTGTTTTTTGTTAGCACTTCATCAGTCAGCCCAAAGAGTTTAACCTTCCCTTAAGACAAGTTGAAATGTAGCAAAAATACAGATATTAATCTAATTTACAAATGAATTATGTACATTTAACAGAGACTGAAGAAAAAAATAGAAAAAGGGTAACTAAAATTATTTTTTAACCATGCAATCATATTTTGTGAAATGAAGTGTATACTTATTTGTAAGAGATTCTAAATTGTCTATCTAATATGTTACAGAAATATGTAGTCAATTACCCTATGAATTTTTTGTTTACATTGTTTTGTCATCCAGAGATCTGATGCAACAACTGTGCCAACTCTGTGACATCTGGCTTCTGGGACTAAAGGTTTTTGGATGGAATCTGATCTCAGCTGAACCTGTCATATTGCTTGAATATAAATCCTTTTCTACCCCTATGTTCTCTTTCTGCATTTTATTCAAGGTTTTTTGGAGAAAACATACTACTCTGTTTTGCATCAACCATGTTGCAATTTTCAGGGATCTCAGACTACACTGTTGAGTGATTCAAATTTCGTCGAGTTATAAAGCCTTTTTTTGAAAAACATGGTTCAGCTTGCATTTGTAAGCCTTTGCTTTTTTTGTTAAACGGATGAAAAAAAAAAAGTATGTGATGCTTTGTTTTTTTTGTTTTTTTGGGGGCTTATTGTGGTGTTTCTTGTGAATTATTATTTACAACTTTTATTGGCCTTATGTATTTTTCATAAATTGATATAAAACAATGTATTAAAATACTTATGATGTTTATGTTTATTGTAATTTAAATCTCAAAATGGGGGTCATAGCTTTACAATGGCATCCAAAGAAGAACGCGACTAATAGCATCAGTAGTATATTTTTGTGTCCACATATCTACACCTACACCAGTCTGACACATCACACACACACACAGCATGGGACAGGGCAGTGTCTTTTACTTTGACCCTCTCAATATGCATTGCTTTCCTACTAAGCTATCATCTTTTTGTTTTTGTTTGTTTCCTTTTCTTTTTCCCCCGATTTCAGGCATCCGTAGCTTAGCTGGGGGGCGTAGAGAGTACGGTAGGTCTGGTAGGGAACGGCTTTATTATACTTTTTTATATGTTCTTATAACAACTTTTTCATACATTTTGTCTTGCTCATAAACATTTCCACTGATATAAGCTATACTGATACTGCCATTATACTCACTTAGTATGTATAAGACATTTAAATGTTTTCATCTGTTTCCATATTGAAACTAGTGGGATTTTCAAGATAATGTACTATTATAATTGGATAGAGTTCAACAAACTGAAGAACAAGACTCTGTCCCACAGGTTGGCCTCGTGTTAGCACACTGGCATTTTTGTACAATATCTACTATAATACAACAGAGTGAGTCACAAAAATAACAAACCTGGAACACAACTTAAATGAGATGTCTTTATCTTACACAATCCATAAAGTTGTTTATTTCTTTTTTTTTTATTCAATATGTTTTATAATTAAGTTAAATTAAGTTCCGTTCTAATTCTTTGGTATTAGTAGAGTTTCACCCTCTTGCTTTGACCATTGTATACATTTTCTTTAAAACAAACAGAGGGGTGTCAATTCAGTACACAGTAGTGTCTTTGTTTCAAATATCCTAGCCTAGCATGCTGCAAGGCAGGTTATGACTGACATACCAGCTTTGTTCTACAAACCACCGCAAATCAATGCTGCGTTTAGTTAAATGTCAAACTGATTGTCGTACTCAAACTGTAACCATGTTTTTGATGTATCAAGGAGGTCTTTACAGATAAGTGGTACAGTCAATTGTTTTTGGTAATTGTGATCTGGACACTGGAAGCATAATTTGGCAGAGAAAGATGGATAAAACCATCACCGAAACTTCTGAAGTGAAAAAGCTTTAGGATGAGGATTTTGAATTTAAAATTAGAGCATGGTCAGAACATGGTTGCAGATATCATCATCCTAGTAAGTGTTATTTTTATGTTCAAAGTTACTGAAAAGTTGAACTTTTCACGGAGTCTACACAAAAACCCTATGTGGTGTTATACTATCAAGATATTTGGTACTATATGGCAGCTTTTATTTGTTCTAACAGTGGTCTCTTACATTATGTCATAAAACTTTAGGCCTGAATTGAGTATATAATATTTGTTCACAGAGATGTTCATATTTATTTGTAAAGTTTATATTTAGCTGACACTCCTGTAATTTAGCAAAGTCACTTAAATGGTCCCAGAGCCCATAATGGTGATAGAGTAAGTTGAGTTGTGTTTAGTCCACAAGTTACATACATAAGATTTGTCAAGACATGTCTTTAAAGATGATCCTTAAGTTTTGGTGTATTTATGACCAGTCCTGTAGTGACACAATCAGGCCAGGATTTTCACAATTTTGGCAACTTTGTGTGAATTTCTGAATAGCTGCAGCTAGCAGTTTACATCAAAGTAGCAACTAAAGTCTAAATATTAGTGGGCCAAACCTTGTTTGGTTTTTAAGACCCTTTCTTTTGGTGTTACTTTTCTTACTTGTTCACTTTAACAACAGAGAAGGTCAATTGTAAGATTCAGTTAAGACGCTGACCACCACTTCAACACTGGTGCATAGACAATGAGAAGAGACTTTGTTGAAATGAAATACTCAGGCCATTGATTTGTATTGGTTTGTTGTGATGTATCATGCATAAAAGGTAAATCCACCTTGCATCCATGGGGGCATCACCACTGTATGTATATATGTATGTGCCTATAACCAACATGCTCGTTTTATTGTATAGCTCTTTAAAAAAAAAAGCTACAAATCCAACCTTTTAAATGTTGTAAATCAAGCTAAATCAGCTGGAAATACTCACCTACACATACCCTCAAGTCCTGCTAGTTGTCCTATGTCAAACCATCCATTCATTAATTCATCCATTCATCAATCCATACAAAATCCATCTTTTCAAACCACTAGTGCCATACTTAGCTCAATCCTAGGCTTGAGAAAATATCTTTACAGCTGTAGGGTCAGTTAAACCAACTCTAATAGAAAAAAATCCCCTTTCGGGAGGCTCTTTTAGAAAGCACAGTGTTCTGTTTGATAAAGTAAAGTAATATCTTTTTTCTGATATAATATACGTCTTAAATGCAAACAGTAATGACGGCCATGTAGTTGAGAAGGGAAAGTCATATTGAGATTAATTTGAACCTAAAATTATTAATAAGCTATTTAAGCACATGAGCAAGATTTCCTTTGCCCGTTATTTGCAGTACAACATCTAAAATAATCACCTGGATCCTGTTTTTCCTCATTTAATTTTACTCTAGAGATGTTGTGATGAACCTGAAAATAGTCAAGCCTACTATGTTGATTAAAGCTGGCTACATGCCAAATTAATGCAACTTTACAAAGTAGAACTACAGTAAAAAGAAATAAAGAGCGGAACATTGTTAAATTGCGATAATATTCAGACTAGAGTTAACTATTTATGAATGATAGTACCGTAAATTCTGGAATATATGTTGCACTAATGTATCAGACACAGCCTGTTTTTGGGGGTCTGTCAGATGGAAAAAGGGGTTTAAACTTTGTCTTTGTGTGTGTTGATTTTAATTGTGTTCAGCAAAGTCCATCTTCTGCGGTCTCAGTGTAGCAGCGTAGTTCTTTCTAATAGCATTTTTTTTTTCAAAATATGGAGTCTTAATTCTGCTAATTACCATTGCAGTGTCTATCCTTGAGTACCTTTGGAAGCTGTGAGGTGCAGGTCCTCTGCCAGCCACCAATTGGCCAGGAGTCATGTAACTCACCTCTACTGGTCACTTGTCTAATACTGAGGAGTTTCAAAATTTGAAATTCCACTGTTACCTCTAAATGCATGATTATACCCTAATAAGGGAGGAAAACTGTTAAGAGGTGGTTCAGCCAGCCTGGTCCATGTGGCTATATACTGTATTTCAGCAAACTGCAATTCACAATACATTTTGTTCTACTCTGTCAGTTTGCATGCAGTTGGTGGTGATGGCAGTTGAACTGGTGGTCATGACGGCATATGTCCATGACAAAACTTTAGCTAGCATAGTGCCATCTTCTTAGCCCATTTTTAGATGAAAGAAATGTATTAAAAGTGTGTCTAATGGGGTGCTGGTTGGTCCTATACACAGAGGCTATAGTCCTTCTCACAGTGGTTGGAATATCAACTACTGGCTACAACCCATTGCTGGATCTCATGCCCCATTCTGTATCTACACTTCCTGTCTCTATTCAGGTGTTTTAAAAAGGCAAAATACTTTTTGTATAGCTTAAAAGTAAAAGTGTGCCATATACTCCGAATTTTACGGTAAATCAGTTTCAACAATTAGTCTGGAGTAAAACAAAACACGATGTTACAACAAGACCTGAGAGAATTCCCATTCATTTACATCTTCAGCCCCCATGCTCATGTACGCAGCTCGTCAGTCATTGCACGTCATAAAGCCAAAATATACCCTGATCCGAGTAAGAACGGCATCACACCCAGCCTCTTTGCCAGTCTGAGTCTACAACAATGTCAAGATCAGCCTCTTGGCACGAATGGAGGGAGTCGGTCGGAGAGGAGACGCTATCAGAACTTTTCTGAAATTTACGTGTTGACCACAGAGGAGGAAAAAGGTTTGAGGGGGGCTTTTTGTAAAAGCACATGCGTAAAGGTCTGGTTAATACCCTGTGAACCGATACTGTTATAAAATGAGATTAAGTCATACTTTACATTCAGTCCATGTAAATCACTTGTTTCATATAATAAATACATCTATTGATCTGAAATCTTAGCATGTGGTGAGCTCTGAATAAGATCAGAAAACTAAAATATTTTTCCCATTTTCATGTAATTATCATATTTAAGTGCATTCATGTACTTGCAGGTCATCTAAAGAATGGCTTAATCTCATACTCTCTAATACAAAGGGGTTTAAAAAGAAGTGAACTGGTTTTATAAACATGCGAGTTAGTCATACCCATATGGGATGAGTAAATTTGAAAAATGGAAATGTAAGAAGATTAAACTTTAAGAAATGTCACATGCTGCTGTACAGCATGCAAAGGTTTTAGTATATCTGACTGTTGCATCATCAGAGGCACTTCAGAAATTTTAAAACAAGAAAAAAACTGTCTTGCTCTTTCGTTAAAAAAAAACATGTTCTTTGGCTGGGTCTCTCGGCACATAGTGTCTGATTTTCTTTGTTTCCCTATTGTTTGAGAATCATTTGTGTTAGCTGTACAAAAATGCCATCTGACAGAGACTGGAATTTTCCAATTCAAGCTCATGTCTGTGGCATTTTCCTACAGTTGTGCAGTGTCTTTCTTAACAATTGATCATAATGATTGTCTTTGTCCTTTTTTGAGTGTTCGTCTCTACATCACATTTTTTGTTGGCCTTTTGCTCTTAAGATTACAATGTTTTTGTGCCTCTCCCAGGAGACGCACTGTACTGCAAGTAAACCAAGCTTAACATTTCAGTATTCCTTTTTGTAAACCAGCCCCCAAAAATTCTCTAAAATAAAAACTGTTAATTGGAATGATTCTATTAAGCTTTATAATGCCAAATTTTTAAATTTGACTTAATCTTCCTATTTTTGTTAAATGATTTCTGCATTGTCTTTTATGTATATTTAATATAATAAATGGTAGCCCTATGTGTTCAGATTCAGATGGTGCATGTTATCTCATGGTAAATGTTACATGGCCATTTTGCCTGTTGTGTCCAGCCTGATAAGTATAGAATGACCTCTTTATCATGATCCATGTCAAAATACTTGGGCAATGCAGATGGGTAAAACTTCCTAACAACTATGTGTCTTCAAAGCGTCAGCTTCTATGGTTGCTCAAGACAGTAGAACTGTTTTGATTTTGTTTTCCAGTTTTGTCTAATCTGGATCACCTCTTGTTGCTTGTTTTTCTTGTGAGTCTGTTTTTGATTTTCTAATGCCAAAAAAAGGTTTTTAAAAAACATTGGCAGGTGCAATTGGAAACACAAACAAAATCTGTACAAATATCTCTGACAACAACGATGTCATTTCTCAGACACTACAATCAGGTTACCTTTTTATTTTGTTTAAATGTATTTAACCAGGGAAGCCTCAATGAGATTAAAATCTCTTTTAAAAGAGGGTTCAGGTCAAGATCAGCAGCAGCAGCAGGTTAAGGTGACTACTAAAGAACTGTTAGAAGAGATTTGCCCATCTGCATTTTGGGAAAGAAACAAAGTAAAAGCTGGATATGTTTTTCCAGGAATCTGCATTTTCCCTGAAAATAGTTCTTAATGTGTTAAAGCAGTGTTTGAGTTGCAACAGTAGAAATGTAAATGTAACTCATCCCTCTGAAAACAGTAAGTGCATTCAGCTCTGCACATTAAGTATTAAGGAAAATGCTTCTACTATGAATCTTTCTCGTAAATCCAGCATATCTGTGTTTCTCTCCCTCCCGTTCCCTTGCTGATATATAACTGAATTAAGTAAAGAGAAAAATATTTCTTGGGAGTTAATGTGGTAGGTATGGAAAATAAGAAACTATAAGTTTGCATTAGTAAGTTAGATACCTGCAGCTGTCCTAACACGTGTTGCTTGCTCCTTGCAGGGATTCAGTTTCGTCTCCCTACTTCATGCAGTGTGGACCGCGCTCAGCCACCTCCAGGTACAAGCTTGCCTCCATCTCTTCTCCTTTCCTCCATAGCACTTATCTTTACAAACAGCATTTCAGTTGCAGTCATAAATCCATGGGAGCTGCAGAGGGGATCCAGCAATTATGCTAACAGAGGAGAGAGAAGAAAAAAGGAAATAGAAGCGCATCACTCTCTGGTGAACAATAAGCACATATTAAAGCAAGGACTGAGCACAGAGGCTTTAACATTTCTAGGTAATATATTGCCTATTTAAAATTATTAAAGCTTATGCTGTTCCAAAAATCAAGCTTATATGAGAAAATTACACCCTTACCGTGTGTGCATTAGCATACCAGTCAACTGGGTAATGTTAGGTGTTATGCCACTCAGAAACTATTTATAAGGTCCAATGAATTTTCAAAAAATGTCAGAGAAATTTTTGCTTACTTCTTACAACTATATGTCTTAGAAGCATTTTTTTGAATAACATTTCGAAATAGGGCTGAAATACGTGGCTTTGTTTCATTTCAACATAACTGTTACTGCACCATAAGTTGTACTATTTACTTCGCTGGAAGTCATGAAATTACATGTCCACAAAACTCACAGCAAAATCACACACACCTTCCCCGAGCTGCGAGTTGAAACACTCATATTTAACTTAATTGCACACTTATGTATGTGTTTTAGCAGCTTTCGCCAAGCTAACTATACGTTTGACAGGCTTTCAATAGTTTGTACCACCGCAAACCGTTTACGTCATTACGTACTCTGTAACCGTTGGTTTAACCCATAGACTGTAAAAAATATGGACGTAGGATCCGTGACGTCACCCATCTGTTTCTGAAGAGCTGTTTTGAGACCAATCGTCTGCGGCAGCCATATTGCTTCTGTCGAGCCAGTGTGACATAAAGAGGCGGGCTTTGAGCCTCCTAGCCAACAGCTGCAGTGTTCCTGCAGGCAGCTGTGCCTCTCATTGGAAGACTAGTAATCTCATTATCTTCTAAATTACCGAATTAGAAAAAAATTCACCCCCCTCACAGTGAGAGGACATCGAGAAATTAGCTATTCAGACCACACTCATCTTTTGTACCAGGCTGTAAACATGTTTATTAATGCTGCAAAGATCGTCTTTTCCCCATTCATGTGTATGTGACTTCCGGTACTTCCAGAGCCAGCCTCAAGCGGATCCTCGATGAACTGCAGCTTTTAACACTTCCGCATTGGACTCATATTTTTAGACCAGAGGTTGCCGCTTGGTTTAACCTTAGACATATTGACTGTGCTTTCCCGCTGCTCCGATACGTCAGTGCGTTCACCATATTGAAGGTGGCGTGTCTGCCGTGTAAACCAATACAAGTAGATGTGAAAACTCTATGAAAAAAATTATTTTCTGTTGCATTTAACTCATTTTGATCAACCGTCTTTACAATAAAGGATTGAAATTAATGTAAGGACTAAAAATGACTGTTATTTAGAAGAAAAAAACATACAAAGTCTGTTTATCAAATTAATAAAAGGCTACAGCTGGCAGTGAGTCTGCTTTGTAGCAGTGGAATGATAAACTACATTACAGAAATTATAAACATTTTTTATTGTATAAAGTATCATGTCATGAAAAAAAACGTAATTACTGTTATAGGCCCAATATTACTGTTTCACTCTGATCACTCTACTCATTTCAGAATCAGAATCAGAATCAGAATCAGCTTTTTTGGCCAGGTATGCTTGAACACACAAGGAATTTGACTTTGGAAAACTGTGCTCTCTGTGTACAAGGCATAAGAATAAGACATTCAAATAAAAATTAAAAAATTTCGATCACATCACTCACCCAGTATTAGTCTACTTCCATACAGCTCTGTTGACTCTTGTTAGTTTGAGCTGTATCCATAACCTGCTCCAAATATTTAATCATTCTAAGTTCATATTTTCAGCCTGTTCGTGCGTTTCATCTCTCTCTTTTCAAACCACTGCTCTGTGGCCTTTAAATGCCCACACTGAAGAATATTATTTTTTAAATTGCATCGTATTAAGGTCAGTTGTCCATATATTATGTTTTAAATCACGTGAGGACGAAGTGCTTGAGACATTTTAACCCATTGAACAAGTGAAGGGGTTTACTCTTTAAAATAAAGGATGAATTAACTGTTATAATTAACACTAAACACATCAAAGTAATTTAAAATCTAAGGTGACTTTATCTATACTGACCTTTTTTATGAGACAGCTGCTGTATGTGAATAAAATCACACGACTTTAAGAAGGGTGAGTTACAGTGCGTTTAACAGGTGTCCAGGTGTTTTACACTGTTTAAGCATAGCAGTGAAGGAGTTTTTAAATTTTAATGTTCAGGCTGTGGAGACTTCTACAAACAAAAAGCTCTGCTAATGGTAATAAGTTAAATTTACACCGGTGTGGTCATGTAACAACCATTGGGAGGCATGTTTCTATATGTGTGTGCGTGCATCTTTACAGATTGCCACCTCCCACATGGCGGCGACGTTGACGTACGACCAGCCAGTCAATGCGGCGTCTACGTATATATGTCTATGGCTCGCGACGTCCATAGACTGTTTAGTTAAATTATTTTTTCTCAAATATACTGTTCTTAGCTTTTAAATCATCTCTAAAGTTTAGACTCACCTGGCTAGACGACACTCTGCTAATCTAGTCACTCGAAAATCTCTATGTTGTCCTCCTGCAACGTTTCACGGTTTTTAAAAATTCCGTCTTTGAACGACGTAACAGACGTAACGTAACCCGTCACAACCCTGAGGACGTTAATCCCTCTGTCCCTGGTAAATTATGAACCCATCGTTAGCCTAAGCACTTGTTACTGGACCCTGCATACAGTTTTGGTTCCATGGGTTGTAGGTGTGTTTGATTTGAGTCACTCAGCATGTTCACCGGGTGGTCGTTTGATACAGAGATTACCGTAATACTCCAAATGTTTGTTTTATTTTTTTTATTTAACCTTTATTTAACCAGGTAGGTCATTAAGAACAAATTCTTATTTACAGTGACGACCTGGCAAAATGCACAACCTTTTGAGGGATAAAGGGTCAGGGATAGCAGTAATGATGAAAACAAACACAAGGGTAAAAAACATAAAAGACAAGTTAAACATGACAGGACAGAACAGAGCAAACAACGAACAGCGTCAGCAGGAGTCCAGGATTAAAAGGATTAAAAGCAGGTGCAGGTGTGTTTAAGGGTGTCCATGAGAGAGTTCCTGAAGGCTGTGTCCATCATGTTTCAATCTTTTTTTTTTATATATAATTATATAATATTACTTATATTTATATTTATATTCATTATATTTACTCATATAATTTTATTAATTTATATGGGGATAGGCTTCTACTATAAGTTTTAAGGTATTTTCAGTACATGCATTGGCACAGGCTGTTTTTTTAAGCTTGAGGACTCAATATTTATGTGCATTTGTCGCTTTCAAAAAAGTATATTCAATTTCAGAGAATTGTTTAAAAAATACACACTAATTATTGGATAGAATATTCAATATCAGATAATGAAAAAGACGCCTATTAAAGGATTTCAGAGGTCATCCTGACACATTTAAATGCCTGATTTTATCCAGCTTGCAGTTAAAAAGTCAAATGTATTTAATTTATGATACAATGGTGATGAAGATACACATACACTCAATGATAATCCAAAGTGCCTCAAGATATGTCTTTTCTTGACACATCACTTAATCAAAAAAATATTCCAATGATTTCCTTAAGAAAAAGAAGAGCCTGAATAGTGTGCATATTAAGACAGAGAGGAGATAACAAGAAGATAAATTGTGCATATTCATTTATGTTGTGGCATTTCTCTTCCTCTGAGCTGCAGCTGCTGCTGATATGTCAAAACGCTTGAATGGCCTAAACTAACTATGCTTAAACTACAAATACATAGAGGCACAGCAGCAGCACATTTTTATAGCATGACATTCATGCCCATCTAGTCTTGGCTGCGCCTCCACTGTGTGGGTTTGTTTACTGAACTGCCCAGTGCAGCAGTGCTAAGCCAAACATTCAAATTCAAACACAGTAAGCTAGGAACAACTGACTTCACAAAGGACAGGATGCTCCCCTGCATCAGTGCACCAGCCAAACTTTCAACTAAAGCTGTAGTATTTTAAAGGAAACCCAGCTGCACAGTAGCTCCACATTTCACTTAGTTGATGTGCACATCTTCTGTCAAGTTCTATATTTTCTCAGCAACTCATTTTGCTGAAAGGCTCCTACTGTATGCTGATTATATTTTAGCATTGGCTTAAACTGTGGGTCTTATATGTAGGTGGAGAGAGTGGGACGGTTCTTGTGATTACATTGCAGTATTGATTATTGAGGCTGTAGCATTGGTGCCAAGATAGGATTTTCTTCCTCTTTTGCATTTTAATTCCCTGTGTGGCTTTTTTTAATGTCAGCACAAAATGTTAAGTCTAGACAGCTGACCTTGAATTTTGATCCTAAGAAAATGGTGCTACTTAAACATATTAAGGCTTTTAGTCATTCCTTCCTGGCTGTTGAAGCCCATATCGTAACTTTATCACATCATTTTTCGATCCCTTACCTGGACTCAGATATGCAAACCTCATCATTAGTATCTGTTGTCTAAAAATTAAAAGAAGTTAGGCAAATGCTTTTGTACTTTGGGGGATAAACAAAGTTCACAGCTCTTTCAGGTGCAGAAATTATTGATTTTGTTTGTTAGTTAAAGTTTAATTAGATTCTCCATTCCAATGCACAATGCCTGAAGTGGAGAAATTGAGACATCTGCATTGCTTTTCTTATTCTCTAATTACACCTTTGTGAAACTTGTAGCATTCTAATCTTGAAATTAGTTACTGTATATTACTGTATGACTTGTTCATATCACAGCAATACAAGCATCTTAAAGAGGTAGATGAGGTTTACAGACCACTTAGGTAAGCATGGGCATAAACATAGACAAAAGAATCAACAGCTACTTATAATGTTCCCTTTTTTAAACATTTATTTAATCTATATGTTTACTATTATCACTGCTCTCCTATCTTGTAATATAATTTGTAAATAGCTAAGGTGCAGACCTTTTTGTGCCTTCAGCTATTTAAGAAAATGTGCATCAGATAACCATTGAGCTGCAGCATGTTAATTATGCCAGTCATAGGTTTCATATGTGAAACATTTATCTGCAAACTAACTAGCATTCATGTTTTCACAAAGTGTGTTAAAGTAAAATGTATAATCCTCTCTGAAAAGATTGAGGTAAACATTTTTAAAAAGGTCTAACTTTATTCTAATACTTTGCCTAAAGACAGAACTTAGAGTAGAATAGAAACTTCAGTGTGGTTCTTCTGTAAATTACAGCAACAACGTTAGACTGCACTAACGGATGTCAGTAAATGTACTTTGGATGCTTTGTTTTAAAACAACAAAGCACTTCTTGCAGTTTCACTTTGTGCTCCAGATAGTATAATATCTTAAAAGGAGAATATTGAATAAACAGAAAAGCCTGAAGACTCAAAAGTTCCATATCTTAATCCACTGACAAAATCCAGGACTTCCCAGGTACACTCACTCCTTTAGGGGTTCAGGGATAGGTTTAGTCTTAAGGAGGACATCTGGTGTCTACTTGATGTAATTTCAACTCACTGTGATTTTTCTTTTCTCAGATTGAGTAGGACAGTGTCTCCAAGAGGCCTATTTTGTGTTGATATGACAGCCCAGGAGAAGTCAGCATATTAAATGTCTTCTCCAAACAACATTAACCTAGGCAAATAATTGTGTAATTATGCAAAGCACATGAGTGTAGGCGTGCAAGGCAACAAATGTGTTTACAAATGTCAATCCATTTAGAAAGCATAAAATATATGAATGAATGAACTGCAGAAAAGAGTGCAGTGCTGACTCAACTTCCAGTCTGATAATAGGATAATTTAGAGTCATTACTCTACTGAGTGAGTGCAGCCACATTCATTTCCGCATTCATACCTCTGTGAAGAAAATTACATGACTGTTTATGCGTGTGTGCATGTATTACACGCTCCCACCACCTTGGGTACATGGGAGACTGGTTGACCTTTCCCGCAGCACCTCGGTCAGGTCAAAACACATTGTTTTGAGGCAGTTACATCTCCTGACTCTTTTTTTAGCTGAGAAAATTCATGCTGGGAAACTTGTTGTTTTGAAACCCCATGAGAAGTACCAAAAAAAGTTCACATTTTACAGTGACATTTTCTCTGATACATTAGATTTTCATTATGTAGTCATTTTTTGTTCATCGTGACAGGCAGATGTGCAGCGTTAGTCAAAATGAAATTAGTCTTTTTTTTTTGTCTGAGAGAGATCTGAAAAGACAAGGATTACAGACATGCATCCATTCATTTTATTTTCTCCTGTGATAAGTCATTTCCGGTCATTTTCTCAAGAGCTCGACTTCTTCCTCGTCCTCGTTATCTCAAGATGACAATGCTGGTTTCTCATTACAGCAGATTCAGTTATTTCATTGTCACGAGATAACAAAGCTTGTATCCTCGTGAAAACAGCCTTTTTATTCTGCCAATCTAGGACATAAAACAATGGGCTGGTCATGGTACCATGCTGCCATTGCCCACTCTAATGAGGTGAATTAAGCCTATCTATGATCATCTGATGTTAAGACCAGAATCTCAAGATAAAAACTGAGAGTAACTTGTTATTGCAGGAAAAGGGAGTACAATGAAGTGTATGGATGCATGGCTGCTTAGGACTTACATACAGACAGATATATATAAAAAGAAACATTTACAAATAAACTTGCACTTAATGCCAATTTGTAAGCCCCAGTGAGGAACCTTCTGCTTGTGTTGATTTTCTTGTCCCCTATGGACAAAGCTGCTTCTCTTACATCTTAGCTGATCTTGTCATTTACATGAGAAAGTAGTGTTATCTCATCCTGCTATCTTTTTACAGTGAAATGCAGTGCTCATTGTGAATATTATACTTATATATATATATATATTATATTTGCTGTGGAAAAAGTTAAATTAGTCTGTTTCTTTAGCATTCATCTTCGTTAACCTACTCCCTCACCATTTACAGGGGTTACAAATTAAATATAGAACCCATCAATCTTGTCATTGATGGTCTTGTTTGCTTTTATAAGTCATTAAAATGCATCACTGTTAATTTCAATCTGTTTCATGATCAGTCAAAAACTCCTCACAGGGGCTTTAAATAAATAAAATAGGTAAAATGAAAAAAGAGCAGATACATGCAAAGATTCATGTCATTCAGCTTGTATCTGGTAGCAGACGATCTGTAGCGTTTTCAGTTTTGATGTAATGAGTAAACATGTAAAAATAGATGGTGTGGCGTTGCGTGTACCGTCTGAGTCACTGTGCTCTTTTCATTTCGGTATCCACCCACTGTGTCTTGCAGAGCTGCAGCCCCTTCAAGTTGGAACGAAGTCAAGTCTGTGACTGGATTTAGCTTAACACCATTCCCCGTGGTTGCTTATTTCTTATGCACTTAATTACCTGTAATCCAGAGTGGTTTATGTGTGAATGTGTGTGTGTGTGTGTGTGTGTGTGTGTGTGTGTGTGTGTGTGTGTGTGTGTGTGTGTGTGTGTGTGTGTGTGTGTGTGTGTGTGTGTGTGTGTGTGTGTGTGTGTGTGTGTGGCTTTGCCTGCACCTGTTCATGGCAGTATAGAACGTGTGCTTGAGTAGATAAAGCTCAACAAATCTTGTTGCATTTAGTCATGGATTTCATATGCTGAATATCTGACTGTGATGTAAACGGCGAACGTATAACTAAATCAATCCAAGACAACACAACAGTTTGTGCCAAGATATTTCTTGCAGTTTTGTTTCACACTAGCTTTTTCTGATAAAACATTGCAATGGACCATTTACTGTGTATACGAAATGGGAAGTAGTTAGTACATCTAATAACCAGTCTTCTTGTAGGGAAATAGATGAGATAGTGAGCCTACCTCTCACTTGATTTATACCACAGTCATTTCCCCAATAAGTTAATGGTATCAATCGCTAGTTTCATTCTTCTTCAGTTCAACATGATCTCCATTTTGTAAAGTGGGGTCCTGTTTCAGTTAAAGAAGACAATGAAGCAGGTTATGTTGTTGGTTGTGGCTACTTTTCATCGACAGTGACCCTATAACTAGATGACAGTGTAGAGACAACCCTTTTGTCCAAATATGGTCACTTCCGGATGACAAACAAGAGGCTGACTGCGAAAATTACAAACTAGAGGAATGATACAGTGGACCACAAACTAACTGGTGATTTCAAACAGGAATACTTTCATGAACTCTTAAACTCAGTAAAACTAGTTTAAAGAAGACACATTGCAATAGATCCAAAAGGGCTAAAGCACTTCACCTCGAGTTAACTTCCTCACGTCAGCCAGAGAGTTGCCTGAAAATGGATCTACTGCATCCACCTTCATAAATAGTATAAATTAAAAAAAAGGCTCTGCTGATTTTTCCCCCGTAGCCACAGCTTCGTAGTGAGGTCAGTGTGACTGACCACCAAGGGGTGTGTCCAAGCTTTTTTGACTGAGGTGGTCAAACTGGGGCACTGACTTTTGCAAGGGTGGCATGAAGTGAACTGTATATGTGCACAAACAGAAATGAATAGCACTTACTTCCCCTCACTTCCTCCCACATAAATAGAAATAGAGATTACAAGCTAGTAGGCCATTAGCACTCCCTTTTATTCCTCTTCAACTCCCTCCTCAAACGTTCATGGTGCACTTGAGAAAAATGCTGCAGTTACGACCACCATGATAACAGCAAGAACTGTTACGTCAATAATGGAGTGGATACTAAAGCAGCTGTTCATCACGGGAGGTCTGTAGTATTTTGTTTGTTTGAATTTTTGACCTCTGGAAATTTGGGTGAAAAATGTTGGCTGAGTTTGCAGCAGCATTTTTTTTTAACTAATAGTCACCTGGCTCCATGTTATACCTTATACTGAAGACGAGACGCATTCATTCTGGTAGTTTGTATGAACAGCAAGAGCAGCATCAGACCAACAGAGACCATCATAAGGTGTTTTTCGACCGCAGGAACTCTACCCAGGAACCAGGGACTTTACCCCTGAACTACTTGCGTTTCGACCGGAGGAACCAGGGTCTAAATTTAGTTCAGGGGTAGATAATATCCCCCCTGAAAAGCCCCTGCTTGAGGGTTAGTACTTTTCTAAGGTCCTGGGACTTTCGGTTGAACGTAACGGTATTTGTAGAGTTTACACAGTTGTTGAAACCCAGAGGGAGTTCCTGGGAATGCATCCTAGTTTAGTTTTTTATTAAGATTTAAAAATATTATTTAATATCATTATTTTTCTTCATACAACACTGGCCTGATTTGCACAATCTACCTGGGACTTCTGCTCGCGGTCGAAATGCAGACAACAATAGGGGCACAGGAACCTTTTAGTTTTGGGGAAAATAGTTCTGGGGGCTAAAAGACCCCTGAACTCTTGGTCCCTATTGATTCCTGGGTCCTGCCCTTGTGCCCCTGGTGGGCCTGAAATGAAAATATAGTGTTGGCTCCCAAATCTATTTCTCTCCAAGTTATAACTGTCATACGTATAAATGGCTGAATAAATAAACATTGTAACTCTCTGTCTGAAATGCGAGAAAAGTTTGGTCCCCCTACAATAGGATTCATGTTACTGCAGCTTAGGTCAACTGACTGATGCCGGAGCATCAGGTGACGACCCAAGAAAGATACTTATTCAAGCTTTTGGTAGGTTTTGTGTTTGGAGTTTGCTTGGGCTGTGGGGGTTGGGCACCAAGTGTTATCTTGTCATAGGGCCCAGAATTTCCTTCTCTGATATTTGAAGATGTTTCACTTTTCATAAAGAAAAATATCCCCACACAGTTTATCCAGACTATTGACCGTTTTGTTCATAGCTTTGCGTACCAAATAACAAACACCCAAACATTGAGGTTCAAGATATTTTTCCATGACTTATTTACCCATCATTTTACCAGGATGCTGTCCTCTTCCTCAACCTAACAGATTTTCAAAGTATTGAAGAAGAGAGTGAAATTGCGTTTCCAATTCTGCTGTGAGGTCCATCTTGATGATTTTCCATCAGATTCTCATTTGCACTTGAAAAAGCAAATACTTCCTTTAACCCTTCATTGCATTTCCTCAGTAGACAGACATTTTACAAAGCTCCTTTTCACTGACATTTACTGTGCTTTAAGTGCTAAAGTGCCCTAATGCTTCCTTTAAACTCCCATCACGCTCTGATGCTCTTCTATCACACAAGGTGTGATACAGGTGAACTGCAGCGTTTGGCACTTGTCAGCTTTTGGCCACATTTTTCATTATCATGTTTTATTTTATCCTCTACCCTTGTTTTTGCCTTGTCCTCGTCCTCTCATCCTGCTTGTGCTATCCAGCGGTTTCATTTCCTACCAGTTACAAGAAGACTCCACCTCCTGTGCCCCCGCGCACCACCACCAAGCCTCTTATCTCTGTGACAGCCCAGAGCAGCACAGAATCCACACAAGATGCCTACCATGAGGGCAGGCATCCACGGGGCGGTCTGTGGACCACGGATAGCCTCGGCCGTCCCATCTACAGCTCCATGGACAGCCTGGACAGCACCAAGGCGGTCACCATGGCCATGGAGTCAGCAGCAGGCAAGAGGCATGCGTCTTTGGGCAGCCACACCTCTGTCCAGACGTGTGACAAAGCAGTGCTGGTGTCTAAGGCCGAGGAGTACCTCAAAACCCCAAGATCCTCTATTGGTATACAGGTAACAACATAACTCTAGTCCTACAACTCTCTTCACATCACACTCACTGACCAGCCTTCAGGATAGTAACTCCACTGTCATCTGTCTTCCTCTATCTGGCAGTAGCTGGAGGTTGATTCCTTTTTCTCTCACTTTTATATTTAGTGTTAACATTCACGAGAGCTGTCCTGCAAAATCCATCTGTCAGGGATCTCAGCAGGGGTAGAGCCTGATGTTGCAACATTTGGGCTGAGGCTAAACTTGAGGGGGTCTGGGGTCATGATGTTCTCAGTGGATTTTACCTCTGCTTTAGTTGTTTTTCAGGGCATTTTGCTTTTATTAGATAGGACAGCCACAGAGAGATAGAGAGGGGGGATGTGACGAGCAGAGATTGGAGAAAACATGCAGCTAAGGTTTGTGGCTGAGAGTCAAACCAGTGACTGCAGCTACAAGGACTTCAGACTCGATACATGGGGTGCATGCTCCAACAACCAAGCCAAAGCGGTGCCTCAAGATTTATCAGTTTAGGGCAGACACAATTAACACATGCAAAGGACAAGATCATCAAAAAAAATGTAAAAGGCAGGGCGCTGGTTGCCGGTCTAAGCACCCCACATACAGAGGCTATGGTCCTCGTCACAGAGGTTGCCGGTCGCAACCATTTGCTGCATGTCTTCCCCCACTCTACTCCATTTCCTGTCTATCTACAGCTGTCCTATCAATAAAAGGCACAACAAAAAAAAGGTACTGCTTTGTCCATGGGGGGCGCAAAAATCAATACATACAGAAAGTTCCTCACAGGAACTTTAACTTACCTTCATAAATACAGGCTGATATGGATGCAGAGTTTCTCGCTCCAGAAGACTCCAGTTTTTGTACCTGGCTAGATTCTCAGACCAACTTTTGATCAAAGATGTTGACGACAGCTACACTTTAAAGCTCCTGTGGATAGCGTCAATTCTGGCAACCCCTGTGGACACAAAGTGATGATTTAATGATTTGCTTATCTTGTCTGTTGAATATGTAAGAAGTGTAAGACAGAAAGGTCTCTCATCTTTCTTATTCCAAATGTCAAACATGGAACACACTATAATCTTTGATAAGAAAGGACTTTTTTGGGCGCTGGTGGCCTAGCGGCCTAAGCGTCCCACGTATAGAGGCTACAGTCCTCGTCGCAGAGGTTGCTGGTTTGACTCCCGGCCGGTCGACCATGTACTGCATGTCTTGCCGCTCTCTACTCCCCACATTTCCTGTCTCTCTTCAGCTGTCCTATCCAATAAAGGCAAAAGAAGCCCAAAAATATATCTTTAAAAAAAAAAAGGCTGTTCTACAGTGTACTGTCATATCGCCTTGTCTGACACCTACCACACAGCGAGGGAGAGAGATATCAAAAATATCGATATGGAAATAATCATACTTGTTGCTGATGGTCTAATATGCTATTGTAGCTCGCTTAAAGGCGTCAGTGTTAATTTCAGTCTGTTTCATTACCAACTAAAAACTCCTCACAGGAGCTTTAATGTGGTAGTTGTTCTTTTTGTATTTCGTACAATTAGATTACGACTGTTTTTTATGTTGAAAACTATGCAGCGCCGTTTGTAAAGTTGTGCACACTGAAAAAACAGCAACAATTCTTCACAGTTAGCTCCAAAACGTCATAAAAATATAGAGTGAATTTTTAAAAGTCACTTTTTTTATAACATTTAGAGGAATATTTGTGGTGTTCTTCAAATTTAATTTTCTTGTGAATAATTTATTAAGTTAAAATCATTGTTAAATTCTTTTAATTAAATGCTAACTATAAATATAAATCTAAATGCTCAAGGATAAATCTAAATGTTAAATATAAATCTAAATGTTAAATCTAAATGTTAAATCTAAATGTTAAATGTCAAATCTAAATGTTAAATGTTAAATGTTGCTCCGCAATGCTAAATATTTAGCTGATAAGCGGCAGTGTGAATTTGCATATCAGCTAAATATTTACGATCGCAGAGCAACACATAACATTTATATTTAACATTTGTATTTATATTTAACATTTAGATTTATCATTGAACATTTAGATTTATATTTAACATTTAGATTTATATTTACCAACATTTTAACCTAATATATATTTCACAACAAAATCAAATATGAAGAAGATCACAAATATTCCTATAAACATGAAAAAAGTGACTTAAAAAATTCACTCTACATTGTTATGATGTTTTGGAGCTAAATGTGGAGAAATGTTGCTGTTATTTTCTGTTATTTGCAAATTCCTTTTTTTGTTTTCCGTTTTACAATCTCATGTATGTAAAATTATGTGAAATAGTTAACAAGGTTTTGGTATCATGTTGACCTTTACACATGTCACACTGCACGGTCACACAGACAGGGCTGATCCACAAGCATTGTCCTTATCAAAATACTTCCCAAACCCTTACAAGTAGCTGTCTGACTAATTTAGCTAAGCCCTGCACATCCTGAAGGCCCGTGTCCTTCGTTATTAGCGCCAACTTTGTGTCCTGTGGCTGTCTCTGTGGAACATGTTGTCCCCAAATGTCGCCTACAAATGTCTCTTGTGAGCAGTGTTTGCTGTGGTGTCTGGAGGAGTTGAGGGTACTTTTGCAACTGCTGCTGTTGAGTGGACACTGTGCTCATCACGACCCAGAGATCTATTTTCGGTTTCTTTTGTACCCAAATCCTGGACCAGTCTGCACCTACTCTGGTCCTTATTGATGTCCTTATATATCACTACTTTTTATACACCGTTACACACTGGTGTTGTTCGTGATCAGGACTTTTAAGTGCCAGTTTCTGCAAGTTGCACCACCTCCTGCTGAGCATGAAGGACACATGAAGGTGGTGATTCATTTCTGACTGTCAGCCTTTTTTATGGTCCTTGTTTAAAACTTATAAAGATATTTGCGATCTTGAGCATCATTATTACATGACAAAACATAGCAGTGTTTTAAAAGGACCTATCAAAACCAACAAAACATGACAATAGTCTGAGAGACAAACATGAAAAGTTGAAACATCTATCCTGAAATGTATATTTCGGTGTACATCATGATAAACAGCTGATGTTCTGTTGTTTCTATTCACCAGGTGGAAACTGTGACGGACTCTGAGACTGAAAGTAAAGGCATTCCTCAGTTCCATTCTATAGGGATCCAGGTGGAGGATCATAAAAGGTACGTTGCTTACGCTTGAACAGTCAAAGTTTAGTACATCTGAAGTTGCATGTCTCTGTGATGTGTCCATTTTCAGGCATGGGAGGTTCAAGCGCTCAAACAGCGTGACCACGGCGGTACAAGCAGACATGGAGCTGGAGGGCTTCCCCTCCATGGAGGACAAGGGTCTGCAGTTTGGCGGCGGCTTCGGTCGCCACTCTGAGCCCAGCACGCCCACGCAGTATGGTGCCATCCGCACGGTGCGCACGCAGGGCCTGTTCAGTTACAGGGAGGACTACCGGCCTTCTAGTGGGCCCCCAAGCCCTCAGCCCGATTCCTGGCTGGTCCAACCCAGTCTGGACAGCACGGAAACAGGCCGAGTGTCACCCCTCCGCAGGGATGGCAGCTGGTTCATGCAGCTCCTTCACAATGAAACAAAGCGGCTGGAAGGGTGGTGCAAAGAGATGGAGAGAGAGGCAGAGGAGCATGACCTGACAGAGGAGAGTGAGTGTCCTGAGGGAAACTACATTCATGTCAAAGCAGGTGCTGTTTTTGTTGTCAGAGGTCTATGATTACATAATGAATGCTCGATAATCATGTATTTTCCTGCAGCATGAGCAGCAGTATAGTCAAAGTGGACAGTCAGAGTATTAGCTGGCATGTTGATGATCAAAACAGAATCGTGATAGGCGTTTTGTGAGCAGATTGGATCCTTTTAAATGAGCGGCATGTTTATCTCTGCCAGGCAGTCAATAATACAACCACAATCTCTCTCTCTCTCTCTCTCTCTCTCTCTCTCTCTCTCTCTCTCTCTCTCTCTCTTTCTCTCTCTTTCTCTTTGTTTTTTGTGCATGTCCATCAGTCCTAGGAAAAATCCGGAGTGCAGTTGGAAGTGCTCAGCTACTTATGTCTCAAAAGTTTCAGCAGTTTTACTGGCTGTGTCAGCAGAATCTGGTGAGTACTGTGCGTTTGTGAACAATGTATCGACCCACATGCTGTTAATATTCTAAATAGAAAAACACAAAAGATCAGAAGCAAACTTGTTGATAGGCTTCTCCTTCTCCGAGTGCCGAGGAGGTGCTCGGCCTGACGCTGCACTTGTGTGCCTTCCAGAAATAGACCACAGGGATCAATAGTGAAGCAGTCCCTCTGCTGGTATTGACCCTACAGTAAACGGAAGGGGAATTCCATAGGAAGCAGCACCAGTGTGGAGGCTTTTCATTAATGCACGGAGGCAGCAGTTTGACTGGGATCTCAGAGTATGAATAATGAACTGCCACACTGTCTTTTTGTTTGGCCCTCACTCCACATTGACTGGAGACTCAAACCTTTTCTTATTCCAACTATCCACTTCTATAGTCAGCTAATAATAGCAGATCACTTTCATGAGTGGGAATGTTCCTGCAGATACAGTAGAAAAGAGACGGCGACAAGAGACGACCAGGCACTTCATCACACCTTATGAGAGCGTAGCAAATTCTTGAAATGAAATGTGAAACCTGGTGGAGGTTGTTGGATTGAGCCGGCTCTCTCACAGCCATGTGTGTGTGTGTGTGTGTGTGTGTGTGTGTGTGTGTGTGTGTGTGTGTGTGTGTGTGTGTGTGTGTGTGTGTGTGTGTGTGTGTGTGTGTGTGTGTGTGTGTGTGTGGACTCGTGTGTCGCTCTCTTTCGAATGGCTTCAGGCAGAGCCCTCTCTCCATCTCTCCCAATAGATAATAGGATGATGAATTAGGTCTAACATCGGTAGTGACAAGCCTTAGATTGCCCTGAGCTTTAAAACGTGTCTGAATGAGAGAAAGGCTCTGTCTCCCTGCTGGACGGAGGACGAACTGCATGATGTGTGTCAAATACTTGACTTTGAAGACCTTTCCTTGTTCTGAGATAACACTCATTCTGTCACTCCTGTTTGTAGAGATGAAAACATGACTGCATGTGACTACCTGATATGTCAAGGTTTGCAATTTGAACATGAGCCAAGTGGGTTTGAATTATTGGATGCAATGCATTACAGAGTACCAGATAGTCAGCATTTACATTCCTTAATATAGTTATCATTTTTAAAAGACAAATTACGCTTTATGGAATTAGAAGATTACATTTTTCAGCAAAAAACACCCGAACTGACGTAAAAACAGAAAACCCTAAAGAGGGAGCATTAGTACACATAAATGAAGCTTTATGGGAATTAATGACTTTAGGTGAATAGTACATGTATTCACCTCCTTGCTGCCTTCCTTTCCTAACAGCATATGATCTCAAAATGGACATGTACAATCTTTAATCATACATAAAAAAGAGGCTTTCAAATAAGTGGAAGGATGTCCCCAGGCACTGTAAGTGAAGGTTATGTGCTAATACTGGTGCTGTGCTGCCACCCTGTGGTTGTGGAAGTGAAGTTCAGATGATGAGGTGCTGTGATATGCTAAAAGTATTTTTTTTTATTGTCCTCCTTTCATATGATGCGGGTAGTACTGCAGGTCCCAATTTGCTAATACAAGTCCAGGTGCTTTGTTAGTACGTTTACATTTTGAGTAAGTGTTGTAGCCCATTACACAAATGGAAACTTACTTCACTTTACCACCAAACTCGCTTCCTCCAGGACCCCAGTGCCATGCCCAGACCCACATCTCAGGACCTGGCTGGATTCTGGGACCTCTTGCAGCTTTCCATCGATGACGTCACTGCCAAGTTTGATGAGCTGCAGCTGATCAAGGGCAACCAGTGGCAGCTGGTGGGGAGCCCAGAGAAGAAGGTAAAACTGGGAGCTGTTACCCCCTGGACACACACACACACACACACACACACACACACACACACACACACACACACACACACACACACACACACACACACACACACACACACACACACACACACACGCAAGCACGCACACACACACACACACACACACAACGTTAGGATAATTAGTGTTAATGGGCTCCAGATGAACTTGCTCAGCTTTTAAGAAAACTGCAGTAACATCGTTCCCTTTCTTATTTTAAGCTTGAGAACAGCAGGAGGTTGATCATTCTTATCATAACCCTGCAGGGACAAAGTTTCAGGCAGCATCAAAACAGAGAGCAACATCCTCTCAGTGTTTTTTTTTCCCATGCAAGTCATTAGTTGTGTTCTGTAAAAACGTGGTGATGGGTTCAGTCATTATCATCACTGTGCAGAACAACAAAACGGAGAAGCATCATCCTGAGCTGCATGGTGCAGAATATGATGAAGGCAGTTCAGTCAGACAAATTTAATGCTTTGAACTGTTTCGGCGTCTAGGCTCCTACATAATCACTCCTCACACTTTTACTTTTACCTGCAGAGATAGGAGAGAGATGAGACAGTATCTCGAACCTGCTAGTTGTAGCCTGCAGGTTGATGCTGGTGAAGTGGGGCGGAAAACTTTAGCGCAGCTCTTGTGCATGGCAGTGGTTTCATTGGCAAAGTAGTGGCAGAGACGGTGAACCTTGCAACTTAAATAGGCCGCCAAATCAGAAGGATACGTCAGGTGATTGAAGAGATGACATACAGTATGTCAAATGCCTAAACTAGAAGTTGCCTGAACTAGCTTGCAGGATTTGCTCCATTAAAATAAAAACTAGTTGAGCTCATAGGACTTGATATTACAATCCCTTACAGATTAATCACCACTGGTGTTGAGTGGGTGGGGATAAGCGCTTCATTGGGGTCTTCAGGTGGGCACCCTCCTTCATTGGTGTTTCATTGATAGGCCCACGACACCTCTGCAGGGCTCAACGGCAACACCTGGCGTCCCAGGTGTGCCCCCCTCTGCTTTTAACCTCTGTTCATTTTGCAGCCCAGATGGGGTCTTTTCTTTTGATCCATAGCCATCTGCTGCTTTGTTTGGCAGCTTCCGACATTGATCTGATGACTTGTCGGTAGGCCTGTCCTCGGAATCCCATTCCCTTGAGGAACTTGGAAGTAGATGTGGCAACAAACCCTCTACATCCAACCTCGACCAGAAGCACTTGGGCACGCCAGCCGCGTTGCTCTGCCTTGGCTGCTTTGTCGTGTACTTCAGCCGTTTCCTTTCATATGCTTCCCCAACTGCAGCCTCCCATGGTACAGTAAGTTCAGCAATGAACAGCGACTTCTGGGAGGTTGACCAAAAGACCAGGTCTGGCTGAGGCTCGTTGTTATTATCTCAGGGGGACAAGTTTCTGGTCTAAATCAACTTGCATTCTCCAGTCCCTGGCAGCATCTAGAAGGGTTGCTTCCACTCTGGCAGTTGGTTTTACTGGAAGAATATATAAGACCAAGAAAGTGTTGAGGAGATAAGCATAAGTAGTCATGTAGAGTAAAATACAAGTAAATTAATGTCAACTCTCAATTAAAAAAAAGAATTAAAACAAGACTAAATTGTCCAAAAAAAGTCATTTACACATGTGTAAAGCTCAGTTATGTCTAATATATGTGCAACGTATTGACCAGTGACAGAGAACTAATGCTGATCTAGTTTATTGCAGTGTTTGAGTAAATACAGAACTTTTCTGTTTACTTCTACTGTACATAGACCACCATAGTTTAATAAACCCTTTCAAATTCCAACAATTCAACATTGATGGGGCAGTTTTCCTGCAATAATTACAAGACGTGTGTCTGTCGAAACAGTTTTAATGAATTCATTAACACCAAATCTGATTTTGTTAGAAAACATTCAGCAACTTAAAGCAAGGGAAACAAACTACAAGATTATTTTTGACCTTAAGTAGATTGAAATCTGAGTAGAGCAGTATGCATTAAACAAAATAGTAAAACATAATAAGAAGATAACCGTGGGATAAAATCAAAATAAATGAACAGAGTATGAAAGAGCCAGTAGCTGAGATGAAATCACATTTGTAAGAGTGGTGCTTGTTGATGAAAGAGCCACATTTGTAAGAGGTACACTGAGACGTAATGTGCTCTTAGAGATAGCCGAGATCCTTCAGGGCACTTGGATAATTATCTTCATGCTACACTTGTAGTTGTAAGTAGTTATTTACCTCCAGCAGTTAATCGGCACATTGCAAGCTCCATGAAGCTGAGCTCTAACAGTGACACAGATGCTCTTCTTTGAGCAGGCACAGTTTCATACTAACACCAGAAAAGCTTGTCCTGCTGCATCCACATACTACTGTAAGACAGTTTTTAAGGTCATATCAGGGAAAGTTTTCCTCCTCCACATGCTAATGTTGTTAAAGCTGGGTAGTGTTCCGGCTACATAATCAATAATAGTTTTCAAATGATTGAGCAAACAGCTCCCGGGTCAAAAACAGGGAGGTTTATTTCTTGGAAAGTTTTTCTGCTGCACAGTTAAACAGCGCCTCAGCAACTGTGAGAGTTCAGATAATGAAGTTTCATATCGCTGCCTCTGGTGGACATTTTCATTTCAGCCGGTTCTATTCCAAATCTGTCTAAAGTTACTAAAGTTTAGGCAAAGTTTCCTGGGTTTGTCTTTAGTGCACATCTGTGTTGATGTCCTACATGTTATTGAATACATTGATCCTTTTGTATGATTCAAATGGTTGTAGTATCTTAAACTCAATACTCTGTCATTTCTGTGTTAATTTTGGAAGCCTAACCAGGGACAGAGGTTACAAGTTAGCTAAGACTACACACTTGTATGCATGACATCTACTTTATATACTCTAATGAAGCAATGTTTCATGCATTTGTCCCTGTCAAATAAACAAGTAAATAATTAAACATATGCTTCCAATCAAAAGTCCATGTATTAAATAAAGATCTGTGTTTAGTCGACTAAACGAACAATTGTCATTACACCTGCTGTTACTATTTACTTAAAGGAATTCTAGGCCTGTGTCTAAGCTGTAGCAGAGCCACTCACCACTAGCTGGGGCTATAGCTCTGGTTGATAGTTACTGCCATACTACTATAATGCTCTACTACCTAGATGTAAACAAGCACAGATGATGGATGCCATCTCAGCACAGCTCAGTTTGGAGTATTTGGATCTAGAAAATGGAGATAAAGTTGTGTGTAAGCTGGGTGTGATAGAACTTGCATATAACCACCTGACAGGAGGAATGCTTAACCTGTATAGGCCACCAAAAAGGACGGAAGGCTGGTGGTGCTGGCTCTGCTAACTTTAGCCACGCTCTGCTAACTTTAGCCACACTCGACAAACCATCTTGACATAGTTAAAGCTGCTGTCGGTAGTCACAGAGTAAACATCTGTTCAGAGAAAGGGACTTTGAATGTCAACACTACCCCTCCCAACCAGATTTCCTCTTAGCCCCTCAACACAGATCGGCGTGTGCAGTCATGAAAGGCCGGACTCATAACCAATTGTAGGACGTAGTAGGGGCCACCCCTTAACCAATCAGGACAGAGGATTGGAGATTAGCTATGAATGGTCCGTCATAAAGGGAACGAGGGGAATAATAACATTGCTTGATACAAAGGCATTGAAAAACGCAGAGATTTCGCAATAATCTCAAATTATGACCTTTTCTCCAAACCCAGCAGAAAAAAAGCAACGTTTTTTACACCATTCCTACCAACAGCAGCTTTAACCCGACAACTTTGTGATACCTGGTTAAGCTGTATTAGACAAATTGTGCTCCTTCTTGTTTGCTGAGCGTTGTCTTACCGTTAGACTCGTTGAATTTCAATTAAAACAACTGGGGAATTAGTTGCTTCAGGTAAACTTGTATGTAAGCTGGGTGTAGTTAACCTTTCCTATAACCACTTGACAGGAGGAAGGCGTGTATGTTAGCTAGTAAAAAGGACAAAAGTCTGGTGGTGCTAGCTCTGCTAATGTTAGACACACTTGTTTACACATTCTTTACCTGTAAACTCTCTGACCACATTTTTAACCATGTTAAATAAAATGCGCTAATTTTTGTGTTGAGTGTTTTTAAACTTTTAGACAACTCAGTCAGTTGGAATTTAAATTCCTGTTTAAATGACGGGGAAAATTATTAGCTTTGGAACATCCCTAGTATTAAAGCCCTATTGAGCCAAAGCTGCACACTCTACAGTGCATTAAACTCCTTTGAGCGCTGGATTTATCTGCACTGATCAAACATTCATTAATTTAAGCCCATTTTCCTTATGAAAATTTTCTGCCTCTCTGGCAGTCCTTAAAATTGTAATTTTTCCCTCTGAACCCTCAGTTATGAGTTCTCATACTGAGCCGAATGAATTGTCTTTTGTTTTTCAAAAATTAGATAATAAGTATTAACTGAAAAAACATGAAATTTTCATTACTAGGCTGAAAAACGTTTCTGTTGTTTTATTTTGTTATGAATGGTGTGTAAGTGCAAAGTAGTTATTAAACATGACTCATTAGATTAACAAGTCATAATCCATTAGGTTTAAGGGCTTTGTGAAATATTATCCAGTACAATCAACACTGTGAACAATGAGCTGTAAAATATTAACTGCAAATCACTGTTTTATTCACATTCCCCCCTCTGTGAATCAACCAGTTCCTCCTGATTTATTGTTTGGATAATAAGCCTTATGATTGTTCTCCATGTTTAATCATGTCATTCTGTTTCCTAAGGAGCGGAAGTGGCCCCCACCGTTGCCAAAGCGGCCGAGCAAGGGGCGTGGTGGCATTATGCGAGACCGCTCTCTGGACCTTCAGGACCGCCAGCGACAGGAAGCCCGCAGACGCCTCATGGCAGCCAAACGAGCAGCTTCTTTCAGACAGAACTCAGCCACAGAGAGGGCAGACAGCATCGAGATCTACATCCCCGAAGCCCAGACGCGACTTTGAGGTCCAAGGATTCACCCTCATCCTCCCCTTGTCCACCTCCACCTCCACCTCCACCCAACACCAGCTCGTGATGTCACATCCAGCCTCCTCTTGCTGTCCGTCGACTCTCACAGCAATCACCTTTCTCTGGGTCGTTCCTGCTGAAGCTACACTAGGCAAGATTTTTAATAACAATCCTATTGAGTCAGCTGAAATGAAAATGTGGCAGTGCCAGATGAAAGAAGAAGCTCCAATTTCCTTGAGTGAGTAGTCAAATGAGTCAGGTGTGGATGATCTTTTTTCCAACAGGATTAATACATTAAACATCAAGAAAACAGAGAAAACTGGACACACCAGCATTAGATCCCTCTCTTGACAATTAGCTATTCTTGGGTTAAAACTGAACACAGGCTGACAACAAACGTGAAGTTGCCTAGTGTAGCTTTAAAACCATTAAGGATTCTCCGCCTTACTGCAGGTTCTGCACCAAGAGAACGAGCTGCTATACGCCGAATTAAACATTTCACCAGGTTTTTATTTGAGCAACACTTTCTAAAGTTAAAGATTGATTTGGCCATCACCATTACTTGTAATCTGACACTCTTCTTTCATTGCCCCGCTGCTAGAAAAGGACGATGCTAAACTTACCAGATTTAAAGGCAAACATAAAGTGCAACTTTTCTAGAGTTTCTCACCAGCAACAATGGTCCAGGGCTGTCGCACCATGTGTGAAGAAACAGCAGCAGAAGAAACTCTTAGCAAGTTGATAACTTTAAAACATATGGATTATTGCCTTACTGCAAAAATAAAAATATTATTCTTTCTACTTGGTTAAACCATAACATCCTTTTAAAGAGGGTAGGGTAAAATGTGGTACCTTCGTTGGTCAGTTTTTCTGGATTTCCTGCTGATTTGTTGCTAAAATGTAAAAAAAAAAAAAAAAAGCAACAGTAATGAATAAATGTTGGACAGGGTGCCGGAAGTGCACAACTGCACACCTTTCTATCTTCCCAGCTGTGCCCATCTATCCATCTTCAGGCATGCTGCAGCTGTGGACCAGTGTTGCTGAGTGAGATCTGAAAACAAGGCTAAGAACCTCCTAAACCATCACTTCAGCATTTAGTCATACTCATGTAACCCCGTCCCCTCTTAGGACTAGACTTTTTTTTAATGCTATGTACATTATTTGCTGCTGGATACATTTCCATTGCAGAACAAATATGAATTATTAACAAAAGACAGTTTTTGCGCAGCCTGGAAGAGGTGACACTATCGAACAATGCATTTTGCACCTTATAATATTCATGTTTGTATTTCCAAGGGAAATGTAGTTTATGAAGCTCATGTGATATTGTTGCAGTTGAATTGCAAGGACAGATATGGAAAATTTATTACAGATTCTCATGTTACTCTATAGATCATATTAACTGCACCTTTTGCTCTTCTGTTTTCATTTCTTTCTGAAGCCGTCCAGGCCTTTTATTATTATAATATAGTGATTATGACACTTTTAAATATACTTACAGTATCTATCATACAACCGTCATCACAATCTACAGTATACATTTAGTATTTATAGTTGAAACAGTTGTGGGTTAATTTGACAGTGCATTTTGCTTATTAAGGGTTTTTTTCCGCAGCTATCAGAAACCATATCTCATCACACACTGCATCCGACCTTTTATTCAAAGTGGGGCATATTAAAAACACTCCTGTTGTTACTTTGATCTGCTCATGTAGTCTAGGAAAGACAGGTGCAAATGACACTTTAACAATATTCAGTTACTATAGTAAATGGTGCTGCTTTTTACTCTAAAACTGTTGTCCTTTACCCAGTCCTATGTGCACGCACACACACACTCAAGGACTTTTTAAACAGAGATTTATTAACATGGTGCCCGTCCTCTCCGAGATGGCTTGTGGTGGATTGTGACTTTAGGAAAGATCATCTTTGCAATGCTCTTGCCCTAATGAGGAGAAGGTTTGATGGTTTGGCTTCCTTTCTAACATGCAAAGAGGTCAGGGACATTTATTTTATCCGACACAAGAGATTACAGGCTTTGACATTCCACCGACCTTAAAGATGACTTTATTATGCCCAACCTGAGCCAAGGCATACTGCTCCAGCTAGCTGAACATACTGTATTGTACCGGTTCATATTTTATAAAACAACCACAATAACATTTGCAATACACACACGTTCATCCTCATTGTTGATCCTGCTTATTAACAGAAATGATATAGGGCCACTTATTATGCTGCAGTACAAAGTTTCCTTTTTATTGTAACTACAGCGGCACTCAGTGAGGGGTGACGCTGTGCACGCTGTAAGCACTCAGCAGTGAGTCGTACCTCACATTCGTCTGACCAATTACTGAATTATTTTACTTTGTGGCATACGAACATCAGTGCTTAATCTGAAACCTTTAGCTACCTTACCAGACAGCCTTACCAAAATCCTCATGAATGTAGAGCCCCGAACGATGCAAAAAACATCGGCCCAAGTAATGAGCAGATGATGAACAAATCCAACTGAATTGGTGACTTTTTAATTTATAGTTGTTGAGCTTATTGTACGTTCCAAGTTTCCAGAAATATATATCAGAGGGCAATACATTATTTTCAGGTTTACATAAACCTTTTATCTCCCCCAGTTTCCACAGGAAGTACAGATGTTTAAGAATTTACACAGAGGCATGTATGTCTCTGAAAAGATGTTCTTCTTTTAGTGGATTTAAAACTAGAGTCCCTTTAGGAGAGATACATTCAGTTTCCCATTGGTAATAAAATAGCAGCCCTGGTCCAGTTATATATAGAGATCCTTTTAAGTTTATGAGTTTAAAGGTACAGTGTGAAGAAATTGGTTTATTTAGCAATAACTGACGGTCAGATGCTCGATTGAAACGCTCCCTTGCTCACCCTTCTCGTCGGTGAAGTGATGTTGGCCTTTAAGGACAAGAAGCTCCTTTGATGCATGATTGATATAATCTCTATTTGTACATACCACCAAAAACTTAAATTATTTTGCTACCACTCTCTTCTTTTTCATTACCTTTCAACTGGTGCATTTTGCTTGACGATGCACCAAATACAAAAACACGTATGTTACTAGTTTGTCCGTTTTGTGCTACTGTACAAACATGGCAATGCAAGATGGCGGCCTCCGTGGAGGAGGACCCTCTTTTTGTAGATATTAAGGGCTCATTCTAAGTTAACATTTGTATAACCATTTTTATATTAAGGTGAGTATGCACTAATTTTTAAACACACCTGTGAATATTAAGTTGATCTTCTACCAAGTCTGTTCTGCTAAATGACGCTAAATTCCACACATTGTACCTTTAAGTGTTAGTTTATAGAAAAGCAATTTGCTTTATATGAGCTATGATCTATATTTTCTGATATTTTTACACAAAGAGATCCAAAGGGAGACTTTAAGATTTATTCAATTTATATTTCCTTCCTAATGGTCTAGATTTATGTGCACCAAAAGTATAATTTTTAATAAATCTAGGTCACATAATTCAAGTTTCCTTGTATTTATATCTCTACTGATAAATACTGTGACCCCTTCAGCATGAGCCCGGGGCATGGAATTGAGTTTTGCTTTCAAATATCAAGTGCATTATAAAATTACAGAAAATGATAAAACTGCAAGGGCTTACTATTGAGTTCAATGAATTTATAGCTAAGGGGCTTTACCTCAAACATTAATATAAACTTTATCAATTATCCTCAAGAAGAGTGATCCAAATAGTTTGATTTAACGACCCTCTTTACAAAGAAACCCAAATTACTTCAAGTAATCACAGCTTTTAAGCCTTTTCCTCTCAAGATTCACTCTGAGGGACAGGTTAGCAATTCATTTTCTACAAAGTGCTGCACTTAAATATTATAATATATCTATTAGAGTTTATATTCATCCTTTCAATATTTGTCATGTGGTATGCGCCAAGGATGTCCACTTTTACCATTACTATGTAGTGTAGTTAAAGAGCTGGCTGTTGTGGTTTTCATAAGTGGGTCGAAGTCAGTCAGATTTATTTCTTTATCTATTTCACAGGAATTATATTTGCCTCCTAACCTCCTCTTAGCCGCCTTGGTCGACTAGTACCACTGAGATTTTTGAAGACAAATCTGTACACCTTAAAGGAAGTTTAGAGGGACGTTTTTTATTTAATAATAAAAAAAATCTCTATATTTTCTAATATATATATTGTACCTGTGCAAATTTTAAAGGGAAATTCTATGAAAAGCCAAGAGAGTATAGGTAAAAGGAAGTTTATATTTATTTCAGCCTTATTAAGCTAAAAAAGGTTCTAAACGATATAAAAAGCATGCTTTAATGAACATTGATATACTCTAGTATTATAAATCTAGTATTAGACGTATCTAATACAACATCACCTAGCTTGTGTTAGTTTCCAATAGATCGTTTTGTCACTCTTTCTTCCATCTCCCTGGTAAATCTGTAGATATCAGCATCCTGACTCATTTTATCGTCTGGATTGACAGTACTGTTAGCTTTGAAAGTTGAAACTTAATATTAATTTCACTGCTTCCCCTTCCTTCTGTATCTCCGGCCCTCAGAGGGAGAAACGTTTTCTTTCTGACTTTTAAGAACAACTGGTGGGCTATTAACCAATTCAACAGCTCTTCCAACAGACTGAAAGTCATGCAAATCAAGTCTACTTCCCACAGACTGCATACTGTGACTTCATCATGTTTAGTATATCTGATACTTCTTATCATCATTCCAGGCTTTCCTTTTAAGAAAAAAAAAGAGCTATTTCATTGTCTTTCTGTAGCTTCAACTTTGTGTTTTCTTTCTTTTAATAGGAATTCACTTTCCAACCAGTGAACTATGTTGCAGACGGCACTAGTGTTACCATATTCACATAGTAGACGTTTTCTTTGGCCCTACTCTCCAGGTGGGAAGCCCAATAATTTTGCTTGTTGAGGCCAGATGAGTTTTGAAAAATGCATAAACTTAAGGAATCTGACAAATTTCTATAATTTCACTGCTTCTTGATTGATCAACAACTGAAAGACAACAGGCAGTAACCAGAACTCTAACACTACCAGCTAATTCTCAACAGCTAAGGCAGCATTTAACCAATTCCTATCTCACTTAAGTCTTTGCTCGTTAAGACAATAACAAGCTAGCTTTGTCAATGTTAGCTAGTTGAAAATAGCTTGTAAGTTGGCTTTTGAAATGTACTACTACACTGCTGCTGGCTAACAGGTATGTTGTCATACAGCTAGCCAAAAGTCTCACTAACGTCATTGTTAGCTTGGAATTTACACCTTTCCTTTCATATTCTATAAAATCATAAAATGTTGTAATTTGGTATGAAGTGGTTGTTATTTAGCTGGGGTCTAACTAATTCATTGCTAACTTTACTATTAGCTAACTTAGATAATCAGCTAGTTAAAATAACTACTGCAGAGTGAATTTACTATTTAGAAGGCTAAAATTTCTACTAGCTAACAGTTATTTTATCTAACAGCTTGCTAACATAAACATCAGACAGTCAACATAACCGTTAGTTTACTAATAATGCTGTTAGCTTGTAACTTTCACCTTTACATCCTTTACAAATATAAACTGCTGTTATTTTGGTATTAAGCGGTTCTTCCCACCAACTCACTTACTAACTTGACTTGTAGCAAGTTAAATTAACAAGTAGCTAACTAAAATGACTGTAATCTAGTTAAAATAAATGTTAGTTCGCGGAATAAATATTAGCTAGTTAAAATTAATGCTTGCTAGCAGTTATTTAATCTGACAGCTGTAACTGCGTACCATTGATTTTAACTTTTGTGAAAACAAAAAATGCGTTTGTTGGATGAAACAGCTGAATCAAAAGTGTTGTTTTGTCTTGAAAAATATCACAAGATTCACAAGATGTGGAAAAAGTAGCTTCTTTTTTTAGATTCTGAGGGTCTTAAAACCAGGACTACAACCACATTTTAGCAGCATTTGAGCTTCCCATCCTGAGTTAGACGTCAGGGGAGAATCACTGCCATGTGAATATAGTGAACACAAGGTTGGTTAAGCAGATAAATAAAATACTAATAACCTTTTTTTTCCTACTTGGTCAGTTTGTGCTTTCATTAAGGCCTTTCTGAAACCAAGAAGAAGGGAGTGAAAAGGGGGACAAGGATTTAAAGGAAGCAGAATCACAACCTTACTGTTATTGGTTTGAAGTAAAAAATGATGTCACTTGAGCTATTTTTGCACCAGTTAGACTGATATCAGACGTTAATGTGTTCTCAAAAGTTACAGGACAGCAGCTGCTGGGACATGAAATAGATATGACAGATTTATAGACACCTAGCTAATATGTTTTTGTGGTATCATACGGGGCTATTCTATAATCATGGTACCATTTTCCTGCTGTTGTATTGAATACTCGTCGTTAGCATAGCATATCTAAGATGTTTTCTTTCGCATCAGTGTAATATATTTATTCATCATGCAATGAGGGGCTCAAGATGTACATGACAAATCCTCAGGTGCCTTACAGTTAGATTTTCATAAAGACTATGTGAGTGATTGTTTCGGGTTGAGAAACGTGAAAGGACTGCAACACCTCTCAAAGTGCGGGTTTGTCTGTAGTACCATTACAAAGGGCTGGAAACCAGGCTGTGTTGCACTACAGAACTTCAAACTTAACTTATATTGTCGGATTCAAACGTCTTACTGTAATAAACTTTAGCACAATACAGTCTAGAGGATATCCAAGGAGGATTTGCTAACATTTGGTTCCTCTTTTCTTTTGTAATCACATGGACCTTCTGCTACAGTTCACCATGATGCAGTTGATTTTTAGAGTTTAACTCATGTTTTACGGTGGCGTAAAAAGAGCCCCATTAAAGAGAAATCAGTAGATTCTTTTGAGTGGATATGACAGTGTAAACATCTCATGTCACATCCATTTCAGCTAATCACAAGACGGTTTCATTGAAACGTCTTTCTCTATTTTCCTCCTAGCTGTGATATTGTAATCTTGTGATGTTTTTTTGCCTTTTGGGCATCGACATCCACAGAATCTGGAGACTGACAAAACTTGACCAGCCAAAAAGTGCAATAGTGTTTTCATACAACGACAGGCAGGCTCACCTACAAATAATTACCTCACGGTTGAGTGTTTTAGTAGACGTGGTTTAGTAGGAGTAATCTCCACAGGAACACTTTGTCATGCCTGTGTACTATGCATCAGTACTTCTGTGGGGCGGCAGAACTTGCATGACCCCAGTACAGAAAACCTTCTTTTGCTACAGGAGCAAAAACACGTGCTGCCATCGTCATCCAGCACTCAATCCTATACAGCTCATCCATTGTCATTTAGTGGAGTAACAAATCTAAAGAAAACATCAGATAACTTTTAGTAATACTCTGAAATCATTTACTGGTATGAGAAAATATCTTTTTAAAAGATAGAGAGGAAAGACGTGTTCATGCTTTATACTACACCATCTGCAACACCATATTTTAGACGAACATCACTGAATAACTGTCCTGAAGATAAACCTCAGAGAAGTCTGCATAGGTGCTGAATCAAACAACTTCTCTTCTCCTTGTGCTGTTTTTTTTTTTGTTCATTCTGACAATCAGCACACACCAAAAGCATCAAACGCACACACACAACAACAACACTACAACGGCAGTGTCATATTTTATCCTCAAGATAGAGCCCTGAGTTGTCCTTCGACACATCTTGGGGGATTTCCTTAAAGCGAGACTCCATCAGATTTAATTGAAAGCTTTTCTCCTTGTTTCTGATACGGTTGCACTGCAAAGATGTCTTTCTATTGCTAGCTCTCTCTTCTCATAAATGATGTAACCTTTGTTGACATTGATCAGTGTTTTGCCTGTTTTACAAGACAGTCAAGTGAGTATTTGTGGCTCATATTTGATGTCATTCTTGCGTAAACACTGGGCTGTATGAGAGTGTATCTGCTCCTCAAGCAATAAGCCTAATTTAGAGATTTATGTTGGCTCTTCATCCAAATCTTCAGACTTTTAACATACCCAAAAACATATTTTATAGCTGGTTTAGGTTGTATTTGATCTGCTTAAAGAAACTGATATTTTGGGGAATAAAGAGTATATAAGGTTATATATTTTCTTTACTTTCCATGAACTAGTGTCCTCTTCTACACCAAGTTTCAAATTTGTTATCGCCTCATGAACTGGCCTGCCTGCTTACCTGATCACAACCGGACTGAGAATATAATCAATAATAATCACTAATAAAGAAGATAATTTAAAGTAATGGCAAGAAATACAGCTCAAAAGAGCATCTTTGGAAAGCCGTACAAGGTGCAGCTCACATAATCAGCAGAGAAGTCATCAGAAACTAAGTCAGTTTACCAGTGACCTCTGACCCTCACTGAAAGAAAAGGAGGTTATATGGGACATTTGAGAAACACTTTTTTATTTTGTATACAAATCTAAAGAAAACTGTATTTACAGTTTAAATACAGTTGTAGTAAATCTTATTATTTTCAATCAACAGAACGTTTAAAATAGTGCCTAGTTTTTAATTTTCACAAGTTATATACTCTTATCACCAACTTGCATACTAATTTGGCACCCTAATTTCTGCAGATTCTGCATTTATTTAAAAATACAGCCAATGTACTTTGAAAAGCTTCATCTTAACCACACAGTTGAAGAAATATATTCACAATCTGACTTCTTGACAAATTTGAAAACAACTGTTAACATATTTTTTTTAAATATTCACAAAAATGCAACTTGCATAATAATTTGGAACACGGTGTAATGGCCTTTATGACTACGCTAACAACTTTCGGTGCTACCTTGTAATTGAGATGGAAACTGCTAGCCTGGCTTCATTGAAACAAACAACAACAAAAAAAAAACCTGTTGAAACATTCAACTTTTAACATGTTTGCTAAACCATATACAAGTTTGATTTTATACTAGTTATTTTCTGCCCTGGCACAGTTAGATTAGATTAGATTAGATTAGAGAACTTTATTAACATATCTAGCTGTTAGTAAGTTAGCAAACTCCTACAGGTGGTAACTCAAGTATCAAAATACTCTTAAAGCGTGAATTTCTGTCCAAGAAAAACTGTCTACAGCCTGTTACCAGTCTTGAATGCCTAGCTAAATTTTTCTGGCCTTAGCAGTGGTCTGACAAGCAAACAGTTAACCAGGCTATATGGCAAAATGTGCAAATAAATGCTTGAAAGCCCTTTTTAAAGCTATTACAAATATTTTTGTATATATCTATATTTTAGTTTAAATTATACCAACAATCTAGTATACATGTCTGCCAAGGCAAAGTCTTTAGCCGCTAGCTGTTTCAACCTGTCTACTGCCAGGAGAAGTTAGCAAAATGAAGACGGAAAACAGGTTTAATAGGACTTAAATATATATATATATATATATATATTTTAATCAATTGGTTTGTTCTGCTAATTTAAAAAAGGGTTAAACTTGATAATTAGGAATGTTATGGTATCTCTAAAGTATGATGGCCCTGAAGTGCAAATCAGAACGGCAATTCAGAAACACTACAACATTAACCAAACCAGAAGAAGTAGGTAGGTTTTCTGATTTGCCATAGTGATTTGCACTTCAGGGCCACCGTACTAAAGGCTAATTTTGTAACCACGCTGGCTGTTCCCCATTTCCACTCTGTAAACCGTGCTATGAATATATCCATGTTATTTCAGAGACGTGAGATTAATCTTTATCACTTTTATTCTTTAAGAGAGCAATTAGGCAAATTACCCAAAATGTCAAGCAGTTTCTTTAAACAGGCTGATATATCGTTAAGGTCACATTAAATGACAATTTGTTTAGGTAACACAGATGATTCACTGTAATACTTAATGCTAACAGTCTAAGTCTTCATTTGTTTATAAAGGCTTTATTAATTATCACTATTAGTTCCTTATTGTGCCCATTTAAGTCAAGCTCAATTGGTCCACATCACCTATGATGGATAGTTTATACTGTTTTACTCTTCTTCTTATCTCTGCTTAAAAAATTGGGAATTAAAATGACGATTCAACCAGAATTAAAAGGCATTTGTTGTCCACATTTAACATTTTTAAAAGTTTGTTCCTTTAGGTAACTAGAGGAAAAATGTTAGAACATCTGTGCTGTTTCTTTGATTCAGTGTTTATGAGAGGAGAGAGCAGTCACAATTTTGTTTGCCTTTGGTGGAGAAATGTCTTGTGTTGTGGCTGTGGGTAGAAATAACAGAAGGCCTCTTATGGGTTTTTGAATGTGACACGAGAAAAAATTTGATAGCATTAAAGGTTTGTGGTTAGCTTAAAACTATTTTGAATTGTTAGATATTATCAATAATGAGGATAAATATAATGCCAAATATTCAGTATTTGTACAGAAATATACATATATAAATATATAATATATGCCTAATTTAAATGGAACTATTTTCCGCTCTTGACCATGTTTTTGTTGTTCAACGTTCCTTTGTCAACATTATTTTATAAGATCTTCAGATAGCATGCAGGATAGTGAAAATGAATGTATTATTTAGTGTTTCATTGCTGTTCAGTATTACAGCATTCTACAGATCAGTTTGTGTTTGTAAGATTAATTTAAGCTGAATATTTCATTTCTAGGTTTGTTTCTCTAAAAAGGAATTGTAAACTTTCTTTTTTTTAATAATGCAAGGGTTTGAAATGGTTTGAAATAATTTATATCATTTTATTATTTTCCTGCTTTATCAATGTGATTTGGTATATTTTGCCCCTTCTAAGTACTGCTATCAACCATCTGTTGTAAATAATTATGCAAATTAAACTTTTTGAAGAAAACGGCATGATTGTGGAGAGCTCTTTCATTTCCCTCGACTAGCACTGAGAGTTTGGAGAGGGTTCAGCTGCACCACCACAGAGACAAGTCAGGAAGGATATCAGCTGATATGCAGGGTTATTTTGGGAGATGTATTAAAAATCAAGTACTGGTAATGGTCCTGTGAAGCAGCCTCTATGGGTTTATTCAATAATAAGAGGATAGATCTTTGCTTAAGGGTGATCCAAGCAAAGTTATTTATATATCAGCAGTTTTGGCTCTTAATTACAGTCATGATTATTAGAGAAATGAAGTGGTCTGATTTTTTTAAAACAGAGCAGCTGTAACTTTTCAGGGTGCTGGTATTCACAAGCCGGCTGACAATTGTTTGGGGTGTTGTAGCTGTTTGCCAGGAGGCTCAAATCCTGCCTCAGCTTCACCTCTTAAGTCAAAGATTAAAGCTGGGGTTGGTAGTCAGATTTAGATACACTTTTTGTTATACTGGTTAAAATGATCTTTATGTCCCGATGGCAATCAATACATAATGTGTTCTTAAAATAGAGTGAAAAGCTATCTACCGCTGGAGTAAACATGGGGAAACATCAACCAATCCCTGCCATCAGGAGCCAAATTATGAAACCAATCAAATCCCGTCCTGCCGTTCTGCCCGCCTCCTGTGCGTACATTTCAAGTTTGAATCAGCGGCGCTCGTGCATGTGAGCGGGGCGCGTCGTTTTGTAGGAGCTCGTGCTACTTTTCCGTGACTACCAACCCTAGCTTTAAGTCGACATTTCCAACAAGGAGCCAAATAAAGCTTCAAAACATATCTCCAGAAACCAATGTATGACATCACTACCACTACATTCATGTTTTATACAGTCTATGATTGAAGCATATGGCACTGACTTTGTTTTTGGTCGTCACCATCTGGACTATTAGCCCCAAAGTGAGGATTTCTTTATGCATGGGACTGAACCTGAGGGTAAAGTCTGGTTCATTTGCATGGACAGGTGGATTTCCTAGTAGGAGAAAGAAGACGTAAAGAAGAACCCGGCAAAACCAAGGGATACTGGTAATCAATGTTCCTGGCTTCCAAAATACAACACATACAGAGTTTGACATTGGATGTCCTCATAGTGCTGGTGGGTTTTTGGAGCACTGGTCAAACTGTTAAATCAGTTTACAAAAAAATATTTCACACATGCTCCGTGTCATTTTAGTTTGCTTGTATCATCCTCATCTAAACCTAAGGGCTCGTTTTTATATGAAGTTTAGTTTATATGATGCTCTAAAAGGTTGTAGCACTGTGAAGATCTGCTCCAGACCAAAATAATCTCTTACACTGTGTCGACCTGAGGGATCTTTGCAGTTATATCCGAGGGTCAAATGTGAGTTTAAGTGGGTAGAAGCGGAAGGATGTCAACACCTCAGCTAGAGGCGATCCCTACTGCCCTGACTCTGGCTCCAAACGAGATCACGGGAGAGAGAGTGGAGATGTGTTGCCCAATTTTATAAACAGTCATAGAGCAAATGAGTGGGAGATCTAATGGTATGATGCTGTGAGTAACATGCCCAGGATATCAGAAACTCATCAATCAGGATGGATGCTGTTTCAGTTTTATTGATTCGTATTCAATTGTTTTGGGAGAGTAAAAATATAATGAATATTGTAAGAGCAAAAATTAGCCCCCCTTTGTATGATTTTCTTTTACTATTACAATTATTTTTAAACAAGGATGGATCAAATACAACTCTGTGTCTTGCCACATCCAGAAATACTCAGATGGTACTGCGATTGTGGCGTGTATCCGGAATGGACAGGAATCTGAATACAGGGATCTGACAAAAGCCTTCGGTAAACTGCCTCCTACTGAACTCCCAAAAGACAAAGGAAATGATAGTAGATTTCCGAAGATCCAGGCTCTGCCATCAGCCAGTTAACATTCAAGGGGTGGACATCGAGGTGGTGCAAACCTACAAATATCTACGTGTACACCTGGAAAAACAAGTTGTCCCTTAACACAGATGCACTCTACAGGAAGGGGCAGAGCCATCTCTCTTTTTTTTAAGGAGGCTCAGATCCTTAAACATCTGCAGAAAGATGCTGCAGATGTTTTATCAGTATGTGGTGGCAAGTGTGTTATTCTATGCTGCAGTCTGCTGGGGAAGCAGTATAAAACACAAGGATGCGAGGCGACTGGACAAACTAGTGAAAAGAGCTGGCACTGTGATTGGAACCAGGTTGGACTCACTGGGGGCTGTGGTGGAGGGATGCACACAGAAGAAGCTAGAGGCCATTCTAAATTACACAGATCATCCACTTCATAACTTCTTTGTGGACCAGAGAAACAGCGGCAGTGGACGGCTCATCTCTCTGTGCTGCAAGACTGAGAGATACAGAAAATCATTCATCCCTGCAGCCATTAGGCTTCAGAACTCTCTAGCCAATGGGAGATGAGCTGACAGACACCTGAATTACTTGTTTATATGATTTTTATAATTTTATCTGCCAGACACCTGAATTTCCCTTCTGGGAATAATAAAATACATTTTTCTCTATTGTATTCTATCAACAAGAAAAAATACTAACCTAAAATATTTAAAGATGTCAGAAAAAATAACAAAACACATTAAAATTGAACACAACATCAACAGTGCATTTTGGATACCTCTTCACTTCATTATCCCTCCTCTCTCTCCTTGTTCAACTCCCTTCTTCACAGGAACCGGAGGTGGAGGAGAGCTCTCTGAACTCATAACAAACATACATTTGATGTATAGTTGTACATATGATTCGTTTACCTTTATTTAAATGCGAGCGTGAGTTCAACAGTGGTTAAGGTAAGTTATTATAAATTGTATGTATATACATCAAACTGGGTGTGAAGCATGACCAAAAAATATAACACAAGTGGAAAAATTGAATTTCACCCCTGGGGATTAATAAAGTATGTTTCTATGTTTCTTTCTAAATCCTTGAATCCCAGGTATTTAAAACCAGTTCCAAGTTGGAACCTGCTCGATACCAAAACCCACTCACCACCTTTTTACCGTTCCAGCATGTTTTTTTATTTTCATTGAAAATATTGAGTGAACAACAGAAGACACTGAACAGCTTTAATCAAAGAAGTGGTCTTTATTACAGCAAAGAAGCCAAACATTACAGACAAGAATAATTATGAACCATGAATATCAATTCTATACTCAGACTGGCCTCTCTTCAGGACACTTCATTCACAGCTCCTCTGGCCATCTATTCAGATCTATAAAGGAGGAGCTACGGGCATCTTTACAGGATTGACTCCTTCGTTTCCTCCTTCAGTGTGGAGTTAAGATTTGACTGTTTAACGTTCTATCACTGTTTCACTCTCTGCATGCTAAAGAGAAGGCCATCATTATTTTTAATCTCTGGATTTTTCCCTCTTTGCATCAGACCAGACATCTGAAGGAAAAACGTAAAACTGATGTTCCACCTTCAGAATAAACTTCTGCGTTCAGCGGAAACTCTAAAGATTTTTTAAACAATATCTGTCAAAAGGTGAAGTTGAATCCTCCTGTAGTACAATCTCTGATATTTTTTTTGTATCTACAACAGAACTAATGTTCTGACATTGCATCCATCATCTACACCTCTACTGTTCATCCAACAGCAGAGCCTTTAGAGCACTCATGATAGTCTATTTACAAAAACATCCGTAACAGTAGACCTGCGCTAGCCTTGTTCCAACTGAGTGAAACCTCTGACTCTTTATTTACATCGATATTTTGTGCACAACAGAAACACATCTGTAATCCGGTGAAGCCTCACAAAGATCTCATGAAGCGCTCGGATTAATAAAACACATTGAATCATGGTTTTAAAAACATTGATCGTCCATGAGAACGCAACAAAGCCCTGGTTTGCGATCTAAAATGCTGTTAAAATGCTCAAGGAATAAAATGATTAGGCACAATAAATGTTTTTTTTTTTGTCTCACAGTCCTGCATGTGTCACCCACTAAGCCTGTTTGCATCACTGAGTCCATGTGTGTGTGTGTATTCAGGGATAATGGTGAGCAGGATATGAGGATGAAGATAAACAGCTTATCCCAAACTAAGACGTTAAGAGGGATAGGAGCTATTATCCAGAATACTCTGTGCATGTAAACGCACTGAAGTTCTACTGACCACAAACAGAGCGATGAGGCTTTACACAAAGAAACCACGCTAGAACATCACAGAGAGTTTCATTAAGTGAAAACAAGACAATACTACTGCACCTAAATACTGAAAAATCTACTTCTTATGCTTTAATATACAGCTTCTCTCAGGGCTTCTTAAACTCTTCTTCATGGACACAAAAAGAGCAGATGCAGCCGCCTTTGACCTCGGGACCCATTATGGGCTCATTACATCTCAAAATACTCTCCAGAAGGGAACAGTGCCGCCGCCGCCGCCCATTTTGCGTCCCCGACCTGCAGTTTAAGAAACGCTGGCGGTAGAGTAAACATGGAATGAAGAATGATTGTTCTTACAAGCAATGCAAGTAAACAAACAATAAATACAAACAATGTGCTTTATCCATATAGACATATTTACACAAAGTCTTTGGCTTATGAATAAACATCGGAGGCTACAAAATAATATAAAAATAAAGAAGGGAAAGGAAAAGTGTCGGCCATCAGTGCACAAAACAACGAGGCCTGGGGTCAGTCCACCTCCAATTCTTTACAAAGCAGAGATGGAAACTAGAATCAAAGCATATCATTAAATCTCAGTCGTTTCGTAAAGGCAATCGTTCCCCACCCATCCCTCCCGATCTGTTCATATCTGACTTCTGAACTGAAACATCTCGTTTGTGAGTTGGCTGAATTGAAAGTGCATTGGGCCCAGCCCTGAACACAAACATGATTACGCTAAATGTCACATGGTTGAACACACATGTTCAAGTTTGGGCAAACACAAGAAGACTTCAAAACTTCTATCCAGTAGATCAGTAAATGATGTAAAAACAAAAACAATGAAAAAACAACACTGCTGCTCACACTGAGCGCAGAGACATGAAACAATGATACATAACACTTTTTATTTTTTTTACACATTTTGGTGAAAATACTACTCTATTTTTCAAGTCGCCACTTCATGATAAAGTCAAAAGGCTAACCCTCCCTGTGTAAACGCTCTGTTTCATTGGCAGCCTTAGTTTGAAACACTACTTTATATCTTTTGATTCTTTTACTGACGGTCTGCATGGAGCTGAAGTGACACAGCTTCAAAGTGGCTTTAAGTTAGTACTGAAATACATGATTCTGACTGAAGGAGCAAAAAGGAATATAAAGACAGGTGTATGGAGGAGAAACAAGCATTCAGAGTTCGGCCTGGCGGTAAGTGTATAGCCAGGGTTTTAGCATTAGCATGATGAGAAATTAGCATATGAGCAGGAATGTGTGGCGGCTGAAAACTTGCAGCTGTTGTTGCAGCTTTCACTGGGAGAGAGAGACATCTACAGGGCGTACTGAGTACTGCAGCTGAGACAGCATGAGGCATCGAGTCCGTGTGAGGGGTCTGAACATTGAAACAGAGGCCTGAAACATACAGGGGGTCCGCTGGCACTCAAAAAGCTGTACAATAAGCGTGAAGGAGAAGAAAGAATAACATCACCTCCTCCTCCCCTCTGTTATTCTCTCACAGCTCCTTCTGCTGAAAGTCTGAGCTCTTCCCTTTGTTTGGAGGTTTAAACAGCGCTGTGCGAGGAGCCACTCGTGCCATTTGTAGGGACGCAAAATGGGTGCTACAGAACGGCGACCACCCAGGGGAGCTGGGATCAAGCAAAGCAAAGGATCAAAGACATAGAGTGTGAGAGGATGTTCTGCTCCTCTTCACCTCCTCTTCCTCGCTCCTGTATTTAGGAGGACTCAATGAACTCCAGCGCCAGGTCGTAGCAGAACCGGTACTGCTCCTGTAGAAACACAAAAACACACACCGGACTTTAATTCAGCTGCTTACAACAGTCAGTCGTTAGTTCTTTCCTTTTCATTTCAATATCAACAAAGCAAACTACTCTTTATTCAATATTGGTATTATTCGTTCTTCATCTCTGACTCACCGGAGTGTCCACCATGTTGGGTTTGCTGTTCCTCAACGTCTTCACGGCGTGGAAGACGTCAACCACACTCTGCCTCTTTGCCATCTCACACACAATGCTGCTGGCACACAGAACTCCACTGCGCCCGCCTCCGTTTCTGTTCAACACAAAGAGATGATACATATTCATGAGCCTGGAGATGCTCGGGTTCATACTTCCATTGTAGCTCTGACACCTCTGAGAGTGTAGATGGCACATCCATCATCATCCTGCTCGTCAGAGGATCCAGAGACGTGTCGCTCTGAGTGACTTTCATGAGTCATTAACACTCTCTTGTTTCTTTTCACTTCAGAGAGGGAGCTGATATTTTTTCACTGAGTAAACAGAATGCTCTTTTGTTCCATACAAAGTTGCTCAAAACAATATGAGACTGAGTTGTTTTGGTGTGTTAACTCACAGGCAGTGCACGATGGTTCTTCCCTCGCCCTCCTCTCCCTCGCGCTGCCATTGGTCCACCTGCAGGATCAGTTTGAGGAAGGAACGCTTGGAGGCGGGGACTTCTCTGTGTCCCGCCCACCCCAGATACTGGAACTGACGAACCATCAGGTAGCCCTCCTGAGGCTGAAAGAACATGAGAGATATATTTCAGAGAAGAGGATTAACTCTGTCGTACTGAGTTTTTATTGTCAATGGCATGAATGTTGTTTTACAAGAAGGTAACATGATTGGATTTAATAAAAGAATAACATAAATGGATGTTCTGTATAGCTTCGGCATATATTCTGGCACAATGTTTAATGTTCTCACCCTGGTGAGGTTGCAGACTCTGAAGAGTCTGCTGATGACATCGCAGTCCATGGAGCAGGACATACATTCCACCTGGACCGGACCGTAACGCAGCATACCCTCCTCTGGCCAGTACTGAGGACAACCCTGTAAACAAAACAATCACAGTTTGTTTGTTTGTTTTTTAAACACAAAAATATCAGTACAGTATGAGAGACAGTATGATGCACTCTTTCATACAGTGTGGATTGATTTCTATCAGAGGCCTCTTTGAGAGTAACAGTGAAGTTGTATCCTGTTCTTATATCCTGACTTGTGTGAAGTTGTTGAGGTTGAACATTTTAAGGCACTGTTAGCCTTTTAATTCAAAACTGCACAAAAACTAAGACAGTACAGTCTCCACAATATTAATATTGTTCCTCTCTGTCACCAGTTTGATGCGGTGGACTACAGAAAATATCCTTGTGTGATAACGCTTGTTCCTTCAGTTAACTCTTCTATTATCCTTGGGGTCAATTGGACCCCATTCAATATTTAAATTCTCTAAATTAATGAGCAACATAATTTTTTTGGCTTCATATTTCATGACTTTTTCTATTTTAATGGGGAAAACTGGGAAAACATAAAATTAAAATGTTACGTTCTAATTTCCTGAAAAAAAAATGTACGCATCTGTGTTTCATTGGGTCAATTTGACCCCAGGCTGTTTTAGCTGTAAAACATAAATATCAACATTTTACACACATTTGCTTTGGTATTTTTGGATGGTATTGAGGTCACTATAACCAGGGACACTTCTGCATGTGACTGCAGGAGCTGGGATTGAACCGCCAACATTTATATTGAGATAATATTTCCAGCCACCATGTCTCCAAAGACAATCAATGATGTGTTCTCCTGTGTCATACGTTTTGATAACAAGGAAACAAGGTAGGGCCGATGAGAGCAGTTTGATGTCCGGATTTACAAATAAAGTCCTTCTGAATGCTTTCAATTGTGTTTATACATGAAACATATTTTATTTAAAGGGCTATTTAGGTAGTCAACAAAGAAACCATAAAGTACCTGACACATAAACCTGGGTAACAATCCGTTTCTGGAGGTTTAAATTGCTGGGGTCAAATTGACCCCAAGGACTAAAGATGTTAGTAAATTTGAGGGTAACAGGAGGGTTAAATGATGATACCTGTATTCATATGTGTTTCATTTATGGACCTCCAGGATTTTTCCCTTTCCTGTCTAAAACTCTTCATAATAAAAGTTGGGTATATAGCATTTCCTCTTTTTGCTTTTGGTTGCACATGTCTGTTTTTAAGAGTATTACGAGTCGATGCATATCTTAACAAAGTTATTAAAAACTAAACTTCTGTATCTTCTCTAGATCTTCTCAGGATCTAACAATATCAAAACCTGACCTTTCACATTATGGAAAAACTTCCAGAAACAGGACTTACTTGAGCGAGGTCAATCTCATTCAGCATCACCAAACTGGTACATCCATAGTCGTACACCAGACGCCAGAAGTCTTTGACCGTGTTTGGCAAAGGATGCTGGGTAACGATGAACGCAGCAGGCTGTCTGTAGCTCTGCAGGAAAAACAAAACAGAAAAAAATGTAAGACAATTCATTCACAACCAAAAGTATCTTCTTCCACAAACTTATTTTTTTTTAATCCAGCAGTTTGAAAGGTAAGTTACACCTTTCATAATCTCTTTCATTTGTTTTCACTCATACATACTCACAACAGAAACAACAGAAGCAGGAGCAGAGTGGGACAATTTGTGGGACAGCAAGCAACACAGGTGATGTTTGGTCACATGATCATGCAGTGAGCCTATCACATGTGAGGATGAGGAGCATGCACGTATAAACACACACAATTTACATCTACATCTTTATCCAACAGGCTCAGTTAACGTCAGTATACTATCATTATAAAGACATAGATAAATTAAGAAACAAAGAAACAAAGAAAGATAAAAAAAAGACTGTTGTTATAATAAAGTGACTGAAAGTGAACTGAGCCCTGTCTGATGAAGTATGTGCAGCCACATGTGAGACATGGGTGTGAATGACTTTGGTGACTTGTACGTATGAGGGGAATCTGATGTGAGGGTGGGGGTCAAGGGTCAGGGGTCAGGTTTAGGACTGAAGGATATAAATGGCTTTGCTAAATATGAACCCGGTGGCAGAACGACACTGAAGCCATGAAACAAATCCAGTATTGGAGATTTGAAGTGAAATCCCATTACCTGGTACTCCTCTGACAGCTTGGTTAGAGAGAGGCCAAAGGTAAGTGACTAAACTCTGAATGGAAACTTCAAAAATTGGACTAAAGCAGTATTTTTGTCCTCCAACAGCTTTGATGGAGAAAAGCCAAGTTTTTTTTTCCACACCATGCATGTTTTTACATTTTATGCACCTCCCATCCCATACTGTCTCTCCCTCTTACTCATTTATAACATCTAGATTACAAACATGATAATGGCATTAAATATCGACTATCCCTGAAAATGCTTTGACAAGATTAACCTTAATTTCCCCTACTTACAGACTTTCTTTTTAAGTCATGGTACAAAGGCAACATGTTGAACAATGTTGCCAATGTAAACAATATCCTGCAACATTGAGGCTGTTAAAGATCTACTGGTGGCAGAGAAGCTAGTGGTCTTCTCAGAACCTGGATTTGTCTCTAGCCTTCTGCTGCTAAAACCACAAACACAGCATCACACAAACAGGGAGGGGAGTCTGTGTGCGTGCGTGTGTGAGTGTATGTTGTCTGTTGTTAATGTGCATAGACAATTTATTGTAGTTAAGTTCTTCTTGGTATTTGTTTGTGTAAAACCCTTAAAAGTGTGCATCATTTTCAACATTTATATGACTGCAGTTTGGGACAACTGACATCAATCCCCCTTTTTTAGTGTTTTTCACATGGAAGCAATCCAAAGTCATCTTATTCACATGTTGGCCTTTTCCCTCAGTGTTGCCAATTTAGCGACTTTGTCGCTACATTTAGTGAGTTTTCAGACCCCTCTAGCGACTCTTTTTCAAAAAAGCGACTAGCGACTTTTTCTGGTTTTAAATGAAGACTTTTTAAGACTGACGTGAAAGCATGTATCGTTCTCAACGAGCAGTGGATGCTGCTGTGAGTTCCTCCTAGGCTGCATTCAGAGCAGGCAGGGTTCACCCCTCAGCATTCAGACTGCAAATGTATCTCGCATGTGCGAATACACTGCTGGTTGATCCCACTATACGGTCTCTTTTTGGTCCATTTACATAGTTAATGTAGATTGTATAAAAAAATATAATAAAATACAATAAAAATGTAGAAAATGTTAGGGTTGAAAAATGTCACAATTTACTTTGATTTGTTGTAGGCTCCTAAGTTTACTTAGAAGAATATTTAGAGTGTTTTTTAAACTCTTTTTGTCTCTCCCTCAAAGTTACACGTCTCTCCTGCAGCGTCCATTATAATTTAAATTATGCAAATTAAGTGATGACGTCATTTAGCGACTTCTAGCGACTTTTAGGACAGCCCATAGCTACTTTCTCATTGAGGAGTTGGCAAGACTGTTTTCCCTCTGTAGTCACATTTTGAAATCCAGACCTTTTCTTTTGGACAATATGATAATTCAAACATTCAGCTACCTCCTTGGTGAGGAAACATAAGCTAGGACGCAAAAGCTAAAATTACCTGTTTTCTGACAATAACTAGTGGGTTTTAAGATATATTGTCCTACATTAAAAATAGCCAACAAACTGTTTTGTTCAAATCTGTAGCTAACAGTTATTTAAGCTATTTAAGAGTTATGTTAGCTAGCTGAAAGTAATTCGCTTAACATAAACTAAGCGGCCTGATTTACATCATCTGTTGTCTTTTTAGTTGTTGATCAACCAGAAAGCGGTGAAATATAAGTTAAGGCTTCTACCCCAAGAGGAACATTAGAGCAAAAAGGCCACTGCGTGAATAGCATCAGTGTTAAAAGCAACACATCCAGAAGTCCACAAAGCTAAACCAACATGTTGTGATCCAAAAAGAATACACTAATAGTGTGAGGTGTCCCAAACTACTCCTTTTGTGTGTGTGTTGAAAATAACACAACCTCACTCTACAGTCCGTACTCGTGAGTGTGTGGTGTACTTACATCCATCAGAGCAGCGTTGATGTAGTTGCTGCTCTCTCCGTCTATTGTGATGAGGAAGGGTAGGCATCTATCGGGAGGAAGGCCGTCCACAAAGCGGTTCTTATCTTGGTTTCTAGGCAACAATGCGATGCTGCAGTCTTCAGGCTGAGGCTGAGGAGTCACCGAGTTTAACGTCTAGACACAAAGGGAGATATAAAAGTTATTTTGTTGTATAAAATTCTTTACCTTACCAAGCAAGGTAAGATTTCAAACTGATCACACATTTGTTCTTGAGCTGGAAAAAGCTGAAAATCAAGAGTAAAGTCATGATTACCTGGAACTCGTCCTTCAAATGTGACGAGTTGGTCTGCGAGTCGATGCGGATCAGCTCATAATACGCAGCTTTGAACTCGCAGACTGGTATGGCTGTTTCTCCACATAGACAAGCCTCTAGTATGGCATCATGGATGAATATGTACTGCTCCTGTGGACAAAGATTTAAACACATGCATATTATCACAAACAAACATGTCTTCCATTCACTGCTAGATAAAAACATTAGCACTACCCGACACAATCATAACAGCTGTGACGCCAAATGAGAGTGAGCATGCTGACAGTGTGAGTGAGTGAGTGAGTGAGTGAGTGAGTGAGTGAGTGAGTGAGTGAGTGAGTGAGTGAGTGAGTGAGTGAGTGAGTGAGTGAGTGAGTGAGTGAGTGAGTGAGTGTGAGTGAGTGATGGAGATGTGAATGAGATGAGATGATGATTGTTGAGTGTTTACTTCACCTCTGAGTCAGGAAACAGGAAATTGTAATTTTTGAGCTTTGATGTTAATGAGAGCAGCTTCAATTCAACAAGCAGAATAAATTGAAGGTTGCTGCAGGATGTGCATTGTGATCTGATTTTTGACAAAAACTTCTATTACACTATTTCAGACTTACACTTCATACATTTTTAAATGTACTCTTGTAGTATAAAAATGACTAAAAGCAGTTTAATCATGGACAAAAAGTGTCTGTGAAAGCATCTGTGGAGTTTTTGGCCCCTGAGAAATAAAACATGTGTCTAAATATAGATGTGTAATCATTCAGTAGTTGGAAACACTGACTTGTTTTCTCCATAGAAACAAAGTTTTCATATCTTTAGGAATAATTCATGGTATTGAAATAAAGATGGAGATTAGAAGATACGTAGATTGAGAAATCAGCAGACTTCTTTGGGTATTTATATCACCACCTCTTCCTAATGTGTCTGATTCCCTGCCTTTTAAACATGCAAACACTTTAGAACAGCTATTTTTATTAATGTATTTATTTGCATCATTGTGTTTGGACTTTTCTTAATTCTCTTAGTTGATAAAGTCAGCTCCACTATAAGACTACAGGATGGAGCTGCTTATTCAATGGTGCAACATGCATTGCTGTGTGCCTCAGTGTAATTCTAAATACTTCCACTAGATGGTGCCAAAGTGAGCTATTTTTAAAGCCTTCAAAAAGTACTGTAAGTAAGAATAAGTAAGGTTTCCCTCATGTACAGATTTTGTTTGGGACAATGTCCTCAGAGGATCTGGACTTGACCGCCTCTGATCGATTATTTTCACCTTGCAGTTTTTTTCTGAGATGCAAACGTTCTAGTAGTTGGTGTATTTTCTCCCTGACAATAACAGTCTACGGAGAGTTTGGACAGGACTATATGAAAATGTAGCCAGGTAACAGATGTAACCATGTTACCAAGGAGAAGCTGCAGGTGATGAAATGAAGAAGAGGGGTCAACTTTATTTGTTATGCTTACATTCCAGATCCATCTAATATCCTCAGGAACACACATTCTAAATGTTAAATCCTGCCCGCTGTGTTTATGCAGTGACATGACATGTTCGTGAATGTGTGGAAGCTGGTTGACTTGATGGTCAGCCTGAGTCTTACAGTGAAGGTTCATTGACTTCATTCTAAGATGAGGATGCAGATGGAGGATGGGTAATGCAGTCACCTCAGTCTGTACCATGTTGATCCTCCTGGAGCGGAGAGCTTTCACACAGTTGTAGATGTCCACCACGCCTTCTCTTTCCGCCATGTCCAACATGATGTCAATGACGATGAAACAGCCTGTGCGCCCTGCTCCAGCACTGCACAGAGAGACAGAGGGACAAAATTACTCTTTACTTCTTTGGCTGAGAGGCAAAACATTTCTACTTGTACTACTACAACTACTAACTAACTACTTGTATATATTTCACATATAAGGGCACATATAAATCATGTGCTGTAGAGCATATTAGGGACATAAAGTTCTGTATGTTTCTCACCTGCAGTGAACCACGATTGGTCCAGCAGAGGGAGGATTGGAGATCTTAACTCTGCGGATGAAGGAAAGTAGTCCCGTGGCGTGATATGGAACTCCGTGATCAGGCCATCCTGTGAAGTGGAACTGCTTGACTTCACGCACCTCGTTGAATCCACGCTGTCGATAGAAAGAGACACCTTTAGACACATCCTGGACAAGTCAAGCTCAAAATTATTATTGACAGCTACATCAGGTACAAGGTTTGTTTTAGCAATAGCGTAGGGATACTAAATGATAATGTAATGCAAAACAGCAGAGAGACTCTATAAGGTATCACTCACCCTCTCCAGAGTAAATGTGCGGACCACGTATTCAGCCAGAGGTTCAACCTCCACAAAGGTGACCTTAAAGTCTCCATACACCTCTGCATCATCTGGCCAGTACTTGTAGCATTTCACCTGTTCAAAACAAAATGCACAGTTAGTACTTTATGTAATCTAATGCTGTATGCAGATTATAATGAAGCATTTTCAAAGATCTGGATAAAAATAAAGGGTAAAAAAGCTTAATTTTCTCAACATTTCAGATTTTAAATATCTGCATTTTTTCCCCATAGCATAAAGTAAAGTGATACCAACATGATCAAACTATAAATCACTTGATGTCTCACTGGCATGCTTGCTTAAGCTGTTTAAAACTCGATTCATGATTCTGAAGTGAAAAAGTGAACAAACAGAGTACAGAGGAGAGAAAAAGAGCAGCTTACCCTTCCAACCTCCACCAGATTGGTCACCATGACAATGCAGGCCGACTGTTCCTGCCAGACCATGCGCCAGAAGTCATACACTGTCTCGTGAACAGGACCTACACACAGATAAGCATAGATACATCGTCAGCGTTTTGGATGAATATGTATGAAGTAAATCTTTACATTTGGAACAGATTATAAAACAGAAGGTAGAGAGAAAGAAAGATTTGTTTTTGAGCGTCTTACCCTGAGTGGCGATGTAGTGGCTTGGTCTCTGATAGCCCTGAAAACACAAACACAATAACAGAATATTTCATTAAGAGGATGAGTTATTAAAGAAACTCCTTTTATCTAGGTTGGACGCTGCAACGTTATTACTGTCAGGTTTTAACGACCTGTGAACATCGAAACGTAATGTCCTTTTTTTTCTCTTTGGTTCTTTGCAGATCTTTTGTAAGAATCAGGAAGTTGGTTGACTCAGTATAACCTTTAATCGCTGACACCTCAGACAAAGTAGAACAAATATCTGCAAAGAAAGACTGCTCAGTGAAAAGAGCTACCGTTTGACAACCACTGATTTAGAGCTCCTGTGACAATAAGGTAAAAGCAGGTACTAGGTCCAAGTAAACGACAGCAGAGCACGGTAAGTTGTTGGGTTAAAACCAATGGGAGGGTAGTATGGAGTCATGCAGCGGACACCCCAGCAATTCAAAACGCACAGACTTGACTCAATGCTCGTAGCAACCGTGCGTGAGTATGGATGTAGAGGTGAGCGAGTTTAAAGGTTGAGGGGCGTGAATGAAAGAATCCACAGTGATACTTACATCCCTGTACAGCCAAATCTACAGCCCAAGCCACAGGCAGAAAGAACGAGTGGAAGAAAGGAAGAAAGAAAGCACAACAATGTCAGTGAGTGTCAATCAGAGAAAGAAAAGTTGCATTGACATAATGGGAGTTTGAAAAGGACATGCAGAAAGAAACATGATTCAAAGGTAATAGAAAGGACACTCCCTGATGAGCTGTGATTGAAAACTCAGAGGCTCATAAAAGCACACAGTCACATCACTTGTTATATTTTAGCCTCCTGTGTGTCATGGCCGACTGTCATGTTTGTTTTTAGTACAATCCAAAAAGTGATGACCATGATTAGCTACACCAGGGAGTGAACAGTCTATTCAACCTAATTCTAGATACATGCATGTGATATAGTTCAGTTAATGATAATATAGAAGATAATGCTATAAGCAAGTTAGCATTTAAATAAGCACAATGTGAGACTGTCATGCAGATGACTGTTGTTAAGAGTGGAGGATGGAGATGGAAAACCATGGATGAATTGATGGATAGATGTGAGTTTTAATACAGTGATGAAGTGATAGGTGAATGGACAGAGAAACAATAGAAGAGACAAGAGATAGGGGACACAGAATGAAGAGTTGTATTTATAAAAATGAAACAATGGATCTGTTAAACTATGAGCTCACTGGAAGCTAATGTCAGCAACAACTAAACCCTCCTGTTTTGTAGCAGGTCAAATCGACCTATTTTGAAGTTCATAAATCTAAAAAAAAATTGTTAAAAGTATTATTTCGTATTTCTAATGTCACAGTGGATGAAAGGCTGGTATTCAGAGGTTCCTTCCATCTTGGGTAATATATGCCTTCCAAACCAGCTAAATGCAGCATAAAAATCTGAGCAGCATGTGACAGAAGAGGTGTCTTGTGTTAATTTATCAACTTTACTTCATAAAAAAAAAAAAAATCAAATGTAAAAATAATAAACAAAATTCTAAGTCTTGGGAAACTATTGTATTTATATTTAGGCCTTTTCAATGTACATTAAAAAAAAGTTGTGACATGAATTTTCATAAAAAACAAGTGAGTTATCTCCATTGAACCATGATCTGTGAGAGTTAAAGAACATCATTGCACTAAATCTTGATTTAAATGGTTAGTAATGAAGTTAATAATGAGATTTAAAAAATGTTTATTTGGATTTTTTGGGTTCAGACACTTTTGGATGGTTTAATATGCCCCGGGTCAAGTTGACCCAGTAATATTATTGCTGTCCCTAAGAAACGAACATAACAGGAGGGTTATATTGTGCTTTTTGGGAGTTACCATAAAGCTAGCATCAGCAGCAAGAAGACTAATTCAACACCACTCTCATGTGTTTATGATGAAACTAGCACCAGCAGCGGGTTAGCTAGTCTGGCAGAGTCTTAAACCTTGGGGAAAACAGCTGGTCTTGCTCTTTAGATAGTAAAATCTACATACCAACAGCTCAGAAGCTCTCTAAGAACATGTATCTATTTCAAAGTTACAGATTTTTTATAGCTGGCAGTTTATGATCACCAGTGATTGCTTTTTGACGTATAAGATATGATGTGACCATCACTTAGCTTTAGAGTTGCTGTCAGCTGGATTTTGTTGCCTTAGGTCTGAGCAGGTTGACCTCAAACTCTTATTTCCTGCATGTTTCTTTAAGCTAAGCTGATAAACTGGCTTCATTAGTAAGCTAGCTGTAGTTGCATATTCACAGCTCAGACATGAGGATGGAATAATATCCTTATATAACTCCAATGAGAAAAGTAAATGAGTGTATTTTAAGTGTCAGTGTTTATTTAAAGTATGAATAAATAACATCTCTCTTTGTATATCTCTTCTGGTCTTACTCTTGTCCTGATAGAGACTATGAAAAAAAATCTAGGAAGCCTTCAAACTAACTTTAAAATATCTGAACATAATGATGAATTCAGAATAAGGATATGGACACATGGAAACATGGACAGAGACAGGAGAGAGACAGCAGAACGGACACCTGATCGAGACAAATGTGTTGCATGTATGACACGTTTTCGGGGTGGCTGGATGCGTAAAATGGCACGATGGATGACTAGTAGACGCATAAAGGTATAGAGGCCTGACATACGAGCGAGGGAGTGTGGTTTCGTTGGTTTCGTTGGGAGCCAATAGTAGCATTCGATGCGTTTCCACTTACATCGATGTAGTTGGCGTTGATGTAGTCTGAGGAGGGGTCGTCTTCTATGGGCTGAAGAATAACCCTTGAGTGGTCATCTGAACAGGGACACAGGAAAGAGCGTAAGAGAGAGCAACAGAGAGGCAGATACAAACAACACTGATATCTGATGCAAGGTAAAGGTCTAAATTAAAGGTGGCTATCCTTTGTTTGTAAGTTATGCTTCTGAACAGCCTCCTGCAAAAATCGCCTGAACCAATCAGGAGAAATCTCTAGAGAGTATGTGCTTTCTCTGCATTTTTTTCTGACTCTATCCCCTCTTCCTACCTTTCCCTTCTATTAAACATGTTGCAGATCTGTTCTGAACTTAAATAATAAGAACTTATTTGCTTACATGCTATAATGTTTCCATAGCGGTTCTTCGTACGGTTCTGCTCCTTCTTGGCAACGTCCCAGGAGGCCGACTGGCCCTCAAACAAGCTCTGTATCACCAACAACAGACAGAACAGCAGGGTAGAAAATTACACTTCATGGATTCTTGAACGTAACACTCCCTCAGGATAACCCTGAGTAGAAAGGAGCACTTGAGTAATGTTTCTGCCTGTCATAATGCTTATTGGATACAAAAAATATGGGCTATAAAACATTGTGTATTTGGTCAATAGGGTGGAAAATACACTGAAATTAAAGAAGGATTGCACCCTAATAGCCACTCTATCATTTTTATGTAAAGCCAAAACAATAAACAGAGCATTATTGATTTTTATAAAAGGTTTTCTGCATTAAGAAGGTGTGCACAACACATTTCAGATTCCTTTGTGCTGCAATTTAAACAGTCAAGAAATTGCATAAATATCACTGTCAACACAAATAAAAAACACTGCTCCCAGTAATCTTACTTCGTACTCCTCCTTAAAGCCGTAGCTGTCTGATGTTTTCATGAGGTTGATGTGCTGCAGGAGGTCGGCCACCCTGATGGCCGGGTGCAGCTGTCCTGTCTGATAAGGAGATTCGGTTCCTTCACAGTGATACCGAGGAACATCCAGGAGCCGGCTGTTCTCCGCTGCAGAGGCACTGTGGTTCTCATCTGCAAGGACACAGAGGGTAACACAGGTCAGTTTGATTCTACCAAAACTAAGCATGGCGAGTATCAGTGTCTTCACTGAAGAAACTAAAAGCTGTGTTTTGTACAGTCCAGTGTAAAAAAACCTAATAAAATGGATCCCCTTGTATCTTATCAGGTCTAGAATGATTTATATACCAAAGGATTTTCAAGACTTTGTAAGGCAGTGTAAGCAGGGTACATTCACTGAATGCTAAATTGAAGAAACAAATTACTTTTATCTTTGTAAAAGCAATAACACAGTGAACTTATCTACCTCCCCTCCCAAAAAAGCACAGTCTGATGGATTTGAGCCATTACCATAAGAAAACACTGCATTTCCCTTGAACCAAAGAAACCATTATCCACTATTTCTTCTCAGTGAATACTCACCTGTGATTGGAACTACATGACAAAGCAGCAGGAAAAGAAAAGAGAGAAGAGGTTTTGAAAGACTGCAGAACAGGAGCTTTTTGTTAGTGAGACTATGAACACAAACTGTGATCCGTCTACAAAAGGGTCTCAAAGGTTTACACATACTGGATGATCAAACATAAGAGGATAATCTTACAAAGCAATGGATGATGATCAAAATATGGAACAAACAAACCCATCAAATGTGATGAACATTGAGGGGATTTGGCATCTTTACTTTAACATCAACATGAAGGTCAATAACCTGAAACATCTGCTGCAGTGCCCTCTACTGGTTTAATCAGATATCACACCCATTTTAACATAAACACATTAAACTAAGTGAAATTATTTAAGCTTGTTGAACGAATGACTACAAAAGAGTTCAAGGGTCAAGCATCAGACAAAAAATAGGAGGATTTTTTTCCAGTTATTTGTTTTCCTTTTCAGAAATTAAACTTTCTCACGATAACAAAAGAAAAAAGTATTGCTTTGATTTATGTTTCTTATACCTTGCACTCACTGTAAAATCCATCACTCCTTTATCTTTACCACATATTCTATTTGGGGTCAAAAGTTTGTCTTTATTTCCAATTAATCAACTTGATCACTGTTTTTACTTCCAAATTACTCAAATTACTCACAAAATACCCTACCTAAAAAAAAATTCTCAAATGCCTTATCTTATGCTTTTCCCTGTTTCTCTTCTGTAATCTAATACATGTATTACATACACCTAAACTTGGCCTGCATGTTTAATTATGCAACAGTTAGTTTCGGCAAAGTGACATTCCTCAAGTGCTGAGACAGAGCACAACATCAGTGGGACTTTCACAATACATGTATCACTTCACCTCAGCCAGGTGTTCTGGATACTCTTAACACTGCAGCACTGTTTTATCATCTTACAATCACAAATCCACCCGTTTCACTGCTTGTGTGATGCATTTAAACACACATATAAATGTGCAAAGCAGCAAGAGTGCAGAAGGAGGTTTGGGTTGCTCAGCAAGAGTCTATTTACAGTTAAGTTGTGAAATTAGTTGAGCAGGATTAAATTGGATATTTTCTGACATGGCGTTATGGAATTAACCTGATTTTGGATCTACAATCAAATGTTGGGCATGGGGCACCCTGCAAGGGTGTCAATAGGTCTGAGCCAGCTTTGGGCTGCGACTCAACACAGAAAAGATTCAATGTGTGAGTCTTAATTCTTGGGAAGAAGTTCTGAGATGAATCAAATAATTAAAGGGTTCATTTCGGTTATGGCGAGATCAGTTGTGTCCAGAGGGACAATAAGACTCTGCAAGTTACGGACTTCAGAGCAGTGAAGGGGGGCTGATTATTAATAATAATCCTTCCTAATTTAAATAAATAATAAGACCCAACACTGTTTATTATGTACGTTAAGTTACATAAGTACAGAGAGAGAGAGAGAGTAGATCAAACATAACAGGCCGCATATAAAATGTAAATGTTTGAAGTGTTTGCTGTGTGTTTTTGTTGATTGTTACTGTTCTGGTTTTTGTTTTTAACTCTGTAAAGCTCTTTGAATTGCTCTTTGTATGAATAGTGCTTTATAAATGAACTTTCCTTGCCTTGCCTAGGAGGGGCAAAAAATGACAATATGTATTTATTTTTTACCACAATTTGTATCTTGTTGAAATGTCGTATAAAAGCAAAATCACTCTCAAGGTTGTGTAGTTGAACTGAGCATCAGTCTTATTGAGATTATCTTCGGCAAAAGATTCATGACCGAGTCACAGCAGTGCTAATATTCAGTGCAAACCGCTCCCCTGCGAGATGATGTTTAATTATCCCTTGTAAGTAGAAAGATAATTACTGTTGCATTTTTGCAGCTTGTACATTGAAAAAGTGTGACAGTCGCAGATTATAATGAGGTCAAACTGTTGCAGAACTTCCAGGTGAATATTTCTGTGCTGTTGCTGATAACATGAGTTGGCAGCAGTAATGCACAGACTGACAGATTGTTTAATGGAGAAGCTCAGGGTTGCAGCACAACCGACTGATTTCATCTTCGCCACTGTTTATTAACTGACACTGTTTATTTCATCCGACCGGTGCTTCCCCCTGCTCCGAGGACATGTTAGCTCATTACTGATTGTTAAAGGTTTGTTAGGCTCTCGTCAGACCAATTAACGACAAACTTAACCCGACACTGCCTCTTAATTTGCTACTTCCTTCTACATCTTCCTACTCTGTGATGTGATTGGCCAAGACAGATTGTAACTGCAGCCTTCACTCCAAATTAGAGGCTGTGGAACGGTTAATTAACACAGTTTGGTGGTGTGGTGGAGCCCTTAAGGGTATGTTACAACTCCACATCATGCAGCAGTGTCGACATGAAACTAAAGATAAACACATTGCAGCACAACGCTGGAGATGGATCCAAGTTGGCAAAAAATCCACTTTTCATGGTTCAGAGTGGCCCAGGGAATAACACAGATGGTAGATACTCGAGTAGACTTTGAGATCCAGACACGCAGGACTCCAGGCACCAAGTTGTTTGCTGTCACATGATGTCACAGTTTTAATCAGATGCTGTTTTTATTGAGTGGCATTATGAGTCCATAATGTGTCCTCCTCCTTCTGAGCATCAGTTTCTGTTTTGTTTTTTTGTTTGTTTCTTTTTTGGACAGTTAATGGCGTCCCTTAAAACAACTCAAAACTGCAGAAATAATGAGGTCTCTAAGGGAGAATGTTGATAATTACTGTGAATATCAATAACTCTCAGTAGGGAACAGAAAGCGTGGCTGGGATTAGGAGTGATTGAACCTCGGGAAAACACAGTCTGACAGATAAAGTGTTTGGCTGCTGAAGTTTTTAGTACTGGCCATGTTTTACACAGAGAGCTGGCAAAAGAAGTGGTGGAAAAATTACACATCTTTAGATGCCTCTGAACCAAATCCAAACATCCATTTTGTGTTTGTTTTGTGTTGTTGATTTTCTTTTAACTTTGCTTATTTCACTGGATTCTGCTCTAACAAGTCCGTATTAATGGTTTCACTTCAGACCTTGAAACGCATCTAAAACTTCAAGATGTGAAAAGACAACATGGTGGTACTAAAACTTCAATCGAGCCAAAATACTCACCTTGGTCATGAAACACAACACGACAAGATGTCATGGAAACACGTTTGATATTTTACCGAGCATTCGGACACAACGTAGGGGCCTAGGTCACGACGCACAAGGACGTACAAGGCGGGACTACAAGCACGGGGACTTTGGGATGATAATGGTGATGATGGGTGGTTTTTAAAGGGAACTGATGTTACATGAGGGGATATCCAACCATGCTATCGGTCTCACCTAACACAGCCGTAGGAACCAGAGGGTCGTTGGGCACTGTTGGAGGAAACACGGCAAAGGAGTATTCGAGATTTTAGTGTGAGTTAACGTGATTACACAGCTTTGTATGATACTCAACTCTGATTGGTCAGATATGGCATTCCAAGGTCTGTTATATCTGAATATCAGACCGTTGTTATGGAGGCTGATAATAGGCTATAGGGAACCTTGTTAAATTGAACTAAACAACTGGAAGACATTGAGTAATATCATCTCAGCCTGCTGATAGAAATATTTCTGAGTCCTTTGACACTGTAGGGGGGAAATAAGGAAACAGTGTATATCCCCAATATTGACCTGCTCCCTGAACATTATCCCTTACATAAAAAGAGGATCTTAAAATAAGTGCTTCAAAGGCGTTTTAAACACTCCTGATGGACTAAATGTTCCCAGCAGCTGGCCCCCATCTTCACAAAGATCTTCAACACATCGCTGGAGCTGTGTGAAGTGCCCTCATGCTTCAAAAGCTCCACCATCATCCCAGTCCCAAAGAAACCCACCATCACAGGACTCAATGACTACAGGCCCGTCGCCCTGACGTCTGTGGTCATGAAGTCCTTCGAGAGACTAGTGTTGAGCCACCTGAAAGACATCACAGGCCCCCTGCTGGACCCCCTGCAGTTTGCCTATCGGGCAAACAGGTCGGTGGAGGATGCAGTCAATATGGGTCTGAACTACATCCTGCATCACCTGGACTCCCCCAGGACCTACGCTAGGATCCTGTTTGTGGACTTCAGCTCTGCGTTCAATACCATCATACCAGACATCCTGCACCAGAAACTCACCCAGCTCACAGTGCCGGCCTCCATCTGTCAGTGGATCACCAACTTCCTGACGGACAGGAGACAGCAGGTGAGGCTGGGGAGCATCAAATCCAGCACCCGGACCATCAGCACTGGCGCCCCACAGGGATGTGTTCTCTCCCCACTGCTCTTCTCCCTCTACACCAATGACTGCACCTCAGGAGACCCCTCGGTGAAACTCCTGAAGTTCGCAGACGACACCACCGTCATCGGTCTCATCCAGGACGGAGACGAGTCTGCTTACAGACAGGAGGTGGAACAGCTGGCTCTCTGGTGTAGTCAGAACCATCTGGAGCTGAACCCGCTCAAGACGGTAGAGATGACAGTGGACTTCAGGAGAAGCCCCCCCCCACTCCCCCCCCTCACCATCCTGAACAGCACTGTGTCTACTGTGGACTCTTTCAGGTTCCTGGGATCCACTATTTCCCGGGACCTGAGGTGGACCTCCCACATAGACACAATCAGAAAAAAGGCCCAGCAGAGGATGTACTTCCTGCGTCAGCTCAGGAAGTTCAACCTGCCTCAGGAGCTGCTGATCATGTTCTACACCTCCATCATCCAGTCTGTTCTGTGTACCTCCATCACTGTCTGGTTTGGCTCTGCAACCAAACTAGACAAACACAGACTGCAACGGACTATAAGGACTGCAGAGAAAATCATCGGTGTCGACCTGCCCCCCATCCAGGACTTGTACCGGTCCCGGGCCAGGAAACGGGCAGGGAGCATTACCGCTGACCCCTCACACCCTGGACACAAATTCTTCAAACTCCTCCCCTCTGGCAGGCGCTACAGATCACTGTGCGCCAAAACAACCCGCCATAAGAACAGTTTCTTCCCCCAGGCTGTCACTCTGATGAACACTAAACCATAACAGTGTCATACCTGTCAGATAAATACTCTCTGTAAATATACATGTAGATATACAATGCAACAATTCTCAAGCAGAATTCCATATTTCTATTTTTTGTATTATTTAACTTCTATTTTATAATGTAAAACTACCTCTGCAACTCACCACTGCACTTTATCATGTTATTTTAGCCTGTACATATTAGTCAAGCTATTTGTTGTTTCTTTGTATTTATAGCTAAGGTTATTGTTATTATATTTTTATTTTATTTTTTATTGTAGTTCTTATTCTTATTCCTATTCTGCCTTGTACAAAGAGAGCACAGTTTACCAAAGTCAAATTCCTTGTGTGTTCAAGCATACTTGGCGAATAAAGCTGATTCTGATTCTGATTCTGATTCTAATAGTTCCATCTTGAGATCATCTTCTACATTTATGAATAACTACCCTACAGCCTTTGCTTTGATTGGGGTTGTCATATTGTGCCAAAACCCTACGAACCTGGAGTTTCTTTTTTTCAACTCTTGCAAGAATCTGAATCATATCAGCATAAATGGAGATTTATTGATGCGTATGTCATATCTTGGCAGATATGGACTCAGTATTTGGTTAGAGTGTGACCAAATCTGTGGAGTGTCATCACTCTTTGTCACCGAGGCATACAAATTCTGAGCTGACATCAGTCTGGCATTCAAAATGTGGTACAAGCCATATCAAAACATCTCAACTCCATATTCTGATAGCATCAAAGTGGTCCTATTCCAGAAATCTGATATTTCCAATTATGACATTACAGATTTTATCATATATGGGTCATACTTTAAAATATCTAGGAAAAAACATGAAACTTGAGACAAAAATAGCTTATAACCACTTATTTACAAGAGATGGTAAGTTGTTCTCTTATCCGGAAATCAAATATAAATGATACCTTTCACATACTTTCTTTGATTTCTAGTTTAAACTGTAAAACTAGTCGGCTTACGTGTGCTAATGTTGACTCTTGAGTAGTTTTTACAGCTTAATTTGAAGTTTCAGTCACTTCAATGGAAGAATGAACTCTGACTGTCCAATGACAGGATTTGCAGCCCTTTTCAGCTCTATATGAATGTAAACTTAATGTCTTTGGGTTTTGGACCTGTAGCTGTAGTTTGGACCACCTTAATGAAACATTTGAAGACATAACTTTTCACTATTTTAGAAAGTAAGGAGAGCAATCGAGGGACTGAAATGTAATCCTGCTGTAGGTGAGCAAACATTGCTGCCTTAAGTTTTAAAGAGGAAAGGAGAAAAGAAAGATTTGAATACACAGATGTGTTAGATATAACACCTTAAAAGAAATATTCAATTCTAACGTATATAGAGAAAATCGTTTCATCTATAAAAATACGGTTTGTCGTTTCTGAACCTACATCTGTTGTTGTAGTTGTGAGAGTCCATGAAAGTCACAGCCATGGGATCCTCTCCGTGCAGAGCGCTCTGGTCAGCATAGCTGCGATCCATAGCGTTCACCATGTGAGTCATCTCCTGTCGTGTGGTTCCGATGGCGTCTTTACGTTTTTTAGCCAGTTTCCTGTCAGGGGCAGAGACGGACACAGTTAGACATCTTAAAAACACATAGAGGATCATCAGCCTGCCTGCAGACCCCAGCCTTGTTGGAAATAGTTACTTTTATGAAATTCATGGTGTTGTGTTTCTTTTATTTTTTCATTTTGGAAGGCAGGGGGGCTACAGGCTGCTGATTCCCGATGCAGAATTTAAATCCAACAAGGAAGAGAAAAGAAGGACAGAGGGAAGTCCAGGCAAGGGGAGAAAGTAGAGGGAAGGCTTGTTTGTAAATGGCAGCATGTATCAGGCTCGGCTGAAGGAGCAGAGGGAAAATAGCATCTCTACAGACCAGGGAAAATGACCTAAGACCTACACCTAGCAAAGGAAAACCAGTTATGATCCACAGAACCGAAGAAGAGCTGTCAGATGAAAGCCTTTCAAAGACAACAGTTGCATTCTTAAACCTACTAGCTGTTGTCTGACACTTCTATTTGTTGTTAAAGGAGCTTTATCAGAGTGTAGGTTTTTCATAAAGGAGAAAACAACAAGAGGGAATAAATATTTGCTTTTCATCCAACAGCAGAGATAGGAAAAATCCCATTAAAACAACAGTAGAGGAATGACTTTTAATCTATAGAGGCACAGGGAAAGCCATTAACAGACCAAAGCACCACAGTTATCACCGTATGATTAATAAGACTCGAGGTCATATCATAAAAAGTAAGTCCAGAGAAGAATACACCGTGTTCAGATACCTGGTTTCAATTCTAATCCCCTGTTTCTACAGGCTGCTGTTATAATGTGGAATTTAATAGTGTTGTCTTTCTTTCTCATAAGACACAGAGCCTGAGAAAGGTATCTTGAAACCTGAGCTATCTCTCTCAGGTTTAACTCTCAATCCATGAAATCCCAGGAACAATAACAGCAGAGGGCTCACTGTTTTTCGAGCATGACAGAGCATGCAGGAACATTTTGTACCCAGAGCCGTAGATTTGCATCAGTTAGGACAACAATTTTACAAAAAGTCAAAAAGCATCTATGATGTGTTTGGATTAGCTGAATTATCTCTGTGTGAATTCAATCTAAAGACTATAATCTTTGAGGTTTAACTGTGTTCTGATTGTTGTGTAACTGATGCAACATACAGCTCTGATTTCCTCCCAGTAAACAGACAGAGAGCATGCTGTGTTTTATCGTGTATTTTACCTCTTCACCCCCAAAATACACCAAGTCCACCTCTAGGACCACACACACACACACCATTAACACACACTCAGTCAGAACATTTATAGAACCAGTGACAAACAGTAGCTGCTTGTGTTTGTGTTTGTGAGTGTTTCATTGGTTAACTAACAGAGAACATATGCATAGAAGAGGTTTAAGCACTTTATGGTTTAAGCACCAGGTACATGTTCTGTACATAATGACAGAGAGAAGAGAGGGGGTAGCTGTGACCAGGCTGAATATTTATATGTTCAGTTTTATTTTAATGTTTTCACTTCTTAAATGGAAAAAAAGTTTTCACAAAAGTGCATTCACTTCAGAAAATACATTTTGTTGCTGTTTTTCTGAATTAACAAGATACAGCTCCTCAGTTGTATTATATAAGTAGCGATTCATCATTTTAATCACTTGCTAATATCATCTCTTAGGTTGCCTCATAGCAGCCTTGTTTCCACTTAACTTAACCCCATGAAGTCAGAGACGCAACTCTCCAGCTGCAAAGGTGAATGCAGACTGAGGACAGTGAATAAGAGATGTCTGATTCTATTTATGAATATGTGCTTTTCTCTTTTTAAAGGAAGTTACTAAGGAGCCACTTTTAGTCACAGACAGTGAGAGGCACCAAGAGACAGAGTAGAGACGGGAGTTCCCACGACACCAGAAAAAAAAAAACACCAAGAAATTCAAGCCTCCTGTTCCAAACAGGGAGCTGACTGACACTGAGCATGTGCAGCCGTGTTACCGTGATACCTGTGACTTGATGGGCGGATGGATGATCACATGACTACATGCACACAAAGAGCTACAAGTCACAAGTGCAGCATTCTTTTTTCAAATAACACGCTTAGGCCTGTGTCGTCCCACTTTGGCCTGCTTTGTTCTGGTTTGGAGGCCAACTTTGGCCTTCATAAGTCTGCTTCAGAGCAACTTTGGAGCATGTAGAGGACACCAGGGCTGAGGTCAATTCACAGTCAGTTCAGTCCCTTCAAAAGAACCTGATGCTAGATTTGAGAATAAATCAGCATTTTGTTTATTTTTCATTGTTTATAGAGAAGAGATATAACCCTTCTCTTGATTGAAAGCATTGTCAGTATCTTAGGGTTTGAATCTGTTGATACAAAAGGTTGAATTCACAAAAGCCTGACTTGACTGACATGAAGGTGAACTGACCCCCACCCTGGCGAGGCGTCAATGAGGATGGCTTTGGCTGGTTGGTCAGAGCTGAAAATGTGTTTTGTCTTGAAAAAAGTATACTGCATCTTTAAAAATAACAACAACTAGCCACTAAGAGTAAGAGTAATAGGTCGCCCAATAAGGTAACAGCAGCTGGGTGAGCTGATTGTTGATTGGTTTGTTTACTTACAGGTAATAAGAGTATGAATAGTAGGTCCTCCTGGGGTTGTGAGCCAATCAGAAAGCAAAGAATGAGACACAAGGGTCATGAATATGCAAATTAGGACAATACTGTCCTGTCCCAACCAGCAACAACAGAAACAGAAAAAAAACCCACCTTTTGATCTCTACAACTTGAGGGTCATGCAAGGGGTTGTAATAAAAATAAGGGCCCTATTTTGGGAATATACTAAAGAGTCAAATTAATCACTGAGTAATTCAGAAAACAAACCAAGAGGCTTCTAAATCTACGACTGAAATATGAAGGAACTTTCTAATTCAATACAAACATGCAGTCTTTCCTTCTTTACTTCAGGGGGGGTCATATCTAAGATCCTCATGCAATTATTTTTTCAGCTACATTTCCTGAAACTATACGCCTTCACGAGAGATCTCAAACCCTATTCAGCCGATCACTATCTCTGAGTACATGTTCAAACTGACACAAAGCTATCTGCTCTGTAACACCACGCAGCTCGCTTCCTGCAAAGCAAGCATGATGTCATTGTTATGTCATCATGTCCCACAATTTTAAAGATGCAGTATTGTTCAAAGTTGTAAAAGGTTCGATGACAATGAAGATTGATCTCCCCAAAAACCTTCATGGAAAACTACCAGACACTTAAAAATAACATCCTGAGGGTGACGTAAAATACAGAGTATTTGGATGATATTTAAATCCTACGTGTACTCCTGCAAACATGACCTGTTTTTAATGCTCAACTAAAATGATGGCATAGCTTAAAACAAATACACAACATGACTTAAACCTGATACAGTTTTAGGACTTAGTTCATGGAGCTTAAAGGCAACTTTCTTTATCATGAAGATATATGCAGTAAGTGGCACCTTGAGCTGACCAATACAGGCCACAAGCAGTCTCTTATATTCTTAGAAATCCATCCAATCCCCACCAAATATATTTAAAAAGCTCTTTTACTATTTGTCATACAAATATTTTTTATCTTAAAGTAATATTATAACATGATGTTTTACTTTACAAGAACTTTCTGCTTGCCTCAATTTTGGCGACCCCTGCCATATAACCTCTCTCATCACTGATCTTGTATTTTACATGTGTAGGTAGCATTTTATTTATTTATTTATCTATTAATTTATATATTTATTTGTACAAAAATCTCATCCTGCTTCTCTATAACCCTTCAAAGGAGCTTTAAGTTGATTTGAAGTGGACTTTTGCAGGTTACAGCACAAAAAATAAGAAAGAAACAATATGTGCTCCTTCATGTTGCTGTAAAGTGAGAGTCATAAACAATAGTTACAACTACAAAATGCATTGTCTTTCAATTTAGACCATATTTTGGCACACCAAAAGGCCGACACTACTAAATAAAACAAGTTACAAAAAGCAGTTCACTGAGCAATCACTATGCAGATCAAACACTGACACATTTTGGTTGAGCATTTTTAAATACTGTTGGAGTAATACATGTTTTCCCCAAATCCTTTAAACTCAAGATTATTGGTTATCATTTTAGGCACACTTGACTGTAAATCAAAGGAACCAATGCCAGATCAGCTGAGTTTATTAAGGGATTTTAAATCAAGCTTTGGAGTTGAGGGGCCGCAGGAGCACAGTTCTCCAGTGACTGGGATTAATTACTGACTGTAATTTAATGCCTCTAATTGTTTTTGATTGGCTGAGTGAACGATTGGTTGTAATAAAGAGACTCTTCTCCCTGTTGCTCTCTGAAGCCTCGCTAAAGACGGAACACTCCGGTATATAAAGATCATCTCCAGGATCTCCTTAAAGACGCATCATCTCAAGGTGCCTTCAGTTAATCCAGATTTATTAAGGGTTCAAGGTGTTAGCTGGAGCTGTGTGATAAAAGGCACTTCACATAAATGTTTCCATCCCAAATATGCAAATTAGATTTGTAATTATTCAATCTTTAATGAGTCATTGTGTTCCCTGAACACCACGTTTTAATTGAGAGGTCACTGGAGGAATGACATATTTAGTAATAGTTAATTATTACACTCACACACTCCTGTACATGACTTTAAAATATGCACACACACACACACACACACACACACACACACACACACACACACACACACACACACACACACACACACACACACACACACACACACACACACACACACACACCCTGAACAGTAAAAGGAGATAATTGAGCCTCATGTGACCTCACAGATGTAGGTCGAATTTGATGTGAATCGACCAAACAAAGAGACCGTTATAAAACTGAGGATGCATTTAAAGTAAAAATAGATTCATAGACTTTGACTTTGTGATAGAAAACATTTCAAATGACCTCTGAAAACTCAATGTCAGTACTCATAGTTAAAAAATAACTACATTCTGTGCACAGCTTTTCTGTTTCAGTGTCAGACATTGTTTGTCAGACATTTCAAACTCTACGTCTAGGACGGTGGAGCCAAAAGCACGAGTAACTGTTTGGGTTCATTAACAAAGCTGCTGTCATGTTTACAGCCCCATCAATGTATCTAACAAGTGCTTCTTAACTCAACAGAGATCAGGACATAAGCAAAACAAGTTTCTAGTTTTCCAAAGGACATGAATTTATCATGTGTAAACATTATCATCTGACTGATCTCTCAAAATGTTGAATCATTTGCAGAAAAAAAATATAATTCAGCTGCTGATCAGAGCTGCAGCTGCATCTCATGTTGTGGTTCTACTCAGCGACCACATGGTGGAGCCCTGCACTAGAGTAACACGTCAGAGGCTGAAACATGAACACGACCACAGGACCAAACTGTGACTCTCCTTGGTACTGCTCAGAAAGTAGAGGATGAGGTTTACGCATGTAGATATGCATTGTACAGATCAATTATTTAGCATTATGTTCTGTTCTCATTTTCTTTCTATTAGTTTTCTTTATTGTAAAAACTCTCAAAAAAATTATAAATAAATAAATAAATCCTCAATCAAACCTGTTAAAAACCCATTTTTTTAAATGTGTAATCATTATTTGTCACCAACTCTAATCTGAACACCAAACAACACACTTCACACTCACCACTCTTATCTTTTTCTACTATCATTTTCAATATGAAACAGACTCTTGTTCAGACTGGACTACTCTGACTTTATCACCCACCTACCTCAGTCAAAGACTGTCTTTGGCCTCTTAAGGTACCTCTATAATATGTGATCCCTGCATTTCTTCAAGTTGTTGTCAAGTCTTTCATGTGTTATTATAATTTGGGTGTGTTAGATTCTTCAAATTTAAATCTTAAAGGTAACTTGACATCTTCTCTTTGAGGACCTGCTTATCTGTTCCTCTCTCAGCTGATCATTGGCTTGTCTAGTTTTGTAGAGCAGGCACATCTCAGATCATTCTCAAACTACATCTGGGAGGCAGCAGATTATAATTTTGGAAGTATCTTTTGCATTAATCTCAGGACAACAAATTATACATTTTTTTGCCTTTAAAACAGAACTTCAGGAGGTGACTGAGCTGGTTCTGAGGGGAGATCAACGTTTATGATGGATGGATGGAGGATGGTGTTACTACAGCAGGTACTGAACCGACACACAACAAGAGAAATGGATTAAAGTGCACATCTGTGTCATCTGCGTCTGTGCTCTCTCATCTGCGAGCCTGTTGGTGCAGCACTGTCGTTCGTGTCATTATTTGAACTCTTCATGAAACTCCTTATCAATTCGTGGTCAGTGGGCAGGTTCAGGGGGGCTGTCACTCACCTCTTCTTGACCAATAGGATGGCTACCAGCACCAACAGTATAAAGACGAGGACACCAGCGCTGATCCCAGCGATCTTCACAACCCGATCCGTCTGTTTGGCGGGGTCAGGGATGACTTCAGGCTCCTCTGTTGCACCTGTTTAAAAAAGACAACAAAACGAAAGTAATTAAAAGTAATGACAGCTTATACTACAAAAAAAACAATATTCTTTTGGGAATAAGGAGTCAAAATCCCAAATCCCCCAATTCCGAAAAATTAGATATACACTTCAGTAGATAGTGGATTTATGTCTTAATGGATGTATTCAATAGAAAAGGATATTACTATGAATTATTTGAAGCTCTTGATTTCATATTTTCAGTTTCCTGAGTAACTCTTGGGCGTCATGCTTGCTGGACAGCAGAAATGATTGAAAAACCAACCTCACACTTTGAGATATCACTCAATAAGTACTAAAAGCTTTGTGAGCTTGAGGTTGATTGGTGATATTGGACTGTTTTTATTAACGCCATTTCTGAAGGAAAGCTGTCAACTTGTTTTTCAGAAGCTGCCAGACTTCAGGGGAATACAGTGGAAGAAAATGTACAGGTTTGGATAGATTTCTTCACAGCTGAATTTTAGCCACAGTTAGAAAACTGTAAATAAAATGAACTTGCGATCTTTAAATCAAAAGGGGGTTGGGCAGAAAAAAGTTAAGAACATGGTGAAGCAGAAAACCAATCAATGAAACCAACCCAACCCCTCCAAAGCTTTCCAGGGATCCTGAACCTCCAGCAGTTTAGACCTTCGCTGTGTACTCCTGAAACATTGCTCTACTGCTCTGACTCAGTGTAAGCCTGTTATACAGATAATACAATCTTGGCACCGTATTGGATGCATTTACGCAACCCTGTGTCACCTGAGGCTGGAAAAGCGAGCCAGAGCCACCCCACAGCCTCAGGAACCATGTTTACTTTCTCTCAAGATGTCTCGACAAAATGCCCTTGCATCAGGGAAAGCGGTGACTGCGATACGAAAACAAACCCTGATGATGCTGATGAGCAGTTTAAATTTGAGGGTTTAATGAGCCCTGTGCTAAAGATCAGGTAAATATCAAGACTAAATATGCCTTGTGAGGTAAAGTCAGGCAACCGCCTACACAGATGCCATGGTGACTGTTATTCAAGATGTAAGTTGAGCAGAAAGTTTTGTTTAAGAAGTATATACGGCTCATATGTTTGAATATTGAAGTTGACAATAAACTCTTTATTAATATGATTTCTGTTTAAAATCAAACAAAAGGCATTGCTTCTACCCACACATAAGATGCTTCTACTAAACAACTCATGTCTGAAAATCATCCTCTTTTATCAACATCTGTGCATGAAGCAGGTCCAGCTTCAGAACAGGACTAAAAGAGTCTTAGACAAACTGAACTGCACTGACTCCAAAAGTTTAAGCCATACAATAGCATGAGGCTTCAGACACAGGTAACCATGTGACTGACACTCCTACTCCTGCAGCCGTTTTGCTAACATAGCTGAAAACTTGAAGTAGCCCATTTATTTGGTGCTCTATATATTTACTAACAAAGCAGCAACCTTCAATATGTCTCCACTTGAGGCTTGCTCCAAAAACCCAGGAAACCCTATTGGAGCCCATATAATAACACTTTTAGTGTCTGTGTCTCATGTCTTTATTTAAATCAACTGTATGGGGAGTGATTTTATTCTTTTAGAACTTATCTGCAGACTATATATCAGTGCTACAGCAGTGCAAAATTCAGCATAATTAGTAGCCTGTTTGCCATGGGGCAAGGCCATAATCTCAACTCCACCTCTTTGCCTGTTTCTAGATTAGCTGCAATAATCTGGAGGTGGCCTTTCCAATATTTCCACCGCCATCTTTGGGCCTCAAAACCCCTCTTCAGAAACCAATGTGATGTCACTGAGGCCATGTCTATGTTTTCATACAGTCTATGCTTCTGGCTTACTTTGCTGCAAAGATAAAACCTTGTGTAAAGGCAGTAACAGAGTATCAGTGGACATGTTATCCCTGTCCTGATCTTTCAAGGCTCTGTCAGTAGAAGGAAAACACTATAGGCAATCTCAGCTTCTCATTCACATTGTTGAATCACCTGGTGGTAAATGTACTGAACAAGAACTCACTCACTACTCCTACTCGCTGCTACAAGCACACAGCAGAGAATATGAAAGATAAACAGACACGGACTACATGGGTCTATTGACTGTGTCTATGTGTATTTCAGTTCAGCCTTGGCGTCACGCTTTCATTGGGGAACACTATTGAAATGCAATTTGACTGAAGCCATTCAATGTTTCTGCCCCGTGTCACCGTGTATTACTTGTATTCAAACTCATTTCTCTTCCTGATGACTTCAGAGAATTGCGTGAACTCCCTGATTTCGTCTTGTTTGGGTTATGATTCAGAAATGATGTTCAGGGAGAGAGAGAGCGTGCTGCAGTGGAGAGTCACCCTGTCGATCATGGACAGAAAAGCAACAGAAGAAGAGAGCCAGCATCTGTTTTCATACTCTTAAGCTTGGCGATCTGATCCAACAACGCCAGAATAGTTCCTACTGCAACGTAAGAACATTATCGTGCATTATGATAATCCAAATAATCCAACACAAAGACATATGCACAAAACTCAACATAATGCAAAACATCTATCAAACAATAATCCACCTCTAAAGCTAAATATCAACAAGATCAACATAATCGTCTTCTCTTTTTATCTCCCTTGATGTTTGCATATTTGCGACCTCAATATAATATGTTTTTATGAAATGTTCTCTGCTACTGAAATCTATCAAATGCTTCCATCTGCCCCAATGTCATTATGTAACAATATTAAACTGAAACACAGGACTCAGATCTGCCTGACTTCCTCCCCTGTCTGTGACACTCAATCCAAAGATGGACAGTAAGTCTTATATATTTCAATCAAAGAGGTATACTTGTATCTTCATAAAGGCTGAACAAGGAAGAAAACTTCACTAAAACAGGGGTAAGTGTTGCCTCTGTGGGGGACTAGTTTTTATTTTGCAGCTGACTACTACATTGTGAATGACATACAGAGCATTTACCAAGAGGCAACCTCAAAGCTAGTGTGGAAGTGCAAAAAAAATGCAGTTCCACAAGTGTCCACTAGAGGCTGTCTCCAAAAGCCAAGGAATCCCCATTAACACCCATGTTAAAATGGCTTATTTCTTTAATTACATCAAGGCAAAGAGTTATGCATGCATTGACAAGATTGGGGGCGTGGTTTATCTGAGAGACAGGTGGGCATGTTGTAGCTATTTGCAGGGAGGCTTGAGGTATGCCTACACCCCATCTCTTCGCCTGATTTAAATTTGATTAAAAGTTGAGTTTCCAAGTTGAGCCAGCATTTCCAATAGGTCCACTGCTATCTGTGGGCTTCATCACACCTGTATAACTTTACAGCACTTGCAACCCTTGTTCTGTTTAAGGGGTAGATGTTTTCTTGTCGGTGAGTAATTGTATACTGGCAGAACTGATGATTCAAACGAGAATTCATGTTCACTTATGTTGGTTGATTTTGAGTTGTGTTTTATGCTTATATTGCAGGTATACAACCTAATTAAGAGTCCAATTAACTTCTAGCCACTGAGTGTTGGTAGGCAAGTGGGCGTTTGTTGTGTAGCCTGTACAATAAATGTAAAAACAAGTTGTGTGCCGCATCTGTTCTGACAACCCTTCCAGAGGGGAGATTATTAAACTACAGTAGGCAGATTAGTAAAAATCTGGACACTGCCTCTTGGGGAACCAATGGGTGATGTCCGTGTACATGTTTTCTTCCCTCTATGCAACATGTCCAGCAATATGTCTTCTTTTACTACAGGGTAAGACAGCTTTATAATATTGAGGCAGAGAAGTAAACACTAAAACCTGGAAAGTTTTTATGTCAAAGAACAGAAAATACAGTAGAAGTGACACAAGTTGGACACTGATCTTACTACATGTAGCAGCAACTGAATCTGTGTCCTCATGTTACTTAATGAGTCGCACTTATTACACAAAATGGGATCATGCTTGGATCAACTGGGTAAAATTAAATTGTGGCCCAAAATCTGTTGGAGGAACTCAAGCACGTTCGGAACATCATGTTGCCAAAACATCAACCAGGGAGCGCCGACTAATTTTGCACTCATTAAATTAATGCTCAGCAATTATCTTTACTATGATTCTCAAAATGAGTAAATAAAATGACTCAGAGTTTCTTAATTCTATAAGTAAAAAAAAACAAACAAAAAAAAAACTGTGTGCACAGGTCAGAGTTTGTGGTACTTGCTGCTTCAAAAATCTAGTATATGTTTCAGCCATATTTACCTCTGGGTCAAATCACAGCATACTAATGTATGACATGATAATAAACAAAGCAGCTATTGATCTATTGTTTCTGAATTTGTGATTAGAAGAACATCTTCTCCTGTTTTCTTAGTTGATGGCACAAATCTACCCTCACTTACTACTTTCACATTATTTTTTGTCCATGATAATCAGACCATGATCGATGAGCAAAGGTTATCAAAACAGGACATTAAAAAAAAAAAAAGATCTTTAAAAGCTTCCCCGCTGACCTCATAATGTCAGCGGTAGCTCTTAATGTCTGTAAACATTATCCAGGTCAGTTCACTCACGACTTACGAACACACACACACACACACACACACACACACACACACACACACAAACACAAACACAAACACAAACACACACACACACACACACAAACACACACACACACACACACACACACACACACACACACACACACACACACACAAACACCCTGAGGCAGCAATGACAATACACAATACCCCAGATGACCTAATAGGACCACCATCACTTAATCCTCCCTCCCGGACGCACGGCTGAGTGCACACACACATGCAGAGGGACGGAGAGAGAGAGAGAAAGAAAGAGAGAGGCACAATCGTCTGACCTCTCTGTCCATTAGTGCGTCTTTCTGCCTTATTCAAAAATAAAGAGAAGTCTTTCATTTTAACTTTGAAAACTACAAAGGCAGAGCATCATCTCTTTCCAGCAGCCCTTCAGCAAAGTAACCACCTGTTCTGGTTACTAGAGGCAGCAGCAATTCTTGAAATATGATGACTCTGGAAAGAAACTAACTCCCCACATTTTCTCTTCTTTTTCTCTGGAAACACGACACCTCACAGGCACTGCAGGGACTTAGCCACACCTTTGATCTCTCCCATGGGATCCATTACTCATGAGCCCACCAGCTAACATAACTTGGTCTCATTGAACTCTGTGACCTCAAGAGAAGAACTCCTGTCTTTGGCTTCATTATATGAGGCAACACAATGTTCTATTAACCTAATCTGGATTGTTACAGTAGAGTGTAAGCATTTATTGTTTTCTCTTTAATGCAGCGTACTGCAGAGTTTATCACCTGAGCTGGTTTGTGGTTCCTACATGGGTCTTTATGAAGACACAGCCATAATGTTTAATTCTGCCATTACTGTAGCTGGTAGTGATTAAATTTATGTCACTCTTGTTCTCTACTTTTATGATCATTTTACACAATAAGGTCAAAGCAAGGACCGCCATCTGAGCGCAGAGTGATAACTGCGTACTGCATGTTCTGTGAACATGGCATCAGTCCTCTGTAGGAGTCATTTGAAAGTCTTTTAATTTTGCAGTGTCTCAGGTATTTTATAAAAGCTCGGGTAAATATGATACCTCATTTTACCGTATCAGAGGAATGATTGAAGCTACATTTTTGCACTTGTGTCAAAGCGATCAACTTTTCAAAAAGCTTTAAGCATCTCTTTGTTCTTAAAATATTTATATAAGTTCACTACAGAGCTGAACAGATTTCTCAATACAACAAGAAGTCAATTACCAGAAATACATTTGCAACTATTTTCAAAACGTTTTGTTTTTTTGTTGTTAAAAATATTCAATCATTTCTGATATTATAATTATTGTAATCATAGTTTTAACATAATTTATTTATCTTATTTATCTATTTATTTCTTGTATTTATTCATTTTTTTTTACTTTAAATTATTTTTAATATTGCTTTCTACTCTTACTTATTTTATTAATTTTGCTGTATTGATTTTATCTTATTTTTAAGTATTTTATTTTTGGTTTTGTCTTTTATTATTTCACCATTTACGTTGTTTTCTGTCTCTCTGTTCTTTTGTGAAGCACTTTGGGCTGCATGCTTGTGTGTATGAAAGGTGCTTTATTAATAAAGTTGAGTTGAGTTGTTGTTAAACAAAGTGGCAACCTCCAGTGTCCAATAACAATGTCAACAAAATGCATAAATCTGCATTTCCTCCAGTGTCCACTACACGCTGGCTACAAAAGCCGATGAAAAACCTTTACAACCTATATTAAAAAGCCTATCATTACAGTAAAATTTAACATTTTTACAACCTGGCACAAAATAATTGTGGAGGTGCTAGTGGTTAAATTGCATGCCCAATGAACAAAGGCTGCAGTCCTCAAAGTGAGTGGTACTGGTCTGACGCTCACATTTTTGCTGCATGTCGTCCTCACACTCTCTTCCAAGATTCCTCCTCTATCCACAGTCCTCTGAATTAAGGTGTTAGAGGTGAGGGGGAATCTTTTTGTATATAAGTCATCTGCTCTGGTCTAAGAGTCCTGTACAATTGTCTAAAATAGAGGCATGGCTGATTTGACAAACAGGTAGGCACATTGTAGAAGTATGCCATGCCTCTTAAACTATTCTACATTAGCCAAAAGTTTGTTGCAATCAGCTTTTCCAATATGGTGACTGCACTGTTAGGCTTCATAACGCATCTTCAGAAACCATGAGTGATGTCACTGAGACTACGTCAATGGTGTAGATAATCTATGTGTTTCAAAGGCTGAATCTATTAACTGAACAACACAAAAGAGATTAAGCTGATTAATGGAGAGTGGAAATAATCCTTTGTTTTGATCCTGGATGTCACACCAACACCAACATTCCTATTTTGTTAAGATGTATGAAAACAGACCCATGGTTGAAAATGAGTTTCATAAAGTTGACATTTCTCTTACTCCACATGCCTTTCACTTCTGAGTAACACACCAAATGTAAACTTTGATGTCCTCACAGTCCTTGAAAGCTCAATGCGACCAGCCACCAGGATTGTCAATTTCATCGAAAACATGCTAATGCCTTTCTCTGTTTATCCTTGTTCTTACTCCCCAGAGCTCAACTCGGATCCATCAGCCGCTTTTCTAAAAATCTTTCCTGAAAACATTGTGTGTGTGTGTGGACGCTCGTGTCTGTTTGTGTGTGTGTGGCTGCCCAGGGATTAACTCCACACCATTTAAAACCAGTCTGATAATCTATCAACATATGGCCGTGAGTAAAAACATGAATATGTTATCTCCTTCAACTATGCAAAACATTATATATCCCCTAATACTTCAGCTAAGACCCTTCCATATTGAAATGGGAGTAGTGTTGCATCAGTCAACACAAACTTGATGATCAGAAAAGCACGTAGATATCAGATTAAAAACAACCATCCAGGGACGATAAGCCTCTTCTCAATAAGAGATAACATCTAAGAGTAATCACAATAACATACATGATATTTTTATCATTTCAGTTTCATCTCACTGTCAAGAAGAAACCGATACAGGATGAATTTTGTGACTGATATCAGCAGGGATTGTGTGTCTTACCTTTAGTGGCCAGCCTCAGACACTGAGTCTTAGTTTCCTGAAGGATAAAACAGAGAGATGTTAAACGCACAGATCCAAACACACACAAACAAATAAAAGTGGTCAACAAACATCTCACTGCCAATATTTTTAGTTTTATGTTTATCAAGAGTACTTTAACTTGTATTTAGATTCCCAAACCCACAGAAGTCATAACTTCTGCACTTCAAGCTGTGATGTAACTGGTGCGTCAGTTTTTAATGTGTAAACACAGCATATTTACTCATAGCAGCTCACAGGTTTCCTGTGTGCTCAGTGTGTCTTTACATGAATCAATATTTATTCACCCTCTCTGTGCTGCTAACAGCTTGTAGGTAGATGTTGTAATTCTTCCTTGGTGCCAGCGGAGGATTCCAGAAACCCTGAGGATTAAAAAGAAAACATTAATCTTACATGAGGCAAAATAAATTCCTGATATCTGTGGCTGGTTTCACTTAAAACCTCTCAGGAGGAACTCTTTTCTGTCCTATTTGTGTTTCTTTGTGTGTAACTTAATGGGACAACTGATCAGAGACGTGTGCTTTTTAGCGAGATGATTGAAACATGAACATAAACCAGCTGCTGGCTACCTCACAAAACAGAGTATAGACAGTTCAAAGGGCAGAAACAGCAACTTTTAAACTCACAGACTACTTCCTTGCATCGTATATATTCCCAGATCATCATAAAAAAACAACATTTCAAACTCTTCTGCCAAAATGTTGAACTATTCCTTTAAGGATATTCAGGCAGATCGACTAAAACGGTGAAAAAGATTTCAGATTTGTTCTGTTCATTGATCTTTTGTGCACATCAAGGATCTATGAGCCTTTTGCAAAGTCATTAGTCACATTGCTGCACTTGAAATAACTCTAAATCAAGCACACAGGACAAGGAGAATGTACTAGATATCGATGTAGAACAAGACTTTAAAATTTGCATGGCTTAACATCTGGGTTTTGCAGCCTTGTTGGCCCCAAGAGAGAGACCAAACTTGCATTAGAGTATATCATTACAACCTAAACCCACTCCCCCTTATCTGTTACCTTTCCTGGGAGTTCACCTCTCTACTTCTACATCACAGGTGAGAGGTTTGGTCCTCTTTCTATTTGATCTCTGTTTTCATTTCTTGCTGCACTCCGTCCAGAATCTATTGCCCAGATAAAAAGACTCACCTGATACGTCTTGTTGTCTCCCACGGTGAAGGGGAGCGGCTCAGGCAGGTTGCTGGGGGACAGCTGGGCGGCGTAATAATATGGAGATCCACCGCTCGATGCACTGTGGTAGGTAACCGGAACCTGAGGAAGAGAATATGTACATATAAAAAATGTATAAGTCTGTAAAGCTTTCTTACAAATACAAAATAAATTGAGTTTGACTTTCTGCAAATAAGAGTCAGATTTAGAAGAATTAAGATCCAAACAGTAACAGAAAGTCTTAGTAATGTCTTTTAGAGTTACAATCCCTGTACATCTCAGAGGTTTAGAGGGTTTTTCTTGTTGGATGTATGTAAAACAGTTTCATAATCACCTCATAACAGTCAGATGAAGCTTGTCGACGGGTCCGCTGAGGATTTACTTCTTCCACTACGATCTGGTATGCACTAGAGAAGAAAACACAAACATGAATAAGCTTTGTATCAACTGTTTTTTCTTTTTCATTCATGCACAAAATCTAAAATTAAAGATCTAATTCCAGAATTTAAGGTTGCTTTAGATTAAAGCTCCTGTGAGAAGGGTTTTGGCGCCCCCTGTGGACAAAGGTCTTTGCTGTTTTTGTTCCTTACATGTGCTTCTTGACAAAAACAATCTCATCCCGCTCTGTTTTGATCATCAAATGTATCATTGAACGGGAATCTTTGCCACTGATCATGTGAAAAAAGGCTCTCAGCAGTGCAGTTAATCTCTTGGTCTGACACCTATATCCTGCCGCTGCTTTTTCAGACATTAACAAGTACTCAACAGAAAAAGTAACTCTACTTTTTCACAGTACTGTTTGCTTTCTGGGGTCATAAAAAGACACCAATATTAATTTCAGTCTGTTTCATAACCAGCTTAAAATTCCTCACAGGAGCTTTAAGGATAGAAGCAATATTAAAAACAGTCACATACTAAAGGTAAGAAACACACAGCCTGTCCCTGGGTTAGGATTTGTGTAACAGTAGTACCTTATTGGTGCTCCCTTGGCCTGAGCAGGTTTCAAGAGGACGGTGATGGTTGTTGCAGTTTCATTCAGGAAGGCCTCTGACCCGTCATACTCATCTATAGTCGGGGCTGAAGAAAAAACAAGTCTCAAATGATTAACTTGCTAACTATTCAAATGTTGCACAGAAGAAAAATAATAGATTCAACTTATTTCTACCTGAGATATTCGTTGTCACATTGAGCGTTGTTGCAGGACCGAACCCTTTGGAGGTTGATGCTCGTATAGAGAGCTGATACGTGACCCCCGGGTGAAGCGTTGAGAACAGATGATGGGTGGCATTGGAGGGCAGAGACACAGTGAGTCCTGGTCGTTGAAGAGGCACTGAAGGGTCATATGAACGCAGGCCGCTGTAGCCGATCTGAGGTGGAGGAAAAAGGAATCTTAGTTTACAATTTCACCCCACTAAGCATGTTGCTTCATGCAACAACTATGCCAGCTTGTTCTGCTTATTGTACCTCATACTGTATGATGATCCCATTTGGTTCGGTGGGTTCCTTCCAGTAAAGAAGGATCCTGTCTTCAAATGGAGTGGCTCTCAGCGACTGACTGGGAACGTAGCCTGGAACTGTAAACACACACACACACAAATTCAAACAGTCATAGAAGCTACAGAGACAGTCCATCCATCAAATAAAGGCATTAGAAGTCGACACATGCAGCTGTGTCCTCCTGATCAATGTCCTCCAACAGTATAGCTCAATGGTTTCCTTGTTGGCTTTCTCAGAAATGTCAGACATAATAGCGACGTACGATGGTTCATTAATTCCCAACATCCTCAATCTAGTCAACAATTACTTTTGTTCTTTTCTAATTATTACTTTGTTTCACCTCCTAACAGTTACACTTCATTTATTTAAGTACCTTCATGATGAAAGCTAACAAACAGAGAACAAATAAAGCACTTCATACCATCTTCATCAGTTTGTATGACGGTCTCGTCACTCTCTTTCCGTCCCTCAGGATTGGTCAGAATCATCTTCAGACTGACGTTGGTGTAGGGCGGCAGGTTTCCAACCAGGTGGCGTGGTGCTAAGAAGAAGAAGAAGAAGAAGAAGAAAGAGTAATTTAACATTGTTTTTTTTAAATTACTGTTATTGATCATGTAATTACTCAGCTAACTGTGTGACCTCTTGATTGTGTCTGCTCAGGAAATTCCAATTATAAGTGGACAAGATTGGTACCAATGCTTGAGGACGAATTCTTAAGTACTGCTTTATAACTGTTCATGATAGCGTTATTTCTATTTTTAGATGTAATTTCATGTTTGTTTATCAAATGTTGTTGATAGCATTGAGTCAAATAACTTATAAAGAGATGTTCGACACTCCTTCTAATATGAGTGAGGATGAGCAGTCCAGAAAAATGACAAACTAAAGCCTGCTTTTCACTTCTGTGTTGAATCTACGCCTTAGCATAACCTGTAGGTTCACGCAGCTCTGTACCGTAGAAGCATATGCAAGCCTCTTCAAAAATTTAATTATGCATTGAAACAACTCAGATCACAAGTCCTGTGATTGGTCCGCTTTGTCCGGACGCTTATGGTATCATCTCTGTCCCCTCTCATTTTTCTGCACTGATTCAGCAGTCGTAAATTTAGTCTCTTGTCTTTTCTTGTGTGCAATAATTGCAGCAAGATACTGTAGCTATGTGTAGGCCACTACAGCATACCTTCGACAGAGTCAATGCATGGGCTTAACACAGCAGATATTTTAGCTAGCCTTTGAAAAGCCATTTCATTCAATGGTTATAAACACATTTTATCTAACAGCTTTTAAAATGATCTTTGATATGTGGAATATGAGTATTTTATAATAATGTCATATTGAATGTCTGGAAGTAAAACAGCAGTGTTACTTAAGGTTAGAAAATGCCATATAAATAGATAAAGTGAACATTACCTTTAGGGTCCATGTCCAAGCAGTCTGCTTTGCTGCGGTTGTTGGCGGTCATGTAATGGTAGCAGATGGTGACATTAAAGGTGTGACAGCGAGTGATGTTGTAACCCAAAGATTCCCAGTCCACCGCTATCAGACGAGATCTGGTCTCTGCGATCTTCAGCCTCTTTGGAGTCCGCATCGGTTCTGCAGAAGAAGGAGAGCACAGGAAAAAGAGGTTTACCAAAATGGCATGTTGCAGATTTCTGACTTTTTTCTCATCTACCGTGAGGATATGTCGTGTGTTCTTTCAATACACATACTCGCCAATGAAGGGAAAAACTGTTAATAAAACTTGAGTTAACTTTTTATAGAAGAAGAGAAAAAAGAAGAGGAGTGCTGACTAAATGTTTTTACACAAGATGAAACAGGGTTTTACAAACATTTATCCCTCCTCCTCATCATCACCATTCAACCATTAGTCAAATGCAATAACTCCTACTGGGCACGTCTTCAGCTCCCATCTTTTATGTGTATTCAAGACTGTAATAGTCAATATAATCTACCTTCTCTCCTTCCGGCACAGACTTTAATTACCTTAACTGGCTCATTTAACTGGATCAATAACCCCCCAGACCCCACCCACCACTATAGAGGGACACACACACACAAACTCAGAGGCATGCTGCAAAGAGAAACCAAACCTTTCCTTATCTGCTCTATTAGACCACTTTATCTCAGGCACCACTTTCTCAGGAATTTAAAACCATTAAGGTGGACCGGGTCATTCTTAAGGGCTTCTCTTCATGCTGCTATTCATCTACCTGAGTAAGTTGCTGTTTTCTGTGGAGAAGTCTGTAGCAGCTACACACCTCCATAGAAGAGAGAAGACTACAGTTTCTCTCTAAGTGAAGCAGATATGATTCAGTCACAGAGGCTGTTATTAGTCTTGAACAAATATCACTCAATCCACAACGATGTTACTGTTTCATCTTCAAGGGTTAAATAACAATGTGAACATCTGTCTCTGGGTGTTTAGATAACTGTGGTTACAGAGCTAGGAGCCACGTAACAGCTCCATGCTTCTTAAAAGTAGTTTTCAGCAACATTATGTGTAGTTTTTTGTCTTCTAATGGATGCTTTATAAGGGCCGGCTCTTTGAAAGCATTGGCCTCTTGATTCTGCCAAGTGAGTCTGTTTTGATTGAGTGGGGAGCCTTCAGACACTCGATTACACTGACAAAACAGAGAAAGCGCCTCACTAGCCTCTGTTTTTGTTTTATTTTCAGATTCGGCCACATTTTTTTAATATTTTAACCCCTCAACGTCACAGTTTATGAGAACTAAGTTTTAATTCTACAAAAATGAAGTCTTATGAGAAAAAAAGTCAGACATTTACGAGATTAGAGTTCTAAATCAGCAAGAAAGGAATCGTAATTACAGGCTTTGATTAATCTGTATGCAAAAAAATGTATAAGAGCATATCAGAAGAACAGCCATCTCCCTGCAGTAAAATGAGGAACGTTTATCATCTGGTGAAGTTATACAAATCAGTGGAGGACAAACAGCGGTTGCAGAAGCGTACACAGGCTGCCTGTTAGCCTGCCCGTCTTCATAATGACTCGATTTCTTACACAACTGATTCAGAATCCTGATTCATACATGTATACATGACAGTATAATGCTGAAGAGATTCAGAGAGGACTCAGTTTTTTATGAAACCTACAAAAGTAGAACTTCACAGGATAGTTTAAGTTACTTATTTAAGCGCAGGCAGCCGTCTGCTTTTGGGTGCTCCCCCTTCAAAATAGTGACAGACCATGTGGCAACCTCCGGTCTCCAACTATGAAGCACATGCGGAAGTGTTATAAACTGCAATTCATTGAGAATCCACTTGAGGTTGGCTGCAGAAACACCGGAAACCACACAGACACCAATTCAAAGAAGATGATCTTTGCAGCATTAATAAACATGTTTACAGCCTGGTTCAAAAAACGGCTTGGCTCTACGTAGCTAATTTCTCTATCAGCACACGCTGTACGGGTTTTTTTTTTTCTAACGCCACGGCTCAGAAGATATTAAGATTATGAGTTTTTGCCCAAATAAGGACATTGACTCCAAGGCAGGAACACATAGCTGTTGGCTAGGAGGCTCAAACTCCGCCTCTTTACCTCACACTCTGCCTGATTGAGTTCCGCATTTCCAATATGGCTGCCGCCGTTGATTGGCTTCAAAACAGCACTCGGGAACAGATGGGTGATGTCACGGAAACTACGTCCATATATTTATACAGTCTATGTGGCAGACAAACCGAAAAAAAAATTAATTATCGGACATTAACGACTTTATCCTTGAAAATCTATGGCAGATTTTTGTAAATTTATGGCTTTATTTACGACTTTGTTCTAATCTTCTTCTTCTGTAATAGCCTGGTGAGTTTTATAACATTTACATAATTAGTTAGTTAATCATAATGAATATATATAAGTAGCATTTTCTTTTAATGGTGTACTGAGTGAAGCTGGAGCCACAATCTTAAAGACTGTCAGGTTTTTTTAATCTTTGACATTAAATCATATTCTGGAGGCAGACAAAAACTATGACAATACTTCCTTCTGACACTCAGAGGAGAAGAAGTGTGGGGTAAATTAAATTTAAAGATGAGCATCTCAGAGTTCCTCACATTAGAAGAGTAATCAAACAAACAGTTACCTCCTATCACTGCAGTAAAGACACCATGAGGCGAATTTAAAATGAGATCGAGCTGAGAGCTTTCTTCAGTAAACACCAGCTGATTTGATGCGTTTGACAGCTGAGAGCACAGGTTATCATCAGATTAGGCTCAATGCAGTCAATACTAAACATGCCTTGATTAACTCTGATATTGATCGTGTAGATTGGCCCTGGACATCCGCAGACTAAAGAAAAATCTGTTACCCAGCAACCAGAACAAATTTAATTAAAAGTTTTGTTTGTTGTTCCTTGACGTGAAGAGTCGTCGAGCAGAGTGATCGTCACTCTGTCACCTGTTGTTTTTCCTTCCTCTGCTGTCTCTGCCTCTCTGTAACACACTTGCTTCTTTATGTGCGTCCAGACTTTTTTAATAAAACAGCTCACCTTAAATAGAGATGCCAGTCTCTCCCTATCCTCTTCCTTCCTTGCTCTCTGTTTTTTTTTTTCTTTTTTCTGGGTCTTCCTCCCTCAGAGGAGACAACACAAGGACACAAACTTGTCGCTTCTTCTGACAACCCATTATCTGCCCGTCACTCACACACACACGCACACACACAGAGAGAGAGAGAGACGCAGGGATGCTCTCACACTCGGTTATTACCCAAATACACACACATAGGCTTCAGGTTGTGACAGAATGGAGATTAAATCTGGGGAGAGCATGTACAGGTTCCTGTTTATGTGTGTGTGTCTCCTCAATAAAACTTCCCATAATAAGAAAGCACCGTCAAGGGCAAACACAACTTTTGTACACACTCATGCACACTCACACACACAGAGCTGTAAATACAAACATGTTCAAGTTTGCTAAGTCATTTAGATGTAAATGGCTCTCTAATAAAGCAACATGTGAGAGAAAATGAGGAGCAGGAAAAAGACAGAGGGGAAGTGAGGGTGTGAGGACACCAGTCAGGTAATTGTCAGCTGGGCAAATATTATTGCTAAACTGTGTGTATGTGTGTGTTAATAGCGGGGGAGGGGGGTCAGAGCATTTCATTTTCACTTCAACCTGTTATTGGATGGTTGACATTTAAACAGCGCAAGAGGGAGACCTATTGCTTCCTCTGCCTGTCTCTCCCTCTATTTCTGTCTCTTCCTCACACGTCTCGGTCTCTTCCTCTTCGTCTATCTCAACCTTCAAATCAATACTTGTGATCCTCGCCATAAACCGGGCTATTACACACACATGCACACAAACACGTGCACACAAACACACACAGTCAGGGCAGTGTAATAAATTGTATTGATTTGAAGGCTCTTGATGCTAACAGTGCTTTAGGTTGGGAGGCTCTTCAACATGGAATTAAAACTTCAACTTAAATATATGAATGGATGACTATAAAAACACACATACAGAAGGACATACACACACAGCTAGGCATAAGTCCACCCAATTTAATTCCCCTCCTGCTCACCCATAATGCATTGCTGCTTATGTATGTTTATTTTTAGGTAGTAAAAGAAGAAAAGGTACAAAAAGGAAGGAGGTAAAAACATTAGAGATAAAGTAAAAAAAAATTGAAGGCAGAATTTAAAAAAAAGGTGCAAAGAAAGATAAGGGAAATGTAAGATGAAAAAAGAAAGGGATAAGGATAGTGACAAAGAAGAGAAAGAAAGAAAGAAAGAAAGAAGGAAAAAATAAAAGAAAGGAAAGAAGAAAGAAAGAAAGAATTAAGAAAGAAAGAAAGAAAGAAAAAAGAAGAAAGAAAGAAAGAAGAAAAAAAGAAGAAAGAAAAAAGAAGAAAGAAAGAAAGAGAATAAATAAAAAGTAATGAAAAAAGAAAAAAAAGAATAAAGAAAAAAGCTAACAAAAAACAAGGATAGGAGGAAGAAAAAGAGTAAAGATGAAATGACAAAGAAAAAAGGAAACAACAAATAAAATCAGAGGAAATGAGAGAAAAGACAAAAAGTAATGTAAAAGAGAAAATTAAGAAAGATGGAAGAAAGAATGAACAAAAGCAAGAAAGAATTAAGGGAAAAAGAAAGAAAAAAGAAAGTAAGAAAGAAAGAACAGGGGGGCAAAGAGAGTAGCATAGAAAATGTGTAAAGAGGAACCAAAGCAGTGTGTGGAAACATGAAACAGGGGCTGCAGGGAGTGAGGGAGCAGGGAGAGAAAAAGATGAGAGAGGGAAAAAGAGAGAGAGAGAGATGCTGAGAGGAGGAACGGAGAGAGACGATAACTAGTTTGGAACGCGTCCAGAGTCAAACGGGACCAGGTCCAACGGTAAACCACAGAGGCTGCCTTGTCCCTCTCTCCCCTCCTCCGGTAGACAGACAAACGGCTGGATTCATGTCAGAACTAAAAGGCTTTGTTCTCCACAGATGGAAGCTTTGAAAACAACAACAATACCAATAAACACCAACAATAACACCGAGGACAGCGAGCTTCATATCAGCAGAATCCAGAGGTTGGAATTAAAGAATGGGAAACAAAAGGAGAAGAAATTACACTAAATGAAATATAACTAGGCTAAGGGCAGAAAATAAAACCTGTCCCTCAACATTAAGCATCAGGAAGAGCCAAGAAATGTTAAGTAAAAAGAACAGAGGAGGAAAAAGAAGCTTAAAGAATAACAGAGAAGAAGGAAGGAAAAGGGAGGAGGATAGGAGGGAGGGAGGGAGGGAGGGAGGGAGGGAGGGGGAAACAGAAAAGGTTGACAGGAGATGCAGCTAAATCCAAGTTAATCTGTCCAATTAGTTCTCGGTAATCCCTCCACTGTCATGAGGAAGACAAATGAAACTCCGGTTATTCATTCAGTGTCAAACCCTCATTTTCTCCCTGCATGTCTCCGTCTCTCCAAGGGCCAGATTTGAGCAAAATGAAAGGTGCACATTTGCGCTGCAGCATTCATTCAATTTGCACTCACGAGCATTTTCTAATTTGCCCATGCAGAGGCTTATAATGCAACTGGCAACCGACTTAGATTGTGTCACAGGGTTGGAGGAATGGTATAGATGTTGATGTGAATGTAGGGATTCATTTGACAGAAATCTGTGAGTCAGAAAGATGATTGGAGAAAATATCTGTCAAAATATTTACAGGCAGGAATTATCAATCCTGAAATCACCCAAAAGACTTTTAAGGGTATGAGACAGGAAAAACATTACAGGACATGGACGATAGGAATCTGCACATGCAGTCAACTAAATGATTGAATGATGTCAACCCTTCTAGTTGGCACCAGGATAGTACACTAGTTGGATAAACTAATTATCACTACATATATATTATATATTTTTAAAGTTATATGTTTGGGGCATTTTTGCCTTTATTTGATAGGACATCTGAAGAGAGACAGGAAATGTGGGGAGCAGAGAGTGGGGGGAGACATGCAGCAAATGGCCGAGGCTGGGAGTCGAACCCACGACCGCTGGGACAAGGACCATAGTTCTGTATAAGGGCCTTGCGTTTAAACTGCTAGGCTAATGGCACCCCAGGATTATCAATATTTTTATAGTCGTAGGCCCAAAGTGCAGATCACATGTTGTGTCTAAGCTGTTGTGCAAATTCCCACTACTAGCAGGGGCTGTAGCTCCAGTTAATGGCTACTGCCCATAGACTGTAAAAAGAATGGACGTCATCTTGCTCGGCTCGAAGTGAGGCTGCCGCAATGGCAGCAAACGGCAGCAAATGGCTGCTCCCCCTAGTGGCTGGCTCTAGTATTGGTCAAAAACTCTGTCTCCTCCATTCATTTAAATGGGGCTGCGGTCAGACTCAAAAAATTAAATACACGTCATACGAATGTTTCTCACATCCGTACGCTGTGGTGTTATGTAGTTATTTGACTGTTTTGTGTTCAAGGCCTCTTTTACTGAAAAGTTTCTTTTTCGTTAGATATTAGAGGTTAAAAAACGGGGTTTTACATCCGGTTTGCTTTGATTTATTGACAGCTGCCGTAGAAAAAAACTCTGTAGGACTTTGGGCGCTACGCTGCAGGGCAGAGCTCGTTACCATGGAAACACGCAAATTCCCTACTGCGCAGACTCTGGCTGCAGAAAATTTACAAGGTGGCAGCGTTCTGGAACGGGATAATTTGGCTTCAAAACCATACAATGGGAAAAGGCGGAGCAACGCTGTCCATTATATATACGGTCTATGATACTTCCAAACATGTATAGCATTAAAGGAAGCATCGCGTAGCATGGTTTTGCCGTATTCTGATCTAGAGAATGGAGACTTAGTTGTGTGTAAGCTGCATCTAGTTAAACTGCCATAGACACACTCAAACTGGGGCGATGTGTAACCAGCACAGGCACATGGACGTCAACCTTCAAGGGGGCCTGGTGATGTTAGCTCAGCTAATTTTAGCCACGTTAGCTAGCTATTCTCGTCCCAATTTTAACAATCAGAGATAATTATCTGTGCAAATCTGTCCCTTTTACATTGTACAGTGAAACTTGAACTTTAGAATGCACATGTACATGTTATAAAACTGCCTCACTCTTGACATGCACATGCACATGCACGAGAGTACTGCGTCTATTAATCTCTTTGCTGCTATTACAGGGGTCTGACCCTTAAAGCATCATAGTGCTGACTGTGTGTGTGTGAGTGTGTGTGTGTGCTCTGACATATATAAAGAAGTACATATGATATATTGTGTGATCCCGACAACATCTGTGCTTGTGTGTCTGAAAATGTGTGTTTTGTGATTTCATTCTTCCATTAATCCAAGTGCTGCTGAGTTTGTGCAACATATGAGAAATACTGTGACTCTCTGAACTGTGTGTGTGTGCGCGCCTGTAAGTGTGTGTATGTTCCCTCCCATCTTCGATAGCTTAGTGTGTCTCTATTCTGTTTGTGTTCATGTCTGTGAGTGTGTGTCTGTGTCCAGTTGTGTGTGCGCGTGTGTCTAACCTGCCATGACCAAGAGGGTTTCCGGCAGAAAATTCTGGATTTGGATTAAAAGCTACTTCATCACTTTCTTCTGTCGCACACACACACTCAGACACACACACACACACACACACACACACACACACACACACACACACACACACACACACACACAAGAACTCTTCACTTCAAGTTTATTATTTTTCACCCTTCAGACATGAGCAATAAATCACCACAGAAGAAGAAGAAGATGAAGATGAAGAAGAAGAAGAAGAAGAAGAAGAAGAAGAAGAAGAGAAAGAACTGATGGGTGGGGGAGGGAAGGCGAGGCGGAGGGATGATGGGAAAGACAAAGAATACTTTTAAGAGAACAGAAGAAGAAGAGATGAAGAGATTAACAGAACAACGAGAGGAGGCGAAATCCTCCTTGTTATCATATCAATTGCCCTGCGTGTGATTTCTGCTCTGTATCTTATTAACTTTATTGGTTTTTAATTAAACAGTGTTCAGTGCGGAGACATGCTTGGGTTTATGCCTGGTGTGTGTGCACACGTTCCCCTATGCGAGTGTGTGTGCATGTTTTCATTACTTTGCATCCAACTAAATATTCAGTAAACTACAGGTGGTGGGATCAGACAAACCTAACCAAACAGAAAAAGCAAAGGAATCATTACCATTTAAATAACATTTCCACCACGTGTCTGTCTCTGTTCTCCTCCTCAACAAACACAAACACACACGGCTTTCCCCAGGTGTGTGTGTTTGGGTGACCTTAGTCACACTGACAAAAAAATGAGAAAGACAGAGGGGAGGATTTTTCCTAAAATATTAATTGTGCAGAAGAAGAATATCCCAGTAATCAAGACTTGGACATGTTACCAACAGGGGTGTAACGATTATTTTTAACAACGATTCGATTCATATCTTGATTCATGGTTACCGATACGATTAAAGGACGATATTGGTTCATTTAGAACGATACGATCCGAAACGATTCAGTGACTTGAAATTGATTCAGTAACTTTTCAGCCAAAAATTCCACCAGTGTGACCGTGAAATAAATACCTTGATACTGGACAGTCCTAGATTCATGTTGTTTCTTGTAAGGGAATCAGGTATAAATTAATTAAGGATATAAACAAACAAGTAAACAACAATTAATTCTGCTCTTATTTTCAATCTCAACTCAACTCAACTTTATTTATAAAGCACTTTAAAACCACCACCGCCGGAACAAAGTGCTGTACATAAGTAGACAAATGCAGGCATAAAAACAATTAAAACACAGGATAATAAAACAATAAAAACAATAAATAAAAACAAACCATAAAACACTAAAACAGGAGCAGAGTCTCATGCAGGGTTGAAAGCCAAGGAATAAAAATTGGTTTTAAGATGAGTTTTAAAAATGGACAGTGAGGAGGCTTGTCTAATGTGGAGGGGAAGCTCATTCCATAATTTTCATTCAATACATTTTCAATAAAAGTACAGTAAAAACATCTCCGTATTTGCAAAAGCCAAAGTGTTTTCACACACTGGACCGCAGTGGTGGCTTGATAAATTCTCGCTCGCCGGCTTCTCCTCTGCCATCCGCCATGCTATGTTTTGTTGTCTGCTGGCGCGTGGCGACAACGTCACAGACAGGCAGGCTGAGTTGGGTAAGGTTTAACGTCTTTATCATTAAAAGCGCAAAAAACCCCACATCCATATAAAGTCTGCTTAAATTCAATGCATTATTTCCTAGTATCAATACAATCGATTTACTACCTTTTAAAACAAGGTTGGAGTAATATATGTCGTCCAGAAGGTCAACTTGTCGAGCACAGATCGATGAAGTCCGGTCATAGGAATATAAATCAATACATTGATGTAGTAGATGAATCGTTACACCCCTAATCACCAAGCAATGTTTATGTAAAGTGTTTAAAGTCTAAGGATCTGTATCCAATTCTTGTAGCTTGTGTTTGAACTTTTAAGTCTAACAGCTAGCATAGATCTGCACAAAGAAGACTAAATCTGCTCCCCATTACCTTGAAATCTCTCTCATTAACACATTATATCTCTATGCTTTTATTTACCTTTGCAAAAGTGTCAAAATTATTATTATGTATCTATGTGATGTATCTGCTAGAATATTTCTTGGCAGGTTCTTTCTCAAAATGAGGTTATAATGCAACCAATAGTGACCTCACTAGTAATTAAACTTCCTAAACCTCCTTGATGTGAAACAAACTGCACAGAATAACAAGCTTAGTAAAGAAATTATGAGAACAAGCTGTAACACTGACTCTTTATGTAATCAGAGTTTGATCCATGTGCCCTATAACATGTAGAAGACCTATCATCCCATTTATGTCCCAGGTGGAGACAAGAGAAAGTCAGCATGTGCTCTCGTGGAAAAAGATTGACAGATCTGTGCTCTGAAAAGTCAACGAAAAATGCAGAAGCATGAGGAAACCTGCCGAGGCATTTTAGTGTAATTATAGGTATCTGTTCTGAGGGGCACTTTTTATTGGAAAGGATGGGTGTGTCCTTCAAATATGCATCTGATTCTTTATATGACATCAATGACCAAGATGAGAAAGGGAAACTTATCAATGAATGAAACATCTGAGAAAGGTATATTTGTGGGAGAGAGAAACCTATCTTATTTACAGTGATGACTGGCTATTAATGGGATATGCTAATTTCTTAAAATGTTGAAATGCTCCTTTAAAGCGTTGTAAACCAGGCAGAAAACAGAGAGACATTGAACAAGTGAAGGGTTCTGTATTTTTTTGAAGGTTTTTTTGGGGACTTTGAATGCAGAGGATGATGGATAGAGATAGAGAAGGCAAAGTGTGGGGAGAACGAATGGGAACGACAAGGAAGGAATCGAACCCAGGCTGCCTGCTTTAAGGACAAGAGATGCTTTTCCAACAAACCAATTACCTTCCTATCGCTGTAACTCAGTAAGAAATTCAGTTACTTTGGGTTCTCCCCCATCACATGTATTTCTCATATCCTGTTAGCAGCATTTTTACACTTTATTTAGTGTTTCAACCTTAAAATAAAACAAGATATTTTATCATGACATGATAGTAGAAATTCCTCTCTCTAATTTTATCCCCCCCTCTGATCATCCCTCCTCATACACTGCCTGCTCTCTCGTCAGCAGACAGAAATTACTCCGATAAACAGAATGATTTGATGTAATTCTCTAAACTCATAACCATATTTCACAGCTTTGGTCTGATATCGGCGCATTATGTGGATTACAATGAGTTATTGTCTTTAACTGGATTCTGCTCCTGTGTGAGCGAGGAGAAGAAGATTAATTTCCTTTTCCTGTCAAACAGGAAACTGTTCAATACATGAGTCGCCTGAACAAGTCTATGACTTCCTCTCTGTCAATAAACACGCACAGGCAGAAAACACACACACACACACACACACACACACACACACACACACACACACACACACACACACACACACACACACACACACACACACACACACACACACACACACACACACACACACACACACACACGTTGGGATACATCAGTCAGGCCCCTTGGTTATGAGTTTTCATCTCTCTTTCATTTTCATTCTTCAGTTTCATCATTCTCTCTCCGCCTGCTTCTTTTCTCTCCTCTTTCTTTTTCCCGTCTTATTGTTTTTCATCATCTCTCCATCGCTCCTTTATTCTGTTTCTCATTCAAGCTCGCTGCTTTTCTTTCTGTCTCTTTCCCTCTCCTATCAAGCCTCTCTCGCTCGCTCCGTCTCTCCCTCAGGCTAGCTGTGTTTATATTTCAGTCGTTTATTTCTACAAATGTCAGACAGTGTTTCTGCCCTCCGTCTATTGATCCACAGAGAGAGAAAGAGATGGGGAGAAAGAAGGCCGAGAGGAGAAAAAAAGGGGGAGGTGGGAGTTGAAGGCAGCGACAAGGAACGAAGCAGAAAGAGAGATTTTATAGATGAGGGAATAAAAGATACGAGAGAGAGGAGGAGAAGCAGAAAGAGAAAGAAAAGGCAGGATAAAAACGTGTGAAAGGTGGAGAGGGCCTCGAGTATTTTAATCACTCTTTCTCTCAGATCACTGAGCAACCACAGACTGAGTCAGGCTCTCCCCTCCTTTATTCTCCATTTCTATCCCTCGCTACACCTCTCCTCTGCTGCTCATAGTACAAACATCACTCCGCAACTGAAATATAGATACAGAGACAAAAAGAACAACAGTAGATGGATGGATCGATAGACAATCAGACAGGCAGAAAAAAGCTGTGAGCACAAGAAGGCAGCGAAAATCAGGCAACCTTTCCGTGGCAGGACGTGGTACAGTTCAGGTTTATGATGTTTATTTAGTAAAAAGTGAGGAAAACAGGGTCTGATTTGATGTGGTGATGTGGATACAACACAAAACTGAACTTTATCACCAAAAAGTTGATTCTACGACTACAAGAAAAGAATAAGAATCAAACACGACGGATAAAATAATCGTTTGAGCATTGAAGTATTTGTGTCCATGTCCTACCTGCACATTTGGTCCTGGTAATGAGTGGTGGTCCAGGTTTCCCCGTCCCTCCCTCTCCTGGTCGGGTCAGCAGCACTCTGATCTCGTACTCTGTATCTGGGTCGAGATGCCATAACTTATAGTTTGGAGAGTTCACAGCGTGAGTCTCAGTCCAGCTGCCTGATGTCATGCGGTACTCAACCTGCAGGGGAAGAAAATCAAATACAACTTGTTACCTGGCGGTGTTGAACGCTTGAATCTGATTGGTCAAATCCCCCAAAACAACAGGGATTGATACTCAATAGCACAAGTGATGCCAGGATAGACCTGATCACACATGTTATATTAGATTGATCCTTTGGAAGAATTCCCAGCAGATTTCATCACTTCCTGTTGACAATGTGGCAAAAACAGGCTGACAGTCAGGAAATAATGACGTCATATGGGCACAGATGTCAGAGCAGCCTGAGGAGCCACAACTATCACTGATTGGTGAAAGTGGAGAAACATCTTGGAAAGTGGAAAATATAATAACTCAAATATGTTAAAGAATTAGCATTAACTTGTCAGTCTTAGCCGTCGCAAGGCAACCAGCAGATTCTCATGAGGGTGTTTGGTCTTTTACAAGGACAGGTCAGTGACATAATCCCCACATTTTCAGATTCAAATATGTTTTCAAAAATTTGTAAAAATGAGTTTAAAAGCTGCTGGATTTTTTTAACAGGTGTACAGTGATTTCTTATTTAACCCCCTGCCTCTAAGAGAAAAATAGAGTACTAGAGTCAAACATCTTGCACCCTTTATTACAGAAAAAATGACTGATGATGATGATATTTGCAGGAAATGCTGTAAGTTGTATGCAAAAGCTAACATGCTTTCATGCAGGTTAAGTATGTGTCCGTTCAGAGCATATTGTACACCACTGTATACTTCACATTGTTGTCAAACTACAAGAAAACAAGTTTACAGAGACTACAAGTACCTCACAATGATGCTTAAATTTTCCTGGAATATGAATGTATTAATCTCAAAGCAAGACTCAGTCAGCGATTTAAGTTGCTGGAGAGTTTGGAGATGCACTCCCTTTAAGTTTCTTGAGTTTGAAAAGAAGATCAATACCACTCTTGTACCACTCATGAAGCAACTCCTGAACCGTTTCGTTCAGGGAGTACAAAAGCTGGAAACAAGAGAAAACAACTAGTATAATTTTAAAAGTCTCCACCGTTAAATATTTAAAAGAAACACGTTAGCTTTGGACATTAACGACGGACAGCTGTTTCCCCCTAATTGGAGTTCTTATACTAAGAAGAGGTTCTCCTTGTGCTGGTCAATAGGTGTTGTTGTGTTCATGTCAAATACAGTAAAACAAATCATCACTGATATGTCCTGATTTCACATCAGCTTCATATAAGTATGCTACAGCTTGAAATCCTTACATTGTTCCTGCCTGAACATACCTCTTTCAGTATAATAGGTCCATCTCCAAATATGGAGTTCGCATTCAGCTGAATCAGCAGATACGTGGGGCCGACGCCGAGCAGCTGGGGCGGGGCGATGGGGTGCGGAGGCTCTGAGGAGAGAAAACAATTAACAAGATCAGAAAAGGATGTTTCAAAGGGCCTCAGAGGATGAATGAAACAGACCAAAACAAGGTCACAGCAGAACAGTGGAGGGTTGTGTCACAAAGAATAACATACTTCAGTCCCTGGGATACAAAGCCTTGCTACTGTTGAGGATGATATTCAATCTTTGGAAGCACAAGTGGATTTTTAGAAGAAACTAACCGACAAATGATAACTACAACGATGGCACAGATTATTAGAGACATCCTATCGTGCAGCAATGACATGAACCTTCAATATTATGACAGGCAAGCTTTGAATGCCATCATGAACTATTTGGTTAAAGGGAAAAAAGAGTGCTATTGATCAGTTTATCTTTACAGTATCTCTGAGTCTGTGATGATGTTGGAGTATTGAATCCCCTCTTTAATACTTTCCTTTGATGTGATAATGCAGTTTTTTAATGCTGCATTTGATTATAGGGTGCTTCACATACAGTTACCTTAATCTCTCAGAAAGTAGCCAAACTCTTCCACATATTGACATTCCTTTGCTGTTTTTGAGTTATCGTGAATAATGAGTAACTCATTGATGCAAAAAAAACACCTTTTTTGCCGCTGCCTCACATCAAAAGCTTTCCACCTTCAAAACAAGACACCAAAAGTCTCTGAGTGGGAAGAGCTTCAAAAAAAAACATAATGACCGATATTGCTTGCTTCCCCTAATCTTTACTGTTCTATTGTCATTCAGTCGTAGGCGTTGGTTATGTAAATATGCCTAACATCTTCATTCAGATGTGACAGGAGATTTACTGAAGGAGCCAAAACGCTGGATATTTGTATGCAGTGTGAGAAGTGCTACCTGTGAAGAGGTGTGCTTGTTTAAAAGGGGATGAGTTGAAGGAAGATGTACGTTCATCTATGTTATCAAAAAGTGATTCCTGCTGCCTGTCAAGTGCTTCAGAATGATCTTGACGTGAAGTGTTACGGGGTTTATTTGACCAATTTTGAGCCTTCATCTACCTGCTGCAGCCTTTACGCTAATCTGACCTCACTTTTAGTTTGGACCTTTTTAAATATAGTATTCAGACTGCTGTTGAAACTCTAATGTCCAAGTCACTCCAGCACTTTTACACAAAGGAGATCCCGATGTCTAATTTGCTTTACATTGTAAACAGATGTCTGTTTGAAAGGGGTCATCAAAATCATTGCTTGCTAACTGAAATATAAAAGGACGGCTGGTTTAAGAGTTCTCATGGCACCATTTGGCATCCCTTTGTGAGGGTAACTCTTAATTTTCATCTGATCAACATTTCTCAGATTTAGTGGATATTTTACCATCAGTTTTTAGACTTGTAGAGAAGTAATCTTTTTTTTTTAAACCTACAGTCAAGTTAATGATATCACGATCTGCGATTATATCCTATTTCAACTCAAAGAAAAGGGAATGGATTTACCAAAAAAGTAACTGAGAGTCAAACAAATAACTTAATAACTGGTCATTGTCCTATTTAAAGTCAAAGAATAGACAAAAAATATGAAAATGAGCTGGAAATTCCCATGTCCCAAGTAAATTAGATTAGACAGGCAGGTTAAAGGGTACTTGTTGCACCATTTGGCATCCAAATGTGAAATTAATGGTTTTGTGAGTTCTATGCTTCTTTTTTAATAACATCTCAGAATTGTTTTTTGACAGATGCCATCATTTGGTAGACTTTTTATTGACCAGTTATCAACTTCAAAGAGAGGCAGTTAAATGATTGATATCAAGAGCTGTTTATTTTCCTATCTCAACTCAAGGAACAGAGAGAAGTTTGAAACTTTAAAGAAATTCTCATGTCCCAGCTATCTATGCTTGGCCAGCAGGTTAAAGGGTTATTGTTGTACCATTTGGCATCCCATTGTAAAGCACTTTAGTCAATATGCCTCCGTATATATATATATATATATATAAACTTTACTGGACAGTTGATTGTAATTATGTAGACTTTCATAGACATATAACAGAAAACAACAACAACCTATATCAGAATAAATGATGTCAAGATCTGTTAATTGTTTAACCTCAACTACAAGAATGTAAAATAGCTATTGAAATCATCTGGAAATTCCCATGTCCAAGGTATACCATGTTTCGCTGGCAGGCTCAATAGATCTCATTGTACCATTTGGCATCCCGATGTTAAGTTGTCTACATTATAACTGATAAATACGCATCTGTTTATCTATTAATTATAAACAATACAAGAAAGCCACTTATCTGACTTTGTTATCCTTTTGCTTCCTAAAAACAAACTTTGAAATGTCTCTTATGTGTAAGCAAAACTATAAAAACAAATGAGCAATGGTTTTTGAATTTTAAGCAAAATTTGGTCACTGTTGTTGTATTTGTCATTCAACATATGTCTTAAAATTCAGCCATGTACGACATCCCGTGATGCACTCAGTAAACAAATACTGTATGTGTGTACTTGTGCGTAACTGTGATGGATGTGTGATGGTTCAGGGCCAGTCAGTCTGATCAGAGCTAACTGTCAAACATCTGTGATTGACAAGCCGAAAGCACAGCACACACAAACACACAACCTTATAACATCCTGCATCAAAGATATATCTGCTTGACACATATATACACACAGATCAACACATGAATTAATCACAAACCCTGTGCACACACACACATATATACACACTGTGGTGTATATGCACAGTAAATCATACTGATTTTATCTCTCTGAGACACATTCTCAAACACACTGCCAGCCTGCATTGCTATCAGTATGAAGATAGGGAGAAATGTGATTTTTTTTTTGCAATCCAGCTTCCATCATATCATATCAAAGTAAGTATTATCCAAATTATGTGTATGTGTGTGTCTGTGCATGTGTGTTTCTGCACATGTTTCCCTTTAATAGTCATATTTTGCAGTGCTGTCACCTCTTTTTCTCTTTGTGTGTGTCTGCATTTCTGTTTGTGCGTGTGTGTGTTGAATACGGCTGTCAGAGACGCGCAGGCTTGGAAGCGTCTTTTAGCAACAGATGAAACACTGTAGTTTGACAGCACAAGTGTGTGTGTGTGTGTGTGTGTGTGTGTGCGTGCGTGCGTGCAAACCCAGACACACCCACAAACAAACATGCAGACAGTTGAATTCAGATAATGAATGTTGAAGTGATGTCAGAAAACCAACAACGTCAACAACATGTCAGCTTGCGACGCCATCAAATACACAAAGTAAACAACGAAATGCTTAACAAATAAACAAATGAAGAAAAAGTCACAAAGATAAGTGTATCCACGCAAAGACAACAGTGGGTTGTGTGTGCGGCAGCCTGTGTGTTAACTTGAATACATGTTTTGTGTGTTGCTTTAAAGAATATTGAATATCTAACAGATAAATAATAGACAAAAATATGAAACAGAGAGAAGTGTCAGTGGGTCATTATGTGACTCCAGAGAAAACAAGCGCTGGAACGGATTCATGCTTTTGATTTGCTTTATTTTTTTTTGTTTCATTACTTGTCATTTGTACAGTTGACCCAAAAAATAATGCAACAAATCATCAATGGTGTTGGGGTTTTTTTTGCAATGGGTTTGTTGTCACCATCTTTTTCATTATTAATCACACGTATAAACCCTCCCAACATCTTTTATTTTTTGGGTCAAATGTAAATGATAATAACAAAACAAATGAACATCGGGAAAACTTCAAAACTGGCGTGTCGTTTCTGACCTAACCCGACTGTGTGATTAATTTGCATTCACTGTCACTCACTTTCTTGACTGATGTTGGAATTAGAAAATCTCTAGTGGGGTTTGTAAGACTTGAAATTTACAGAAATGAAGAAAAAGAGAAATAAAGAGGAGAGACAGACATTTTTTTTTACGCCTGGCACCCACTAGGCATGTTCTTCTTTGTTGTCTGTCGTCAGCAACCTTGTCAATAAAGTTTAGTTTTCACAAACTGCTGCTGACATCACCATGGAGATCACTGGAGGACATTTGACCTCCAGAGCACGAGAGGAGTGTGTGTGTGCAAGTCTGTAAAAGTGTGTTTATATGTGTGTTGCAGTCATATCGACAGCCAACAGTGGTAGAAGGTTTTCCATAGTTCTATAACGCCTGAAGCCTTACCTGTCACCACCACTTAGCGTGAGCGTGTGTGCGTGTGTGTGACAGTTAAGAAGTGGACTATAACAGGTTTAAGACAGTTGTATATACTGAAGTCAGTTCCCCGTCCTCTTAAGTCTGATAAACGTGTTTGTTTGTGTGCTTGTGTGTGACAATAATACTGCAGGAGCTTTTTAGGCCATGGGTTGTGTGTAATACATGCTGGCATGGTGTGTTTATGTGTGTGTTTTTGTGTGTGTGTGTGTGAGTGTGATACGAGCTGGCGTGATGATGCGCTCTGTCACCGTAGGAACCAGAGGGCAAGGCTTTATTAGAGTTCGGCTCTGACCAAACCACTAGTGACACACACACACACATGTACACACACACACTTATATAGGCCTACAGACTCTCATACCCCTTCATATCCCACACACAAACACACAACAGTTAGACGCTCTTTATCTAGGAGGACTTGAGGAGACAGGGATGCTTTTTGCTGTCACCCTTCAATCCAGACTTGAAATGTAAGAGGGGGGTTCAAACTCTTCGTGATTTTGTCCAGAAAAGAAAGCTGCCACTGAAAGTATCGTCTTTAGCCTGATCCTTTTATGCTAACTTTTTGATCAAATTGTTCTTTATTAGTAACAAAGTATTACTCTTTATGGTTGTTCTTTTACACACAATTCTTGTGTAGCTTTTTGGGTTCACATAAGATAAGATAAGATAAGATAAGATAAGATAAGATAAGATAAGATAAGATAAGATAAGATAAGATAAGATAAGATAAATTTGGTTGTTGCAGCAACCCAGATGTAAGTACAATCAACAATAAGTTTCAATAAGTAAAATAAAATAAGTAAAAGTAAAAAAGACAAATAAAAGATAGAATACAAATTTGCAAATTTAAGATACATACAAGCTTTAAGATTCAAAAACTTTGTCTGACTGTGTTGAATAAAAATGGTAAATAAAAGTTTAGGGAAAGACTTTGATTAACATTTTGTATGGAAAAAAGAAAAGCATTTTTTATTCTGCATTTATCCTGAAAATGAAGCTTTACTCTAATAACATTTTTAGATTAAAAAAGGATCCAAATAGAGAATTATTCATCCTCCCACTGTGGATAAAACATTAAATGTTGAAGTTATATATCAGACGAATATTGACATGCCACACTCAAATGTTACTATTGGCAGTTTTTGACTGTTTTAACTCTGTAAATTGAACACTAGAGGTTAAATGTTTAGTTACACGCATCTCTATTTTGTTGAAATCATCACTGAACTTAGTTTTCAAATCTCTCTCCCTCCTTTTTTTTAATTTCAACTTATCTATCTTTCTTTGTTATGATTACTGTCTTCTCCTCTTGTTCATTTATTTTCTCCTCTCTTCTACTTCCTGATTTCTCCTGTCCTTATCCGTTACCCAATCCCACACTCCACACTCATGAACTCATGGACTCTAAGGCAGGATCCCAGTAAGTGTGCAAGTGCTATGTGCTGTCCCAATGTCACGTCATCAAGTGCGTGAGCTCTCTGACCTGGACCATACGATGCCAAATCTAGCACTTTCTGTTTAAGATTTTTTCAAGCTTTACTGCTAAGTGAGAATTTGACATGGTGATTAGAACCACTGTACTCAACAACAAGACAGCAAATAGGGACAGTCAATAAATATGGAACCCTTATTCTAAAATTCTAAATAATATATATATATATTTTTTTTAAGTTATGTTTTTGGGCATTTTTGCCTTTAATGGACAGGACAGCTGAAGAGAGACAGGAAATGTGGGGAGTAGAGAGTGGGGGAAGACATGCAGTAAATGGTCGAGGCTGGAATCGAACCTACGACCTCTTCGTTGAGGGCTATAGCCTCTGTATATGGGGTGCACTTAGACCGCTAGGCCAACGGTGCCCCTAAATAATATTCTTAATCTGTAAAAAGAAAAGTATAAAAGTTATATTTAAAGACATAAATAAATTTGCTTAAGCGAGAGTGCACATTTCTGCAGACTTCACTTGAACTTCTCCAGAGGTCTCTGCTAACTTGGTGGTGTAAAGGATGTGATCATCCAACCCCCTATGAGGTGTAAACAAAAGTTTGTCAACATATAATTGACAGGTGTATCTATAAAGTCACGAGAGAACAATATATAGGTGTAAGAATAATCTAGGATCCCTTGTCACACCCTCTCATACTCCCATGATGCACCTGTGTCTCTACAATATGTGCCTCCTGCCTCTGATGTTGACAGCTTGAGCACACACAGTGGGAGAAGATAATGGCACATCTCTGTCATCTACATGTTGTAAATATCAATCGACTAGGTCTGTGCGTACCCGCGTCGAGGCAATCTCACCTCACCCGGCAGACCACTTTCAGACTCTGCAAATGGAACCTGTGTTATTCCTCCTGCCAAAACCTATTTTTTCATATATCCCTGTCATCATTTCCCACTTCTCTGTGACTCCTTCTTCACTTTTTCCCTGTTCAGCAGATTTTCTACAGATACATATTTCCACGCAGCCCTCATCTCTCCTCGTAGCTTTTCAATTTCACACAAAAAAAATCATTAAAAAGTAAAATATTCGTAAGAGTATTAATAATGCAGCTTGATTCTGTCCATATTCATGGTCGTCAATGTCCTGCAGGAGCCTCAAATCTCCGACACGCATACTTTTCAAGAAGTGAAATAAACATATTCCCTGCTCCTTTGATTTCACTCCGGCTCCTCTCATCTCCCATCTGATATTTCTAATAAATAAACATGAGGCTCTCCTCCTTCCACGTTCACACACGCAGCTCTCATTCCTTTATTGTGATATCTTTCTATCAGCCACACTCTGGATCAATATTCATAATCACCGATATCTCTCAGAGTGCTTCTTCACAGATTGTTGAAGTGGCTGCTTCTTGAGCTCTCTGGCTAAGGCACAGCGTTGCCCACAGTGCCCACAGTGCCCACAGTGCGGTTGTCCTCTTGAACCAGAGTTTTTCTTTTCATCTATGTAGATCGGTCCGATTCATGTTTAGACACATGTCTCCTGCAGCGTGGCTTCCTCGCCTCTCTTTTCTCTTTGCCTCTCCATACTCAAAAAGAGATGTTCCTGATAAATAAACATTAGCCACTTATGTATTCTTACAAGATCAGCAAGGTTCTGCAAAAAGAAGAAGTATGTATCCAAAACCTCCACTTTCACTTGACCACAGTAAGATGAGATCTGTGTGTTCCCTGTGGGGATTGTAACCCCACCTTGAGCAGTGTCTTCTCAGGTGACACTGAGAGTTGAACCCTAAAACTGGACGGTGTGGGAGCTCCTTTATCAGAGCCACACAGGCTGACATTCATATTCATGATGCTCTCTTTGCTTTGATTCCTCATTTCTTTCCCCTCTGCCATCTCTTATGCAGAATAATAAACATGACTGTGCTCAGCTGTTTACATATTCAGACATATTCTTGATTCTGATATGGATATTCCAGGGATAATAAGCTGAATATTTACATTTAACTCTTCCTCAGCGTTTCCACCTCTCTCTCTTTGCCTACTATCTTCAATTTCACCCCCCCACCCCCTCTCCCTCCTCTTCTTCCTGTCACTCTCATATCATTCTCCCTGCATCTCTTTCCCCTTTACTCTCCCCTCCTCTCCCTCTCTGCCCTCCTCCTCTCTCTCTCCCTGGGAGATGAATTGAATATGTAAGCTATTGGATGTGAATGAATAAAGCTTCCCATCTCAAACACACATTGGTGACACCTTATTAACCGCATGTCAGCTGCACATGACAGCTGGAGCACACACGGTTGCCACTCACACTCACACACACAGCACACACGTGCGCATAGACACTAATCCAGCTGATTCAAACCTACACAAGCATCCACACACACACAAAAGACAAGCCTGGCGTATACACACATCTGCATACACGCACACACACACACACACACAAACTTTTCTCATTAGTCCAGATTCTGTTAGTGACTTACATTTTTCAGTCTGACGCAGTGAATGTGCATCTCATTGGAAAGATATTTGACAATCCAGAAGTTCAAATCCTGAAATGACTAAAAATATAATTGGGTCAAGACAATATTTTTTGTCAGTGAGAATTAGTCTGTTTTCAACAAACCATATGCTAAACTCCTCCGCTAACAGTAAGGCTTCAATATTAATGAAGCAAGTGTTACTGTGCTCAATTAGTCTGTCAGGCTTTTCCTCAAAACTGAGAGTGAGATGGAGCGGTGCAAATATAAGCATTACATCCCACCAGTTAAGAGTTACAACTTTTTTAGTTTACAACCTTTGAGGCTAACTGTATCAAGCTAACTTAAAGGATAACTAGCAACGTCTGATTCTTGCTTTGACTTGGGTAAGGATGACACACCACGATCTCCTCTCATGGTAAAAAAGTGAAGCCAAAAATAGTTTTATCGTACTCGAGACTAGTCTTGGTCTCGAGACCACTTATTTAAGGTCTCAATCTCGTCTCAGCATCAAAAGCATTTTTACTGGGACTGGGTGGACTCAGTATTTTATATCAAGACCGGTCGAGACCACCACTGATGCACTCTGTGTCCCTGTAATTACTGTGATAAGAGAAGAAGCCCCCCCTCTTTCTCAATTCATTCATTTTTCCCCCACCTGTTACGGGACTTTTGTGGTGTTACGGTGAGTGACGCCCCCCTGCACTCAAGCGTTAATGAAGGGAGACAGACGACAGGAGGAGAGACTGTGTGCGCGTGACCAGAGAAGCATAAACTCTCTCACAGCGCATCAAAAGAAAGGCAAAAAGACAAAACCAAACCTTGTTTTTTGCTTTCAATTGTGTTGAAAGCAAACTTAAATAAAATAAACAGAAGTCTTTTATTTTGATGACTCTCATGATGATTTTTCATTGATATATATGGTCTTGGTCTTGTCTCGGTCTCGCCCTGCCTTGGTCTTGGTCTTGACTCGGTCTCAATTCCTAAATGTCTTGGTCTTGTCTTGGTCTTGGTCTTGTCTTGGTCTTGTCTTGGTCTTGTCTTGGTCTAGGTGCACCCTGGTCTCAGACATGTCTTGGTCTCGGTCAATGTGATCTTGACTACAACACTAGCCAAAACACCCCTGCAATGTCTTTAGATTATCATTAAACACTTATCTAAGGGGGATATTTTGACATACTAATACAAAGCTAAAGCAGGATGCACCAGCATCCTGGTTTAGCTAGACAGCAAGGACTCCTTCTGTGTTTCAAAAGCTGTTGTAAACTCCTGACACGTCTCCTGCAGGTCTCCAGCTTACAGGGTCACTTTTAATACCACAACACCGGGAGATAACAGAGCTGCATTCCCAGTAGGCTGAGAGAAGACGACTGTTATGCTGCTGACACAGAATGTGGATGGAGCCAAGGCATGCACAGATGTGATCTGGCTAGTGAAGCCTTAGGATTGACGCCACACCGCAAAGAATGCATTTAACTTTTCGATAAAACTTTAAACTTATCATGAGCACAACAGACTCTAGTGTCCATTTGAAGTGGACACTCATGGTTCAGGAAATCTGAAAGACTTTTGTGTTTGTGTTTGTTTTCTCTCTTCATTTCTCCTCTACCTGAACAGAACACAGCAGGTGCCTCATCTGTCAACAGAGCTGTCAATGGCATCACATCTCTTTTCAACAACTCCAAACTTACCTCTGACGATGAGACCAGCAAAGTTAGACACCCCGGAGCCGCGCTCTGATTGGGTGACGCACCGGTACAGATCTTGATCCTGATTGGTCACTTCCTTGAGGTGGAAAGAGGCGGCGAACCGTCTGTGGTTGATGTTTTTGGTCAGAGCTACAGGAATATCTTCTCCATTTCTCCTCTGAATCACAGGAAAAAACAGAAAAAGAGAGGGGTGAGGTGCTGCAGAGGCTATGAGAGAGTTAACTGCCTTGCTCAAGGTCACTAAACAGCAGTGGACCTCACACACCCACATGAAAACACACACGTACACACTCACACCACCCCTCTGCTTCACTGACAGCAGGTTTGAAGGTCATGACTACAATAGAGCCGTAATGAAATCAGCAGCTATTAAACTCTTAATCATGTTAGCGGCTAGGATGTATGGCCTGGGGTCGTTCTGTGTGTGTGGGCGTCTGTGTGTGTGTGTGGCTGTGTGTGGATGACACTTTATTATTGGACATAGTGGTCCTGAGGGTGGGACGTTAGGTACAATGTTTCATCTCTGTGGTCTCTCTCTATAACATCTTATTAGTGCCGTGCATAGATGAAGACAAATAGGGCAATATGAAAGATATTAAAAACATATTTTCTCATTCACCTCTGGTGCTCTCTTTGTGTATTTATATGTACTCCTTACTGTTTGTAATTACATAACTACTGTATGTGAAAGTATATCATTCTGTACTTTGCTGCTTTACGCACTTCTGGGTAGATGCTAATCTTTAGTTTGTTGGATTAGTTGTTACCTGATGAAAACAAAGTGTAGGTTAATCAAATCTATCCATGCAGATTTTCATCTTAGTTGCACAGTTTTTGAGATAGCTGTATTTTTTTGTATCTGTCCCAAATTATATTTGAAAAACCATGTTCAATACTCCCGGCACTGAACAAATAAAAACTTTCATCAGTTTCCATTTGCATATTTTTTTGGTTGAGGGTACCTCTAATCAAAAAGTTAAAAAAAGTTAATTTCTGGATGAGTTAGTAGCCCAGAGAAAACCCAAATCACATACTGATGAATTTCTCATAGACGTCGTTATGTAATCATTGTTTTGAAACGTTCTTTTTGTTAATTTTTGGTGCCATTTGTTTGCGACAATTTCTTTATTGTTTCAAAAAAATTTGCTCAGATTCTTCATTTATTTTGCATTTTCATTTTTGATTTGTATAGTTGGCTGCTTATGTACACAACCAGTCCAAAGTTTGGACACACCTTCTCATGCAATGCTTTTGATTTATTTAATTATTTTCGACATTGTAGTTTAATACTGCAGACATCCAAACTATGAAATAATCTAGTTTTACCATAATATGGATTACAACAGTAGTTAAAAAGGGCTATCCATTGTGTACTAACCCTACCTCTGATCAACACAACTGATGGTCTCAAACCATAGACTGTAAAAAATATGGACGTAGTATCCGTGACATCACCCATCTGTTTCTGAACGCTGTTTTGAAGCCAATCGGCTGCGGCAGCCATATTGCTTCTGTCGAGCCAGTGTGACGTAAAGAGGTGGGCTTTGAGCCTCCTAGCCAACAGCTGCAGTGTTCCTGCAGGCAGCTGTGCCTCTGATTTGAGGACTAGTAATCTAAATATCTTCAAAATTGCCGAATTAGAAAAAAATCCACCCCCCTCACAGTGAGAGGACATCGAGAAATTAGCTATTCAGACTCATCTTTTGTACCAGGCTGTAAACATGTTTATTAATGCTGCAAATATCGTCTTTTTCCCATTCATGTGTATGTGACTTCCGGTACTTCCGGAGCCAGCCTCAAGCGGATCCTCAAAGAACTGCAGCTTTTAACACTTCCGCATTGACTCATATTTGTAGACCGGAGGTTGCCGCTTGTCTCAAACACATTAAGAGGGCAAGTCATTCTACAAATGAACTCTTGACAAGGCTCATGTTAATTAGAAACCATTCCAGGAGACCACTTCATGAAGCAGACTGAGAGAATACCAAGAGTGTGCAAAGCTGTCATGAAGGAAAAAGGGGGCTACTTTAGGGGGTTTGTTTACGACCATTTTATGAATTACATAATTCCACAAATGTTCTTTCATAGTTCTGATGTCTTTGGTATTAATCTACAGTGTTTCATATAATTACAATAAATACAAACCCTTGAACGAGAAGGTGTTTCCTACACTTTTGACTGGTAGTGTATATTTGTTTTATGGATACTGTGTGACTTTAAATACTTTTATTTTTGATTTTTGTGAATAACTCGACCATGATGTTTAGGTCAGCAGGTGGATGACTTTCAAATGTACCGAGAGTCAGATCAAAGTCCGGTGAAGGGGCCTTTAGTTACTGTGGTCCTTCTCTGCCTGCTGACCGTAGGCCCATCACAACTGCCTCTACTTTTAAAACAAAACTCAAAGTATATTTTATTTACCAGAGTGTATGAATAATATGATGACTGATGTGACTGGATGCATGTGCAGCAACACTTGCTCTTTGTTTGATTGCTGTGTCTGATGTATGTTGGGTGTATCTATTGTTTTTCTATGTTTTTATTCTCTATGTAAAGCACATTGAGCTTACGTACAATTAAATGTGCTTTATAAATACAATTTATAATGCTATTTGTTGTGTTGACTCCAGGAAGACTAGCAACCACACCGTGGAAGCTAATGGGGATCCTAATGAAGACTACATTAATTAAATCTCCTCTATTTTATTTAGGATGAGGTAGAAATCTCCAAAACAGGCTTTTTAAACCTGAACAAATCAAAGTAGATCTGTTGCTGCAGCACGATACAATATGAGATGATAAATAAGAACCTCAGACACACTGCATTTAAAAGGAGAGTTTGTTTTGTTTTTTAAGTGCAGCTGCTGTAGAGGAATACATGAGTGTTGCATCAGTGAACAGTGTTAAAACAAAGGGGCTTTCTGACAGCTGAAAAAGTTCTAAATATAGCGTCCCCTTACACTAAGATGAGTGTTTTGTTGGACTTTCTCCAAATAAGGAAAACTACATGATAAAGTTGACCGTGCATGCAGCTGGTTCTCTTTGGTTTTCTCAATAAAAGGGCCAAGCTGACCAGCACGCTTACTACTGACAAAACAGAAGAACTATCGCTTTAATTTTTAATCCCACAGCACTTAAGTTTGTATGTAAGAGTTATTTGTAAATGCATTTTAAGAGTAAAGCTCACCTGCAGCCAGAGTTTGTTGTTGGTCGTGTCTCGTCCTGTAGCGATGCACTGAAATGTGGCATTCTGTCCTGCGTTGACCTCCACGTCTCCCAGGCGCAGGAAATGAGGGGATTTATCTACAACAAACGAAGAGAAATCAGGTTAGTTTAACAGAAAGGATGCACAAGTTAGTGTTTTACAGTGTTTCATTTTATTGGCCTGTTAAAAGCAGAAATGAGGTGACAGAGCCAGAGGGAGTCATGGATTCAAACAGGTCGAGTTATCACAAACACGGCGTATACATTTCAGGACATTTTCCCAACCCTAAGGACTCAGTTCATTATTACTGCGATTAGATTTTAGCAGAGTCACATGAAGCCAGAGCACAGAGCAGCATTGCCACCGGGAGCGAACATCACTGTCACATCCAGTGGAGATAATATGCATAGCTCCAACTTCTGAACCAGCAGGCTAAGATGTGAAATAAGCCTTTCAGACCCTGAAGATGCAGTTTGGCTGAAACAGTCTTGTTCTGCGGAGGTGATTGCTATCATAGATTTCAGCCACACACAAACACTAGCCTGCACACATGCATTCATGCAAACACACACACACACACACACACGAACCTGTGTGTCCAGAAATGCAGCTGTGAGAATGAATGCTTCCACTGTGGAGACTAAGTACTAATACTTGCTCCTTCCTATTTAGAGTCTCGCCCATTTGCCTTTAAAAGACGGGGACTCCACTTTTTAATATTTGTCTAAGATACAAGATCATTTTATTTGCTAAATTAATGAACTATCTGTAGAGTCATATATCAAACAGAGGCAGGGAGAGCAGGGATGCCAGGACCTCACAAACTGTGCAGAAGGATGGTGCAAGAAATTTTTTATGACTTAAAATCAATAGAATCTATTAAGAAACTAAATAGTCCTTTAAAATTTCATGCCGCTACAAGACAGATGACCTCAAGGAGTTGTAATTGCTTCCTTCTCACACATAGTGACCCCCCCAGGATCCCGCCTATGGGCTCTAGATTAACAGACCCTTCTGTTAACAGTCACAGTTTGTCGTCACAGCTCTCCTTTCGGCCTCTGGAAAGTAAAGAAACACTCGAGGAGAAGGGGAGAAGAAGACTCGAGACGTAGCTGGAATTTAAAATGGATCGCAGCACTCAACTCTTTCCTGTCAGTATGAGACAAGACTGCTACTGTTCACTGCGTGTGTGTGCAACGGTGTGTGTGTGTGTGTGGGTTAAAGAGAGCGAAATAAAGTGCTGAGTGGTCAGAATCTTCTCCCTCTATGATTGCCCTAATACTGTCTCATTTCCCGCTTCACTCTCTCCTATTCCCCCTTTCTCTCTGTTCCTCCCTCTCACAATCTCTCCCTCTCTCTCTCTCTCTGTTCTTTTTATTTCTCTCATTTTCCCCCTACGACTCGTCTTTTCTCCTCACGCTGCATCCCTCCTCTCCTGTGTCACCTTCCCACTTATCTACCCGTTCGACTGCAACAGAAACCATCCCAGGTACAGTCTAATTAGTGGCCGGAGCCATCAGCGACTATTCAGCCAACTAGGACTAATTGCTGGCATGCTAATAACTCACCGCATGGGTAGCTGAGCACCTGAATGTCGTCGATGGCGATGAAGCCAGCTTTGCTGTCCGAGACCTCGGCTTCAAATATGACCTGCGGAAAAAAAGGGAGGGACATTTAGCAATCAATGCATTCATTGTTATCAATATTATACTCCATTGTGAGCCATCCTTTATTTAAACAGGAAGTCCCTTCCTTTTTTTAGTGCACAGTCACACAGAGCAGTAAATACGCTTCCTTATGAGAGAACAAGAAATAAGAGAGCAAAATTAATTTACTGGTGTTTGTTGTTTTATTTCTTCAAATGCCTGCAGAGTGTGGGCCTGCACTTTAAGTGTGTTTAAGGCTTCTCAAATTAAACACAGAAGAGATTATTAGCGTATCAAGTCTCCTCTGACCCTCAATTATTTTGTTATTGGGAAAGCTGGAATACAAACATGTCTAAAAACACAAAAACAGCTTCTAAAACAAAGGAAAAGAGAAAAACGAAGCTTACATAACCTACCAGAGCTCTGCCTGCACATCACAAACCCTCCATGGCACTGTTACAGAACATCAACCCCCTTTTGTTATTGTTACAAAATCAGACACTGTGTCTCTAAGTTTCAGATGTTTCCTGACTGCACTGGGAGCTACAAAGTAAGCATACTGCCATTTAAATTTGCTGTCAAGGTGATGGATGTAATCTGAATTGTCACAGTACAGATAGATAGTCAGTGACAGCCGTCAGTGATGTGCATTAAACTGGATAAATACAAAGCTGCCATCCTGGCTGCTGCTGCTGCTGCTGCTGGATTTATACATTCTGGCCAACAAGCCAAGGAGGATAAATGAGATACTTCCTGTTGGATCATAGTAATCTCCTTTGGTACACACAAAATGGCTGCCCCTGAAATGATAATAAGTAATGGAGCCAAATGTGGAGGGGGATATAATGAGATAATGTATTTGTTTTTCCTTTTCAATCCCATCCCTCTCTTTTTTCATTATCATGCTCCTTTCCACTTCTTCTGTAACTTGTTGAGAACATCTGTTACTTTTCTTCTTATCCCTCCATTATAAAACAGGTGTGTGCCCAAGGATTTATGCATTAACTTCCATGTTGAAGCCAATAAATCAATTTGAAGTTTGAAATACTTAAAAGGTCAACTAAAGCTCAGCTAAAGTTTGAAACCCTGGCACCCACAGCATTTCAATCTTTGTTCTAATTTCTTTAAAAAAAATCATTGATAAATAAATTCCAATTTAGCAACACTTCTACTTTTTGATTAAAGCTAATTTGCACAGTATTTGATTATTTATTGTTTTAATTATTGAATTAATTAATTTATCCTTAACACTTTTTATAATTTTCCCGATGTGATGTCGTCCTCTAACTCTGAAAACCTCTTTTATTCATTTTTATTTATTTATTCATCTTAATCATTTATCCTTGAAAAACCTCTCAACAATGATTTACTGGTCTATTGTCCAACCATTGCATTCTGTTTAATTTACGTGGATTCATTTTAACCTCTTGCGTTGCATTTTGTTTTGCATTGTTACAGTTCCTCCTCCCTGTCGTTCGAAATCTTTGCTGTTATTTGAACCATGCTTTGTTTGTTAAAGCACTTTGTAAACTTTTGTTTTTAAAGGTGCTATACAAATAAAGTTATTGTTATTTTAGCATGCTACATGCTAAACTAAATCAATGAATATGCTTTAAATGTAGCATACTCCTCTAGACAACTTAACTAAGTTAGCATTGTTAACATGCAACTTTCTCAACTCAGTAAACATGTTTCATTGGATTAACTTTTCCCTGTATATCTATGTTAAGTAAGCTATTGTTAGCATGCCACACTCTTAGTGAATATGTTAACATTTGGTATACTTTTCCCTGAATGTTGATGCTAATTAAACAATCTTTAGCATGCTACAGTCCAAGTAAAAAGGCTAGCATGTTGGCATACTTTTCCCTGTAGATTTATGCTAAGTAAGCTATTTTAGTATGCTACACTTAAAGCTAAGGTTGGTAGTCACCGAAAACTAGCATGAATTTGAATGTAGCATTTCCTCAGGACTCCGTCTAACCCCTCCCCCTCTTCCCTCGGAGCTCCTCCAAAATGACGCCCCCGCTCACATGCACGAGCGCTGCTGCTTCGCGACCATATGATCGTGACTGATTCAAAACCGGTCCTCAGCACATCGTTTGTGTTTTGTTCTCAGTCAACTCATGCCTCGCTCAGTGGTAAGAAAACACCAAAACATTATCATAGTGAAAGTTAAAAACAACAAAAATGACATGTACGCGCAGGAGGTGGGCAGAACGGCAGGACGGGATTTGATTGGTTTCATAATTTGGCTCCTGATGGCAGGGATTGGTTGGTGTTTCCCCAGGTTTATTCCGGCTGTAAATAGCAGCTTTTTTTCACTCTTTTTTTAAGAACACATTATGTATTGACCTACCCCAGCTTTAAAGTAACAATTTTCACCATTAGCTATAATTTAGTCTTTTTTGTTATGCTTCACTCTAAACTCTGTAAGTATGTTAACTTTTAGTATACTTTTCCCAAATGATAAAGAAGCTATAGTTAGCATGCTACGTGCTAAACTAAGATGATAAACGTGGTGCAAATTGAGATACTCCCCTAAAACACTTGACTTTATTAGCAACTGTGGAAAGTTGCTTTCAACACACCAAAGTATCAAATATGTTATATGCTATACTTAATAATCAATTGCTAGTATGCTACATGCTAAGCTAAGATCGTAAATATGGGGGAGAAAAATCATGAATCCCCAAAAACCTAAGATTAATTAAAATTCAATCTGTTAAATGTTGTTATGCAACATACTTCACTCAAACAGGATGAATTTTAAGCAACAAACTCAGTTGCATTTAATTATATAATCCTGAACATGTTAGCATATTGAAATATGCAGTTAGCTAAACACAATTCTGTTGAAGTCAACTTTCATATGAAAGTAAAATAAGTAGGAACTCTACTGAAAAAGCTGCTCTTAATTGTAGTATCTAAACTTTATTCACCAGGTGCTCCCATTCATCATTTACTACTATAATAATAACTCCTCTCCTCTCCTCTCCTCTCCTCTCCTCTCCTCTCCTCTCCTCTCCTCTCCTCTCCTCTCCACTCCTCTCCACTCCACTCCTCTCCTCTCCTCTCCTCTCCTCTCCTCTCCTCTCCACTCCTTTCCTCTCCACTCCTCTCCTTTAGATCTCTTCCGCTGTAGGTAATCCATCCAACTCCCTCCACTCTGTATTCTTCCATTTCTTCTACATAATCCTTTTAACTTACTATTCCCCTCCTAATTTCTCTCTGTGTCTCTCGCCTGCCTTCTCAGTTTTCTAACAGTGTTTGCTCAGAGAGGAGCACTGTAATGAACAGGGGGGGAGGAGGTCGCTATCAAAAAGCGACTGAGGAGGGAAAGAGAGTGACGGGGTGAGCAGTTGTTGTCATTCATCACCTGTAAGAGGAAATCTGCCGTGAACTGTTTACCCATAGCTTATCATCCCCTGCTTGTCACACTCCCCCTCCCTCCTGTCTCCCTCCCCCCACCAATCTATCTTGTCTCTCTGCTATCATCTTTCACTCATAGCTCACTGCAGAGAGCAGCAGAAAGACATCGCTTGACTTTTAATACCTTCATCTCCCTCTCTGAAGCCTGCCTCCTCAGTTTGCAGATCTTTGCTTGTTAAATCAGCCATGTTTGTTTTTGGTAGCCATAACATGACCTAATGACTTTTTCTTCTTTTAATCTTCCTGAGAAGTTCACTTTTTGTGCAAAGTGTTAACTTCATTATTGAAGACCGGGTGTTTTAAATTCAAGTTTGGAGTCAGTTGAGGACGAGTCCAATGAAAAGTCTCATGACTCAGCCAGTATGGTCTCAAATCCTTGAGAGCAAACATGGGTCAGGAGGGTAAGGCTGGTCTGTTAGGTCTAATGATAAGTGCTATAATGATGCTGCATTTAAACAAAGTGTCCAATTTGCAACACTGTATGTGAACATAAACTGTACTTTAGAACTCTACTCTTAATGGTGTTTTATTCCAGCTAAATAAGGTTGTAGTGGAGCGTTTTCAAGATTTGTGTTGCAGAGATGTCGTTTTAATTTTGTGTATTTCTAAGGTTTGAAAGTGTTTAACTTCTTTCTACAACAACAAATCAAAGATATTAAAAGAATACTACAACTACAATAATACAAAACAATACAAGCTCACTCTTTCTGTCTTATTATCCGTATTATTAAGAATTAAAATGATTGTGCTATGAACTTTGTTGGAGTGTTTAGTGTTTATTGTATCTTAATTTTGAGGTTTATGGTAGTGCATTACTTGTTATTTTTGTTGTTTGTTTACGATATGGTTTATTGTGGGGTCAGTTAATTAGGTTATTTATGGGTCATGCGTTAGGGGTAAGGATATTCAGTTCATTTAGCCAACCTGTTGTCTTTTGTTTGGAGGTAGAGAGAGGGGGTGAGCTGGGTCTCTGTACTTTTTGTTGACCGCTTGTTATTGCTTATTTTCGCAATTTTCTTTTGTGCACTGATTATCCTTTTTTGTTAATAAAAGGTTAAACTTACTTTTGTGCATTAGGGATTTTTGCTTTAAGCGCATCCGATAGTAACTCAGCCCAACCTCAGCTCTCAGCGGCTTTTGGCTCTTCGTAGTCGCTACAAACTTGATGTCTGAATGTTTGTGTTGTTGTTCCCAACTTAATCTTCAGCATATAAATCCAGAGTAAGTATGGTTTCGCAGCAGTAAAGCTCAAGACTTGTCAGGTCTGCTGCTCTGTTAACAATAATGTTTTCCTGTAAGTGGTTTAAAATGATTTCCACATTGCAAAAGTTCACCACAGGTTATTGCTCATTTCCTTTCCTTGTAGCATAAATCATAAGTCCATTGTGTGGTTTGTGAATCCGATGATGGTCACCTCCAAGGAGATAGTATTTCCATCATGCAGGTGTCAAGCACCTCCAGACTCTTCAGGGAGATCCATGTGAGAAGGGGTTACTGATCGCTTTGCTTTACAAGTTCTCACATGCGGGCAAACAGCTGAAAGCTGAAGACTGACGTATCATCACTTCAGAGCAGAGTTGGATGATAGCGTACTTATCCAGCAATCACGTCTATCACTCTGATGTATGCATGTTTGGGCATTGAATCAAAAAGGTTTGAATTAGCAGGCAAGGAGTGTTTGTAGTTTGGAACTTCTCAGGCATGAACATTTTTGCACTTATATGACCTGAAGCGGAGGGAAAACTGTTAAACTGTGAGCTCCTAGTTGGAGCTGTCTATTAGTGATGGAAAACAAACATGATCCTTGGCTACTATTTTTATATGTATTCAGAATGGGCGCCATAAAATGTCAAACATTTTTAACAGCACTTTCATGGCAGCTGGCTAAAGATTAAAGCATCATCTTTACATGTCTGGTTTTGTCGAAAACATTTAGGATCTACAAAAAAGTACATAATATATTCAAATTTAAGCTAAAACCATCCAATCTGAGGCATCGGTTTTTACTTGAATAAACCTAACTGATGATTGTTTACCTTTGCAACTCTTAGACTGAGAACTGGCGACAGTCCAGGAACTCATTCATAAGTTTTTATTCTAAAAAAAGACACATTTGTAATTAAAGCTCGACCTAAATAGAGTACCGTGTGTGTGTGTGGTTGTGTGTGTGTGCTTTTTGACTGTGCATAAATTATTCTGTGACTGTGTGTGTGCGTGACAACATGAGCCTGCATGTGCCTGTGCCTGTGCTCCCCTGGTGAAACCAGTCTCATTACAACTCAAGCCAAAGTGCTAACACAGAGACATGTTCCAACATGAAAAAATATCTTCATAACCTTGAATCCAATAACCTGTTTCATAGCCTGAAAAAGCTACATAAGCCTCAGCAAACCGAGATGATTATGTTCAATTAAAACATGTTGACACACGAGTTTCATGCTGCTGATCTCCTCCTGTAGTCACTGAGGGCCATTTGGGCTCCAGATGGGCCATTTGGAAGATGCTTTCACACTTCGCCTTACAGTAATATCATACAGTCCCCAGGCAGTGTGTGTTAACATGATCAGTGTGTCTATGGCTGCGAGGACACTCAGAGACAAGCCATCCCACAACGTGCCCACATCTGTCAACACCGGGCAACACGCAGACGGACCGTCAGAGGATAAAAATGAAGAAATACACAAATACATGGTTCTTTAACAGTCCTGCATTCATTTTTATATCTATCAATTAAAATGCTTGAGTCCATGTCAGAGGCAGTTCATTAAAAACAAGTCCGGGTTATTAACACACACCCCTTTATGCAGGCATTGTGCACACACACACACCCTTATTTTTGTCAGCCTTTGTAGCCTAATCGTCACCTCCTGAGCCTCAGTCAACACAAATAAATCAGCTGCCTGCCCCTCAGCGTGTGTCTCTGTGTCTGTGTGTGTGTGTTTTTGTGTAGTCACATGAACACAAGTCAAAAGAATAAACACACAGAATAAAGGAACCGTGCGTTAAACGGCTGTTGGTTGTAAATTAGGGAGTTACCTGGTACTCATTGGGCCAAAAGGTGGAGACGGCCAGTTCTGCTCTCAGCCAGTCTTTACCTGGAAGATGACATCACAGTTAGATCACGTGAATAAAACAACAATAAAATAAGTTATGAAATGAGTCTTAGGGATGGTGTGAGTTGGTATTTACCAGTGTAGGATGTCACGTTCCAGATAGGGTTGGCCAGAGGACCTTTGTTTACCTGAAAATAACAATGTAAAACACATTTCAATAAAAAAATGACCCTGGAAATACACACTTCTTTATATTTTATTTTCATTACACTCAAATCAAGCATAGATTATAATAATGGCAGAGATTATAAGTGAAAGGCTGTAAGTGACTGAATCCAAAAAAAAATTCATAAGGGGAAAATGTATCATATCATATCATATCGTATCGTTTTGTTTAATTCTGTTTTGTTATCTTTCGTATCGTATCATATCAGTTTGTATCATATTGTATCGTAGCATATTAGTGCGTAACAGTTGATATTGGTTTGTATCATATATTGTACCGTATCCTATTGTATGAAGCTATCAGGCTTCACACAATACTATTGTTTCCAATCACAAACCAATCACAGCCTGTTCTCACAGCAAGGTGGTCCGTTTAAACATGCTGCCACACTCTGCTGCTGCTGCTGCTGCTGGCAAAGCTTTGCCTCCACCACTTCAGCCTCCTCCTTCTCTGTATGCTTAAAAGCTTGTTTGTACCCCTGCAAAGGATTTAGCAATGCACCCCTTGGAAAGCCATAGCATGCTGCTTGCATTTTAAAAAGCAGAGACTTTAGTGTCAAGAATAACTGCATTTCCTTTTGGCAATAAATGGTAAAAATCTATGATGAAAGTGTTCCTCACTGGTATCGTATCGTATGGCATGGTACTGTTTTTGGTTCAAAGGGAGGTCAGAGGCCTGGGTAAACTAAACCTCCACACCTCTTTGATGCAAGAAGCTACATTTACAGGCCAGATTTTTTGCAGTAATGCCGGTTTGACTTTGTGACAGACTGGAGGGCAGTTTTCCTACCCATAATGCTACCCTGCTGCTAAGACCCAGGTTGTGGCAGAACCAGTAAAATAGCAATCTCCTACCAATGTGTTTGCTAACCACTCCCACAAACTGTGTAGAAACTCTGGATGAGGAGAGAGAGGAGGAGGGGAGGAATGTGGAAACAACTTAAGTGGAGGGAATGAAGTTCGGATAAGTGCATCACAAATTGTAGCTATCAGTGTGTTAGTTTTACTGATCCTCCTTCAGAGTCTCCCACAGTGTGATAGATGTTTGCTAGAATTACACAACCTGGGATCATAATCACACACATATATTCTCAGTGCGTTAAAGGTGCACGATTCATCATTTTAAAAGTCGACATTTCGATAAGAAAAATCAAGTTAGGCAATCTCACACAAGCTTTTGGTTAATGAAGGCGATTTTGTGGCCACCACTGCATTCTATCTGCATTACTTGTGGTTGTGATTCATGAAATCCAGACCACACTTCCCATAAATCCTGTTTTGTTTTGTTAAACTGAAGAGATCATCTGTCATGTGACAAACAGGAACTTGAGCTCGTCTACAGTTACTTGTGGAGCTGAATCTGCCTAATGACGAAGGTTTATTTAAATAGGGGTAAATACAATAATGCAATCCAGCTTGTGTCTAATGATATTAAAACCTCACCTCACGCAGTGGGAACTGCAATGAAGAGATTTGGTGACTTTTGTTTGAAGCATTGATTTCAATCTCTTTGTCATACATAAATATAAATACACTAAACCAGTATTAAAAGTCTTAATGTGTCCTTTATTTCCCCCCATCATGTTTCTTCTGATTACCTTCACCAGGACGTTCAGGGTGCCTGGACTGGAGCCGTCTGGGCTGGTGAGCAGATAGTTGAAGTCAATACAATGAGTGTCATTCTCCTTCATGACAGGCAGCTGGAATCTGGCCTTCTCCCCAACATCGTACTGGGACACGTCCACATACATGTAGGAACCTGGACAAGGAGGCAAGAAAAGAGTCACCAATGATTAAATAAATAACGTCAAGGTGGATCAGGTTCAGAAGTGTTTGTGAATCAAATCTCATCAATTAGCTCTTTTTCATTTGCAGCAGTTTGTGCCTGAGTAGCACATACCAGCTGAAATCCTCCTGCATGAACAGACTAGTAATGCTGCCCTCTGAGGAGGTTGTTAGTGTGTACATGCTCTAAGCATAATGACTGGGCTTGCCAAAGAGAAAGCTGTAAGCCTACTGCCTCTGTTTCATGTAGCTACATGAGGAAATCAACTCTTTCTGCTACTGTGTGTTTTAAAAATAATCCTCTTTGAAGACATGAACCGCAGAGGAAGATAAGAAAGACAGTGATGTGTTTTTGGAAGTTGACTTTGGTCCATAAGCAAAGTTTGTGTGTGAAAATTTGACTTGCTGCACATACTTTTACATCTGCATCACCATGTAAACACAGCAGCCATTGTCCTCTGACATCACACTCAGGGATAATAATAATAATAATAATACATTTGTTTATATATCACCCTTTAAAACATGTTTACAAAGTGCTTCAAAGAGTGCAAGACATAGCAAGAGAAAAAAACACAAAAACACATGACAAAGGTTTAAGAGAACTAAAATGATTTCAGTAAAAGACAATAATAAAAACCATGCAGAAATGAAAAAGTCAGTGATAAGTTAAGAAGTAAAAGCACATTTAAGAAAGTGTGCTTTTTTAAAAAGAGATTTATAAGAGGACAAGAATGTGGCTTGCCTGATCTCCTCTGGCAGGTCATTCTAGAGTGACGAGGCCCTGACTGCAAAGGCCCGGTCGCCTCTGGTTTTTAACTTTGCCCTTGGAAGTTCCAAGAGGGACCTGCCGGAGGATCTCAGGAAGCAGTTGGCGACATACATCCTCAGACACTCTCTTAGGTACTCAGGGGCCAGTCCATTTATGGCTTTAAAAGTGAGAGTTAAAATCTTAAAATCAATTCTAAGACCCACAGGCAACCAGTGAAGGGAGGCTAAAATTGGTGTGATGTGTTCCCTTTTATTGGTGTGTGTGAGGAGTCTGGCAGCGGCATTTTGGACTAACTGGAGTTTTGAGAGGTTGTGTTTGCTTAGGCAGGTGTAGAGTGAGTTACAATAATCTAATCAGGAAGTGATGAACGCATGGATGACAATTTCTAGATTATGATGTGTGAAAGGAAGGGCCTGATTAGAGAGATTTTGCGCAGCTGATAGAAACAAGACTGAACTGTGGTTTTGATATGTTGGTTGAAGTTAAGGTCTTTATCAAAGGGGATGCCAAGATTCTTGCAGTAGGGGGTGACAGGAGAACCAAGCTGAAGTGAGGAGAGAATCTGTGATGAGTGTGGACCGATGAACACAGGGATGCTCAAATGTTGTTATTGTGTTACTGTTGTGTTCTAGGTCTCTCATTACATAAACAAAGCTTGTGTATAAGAATAACAGGAATCACTGTTACTGCTTTTTAAATCATCCACTGTGAAGAGGCAATACAAATAAAAAAACTGCCGGGATATGAAGCCATAATTTAAAGTGAAAAAACAGCTTATTGGCTGCTGTTTAGCTGGCTAAAGTGGTAGCTTGATAGTGCTACATAATATGATAGGAAAGGTGTAAACTCCAAGCAAAGCTTAGTTTTAGAATGCTTATTGTTCTGTAAACAGGCAATTAGTTAGATGCTAACTGTACTTTCGCTTCTAACTTAACTATCGGTACCTAATTCATTATTAAATGTGTTATCTAACCTTCGAAACGACCACGTTTCCCTCCATATCTTTACTTTTCTCTCTCTGGTGCTATTTAATCTTGAAGTGATGAATTGTTAGCAATTAGTTATATTTCCTGTATTAACAAGATATGTAGACCTGCAAAACTGCAGTATAACATTGTAATAGCATTTGTGCTTCCCACACTAGGGAAACGCTTAGGTTATACATGGTATCATTGTTCCCTTATTGCTCTGTGATGAATAGAAAGATTCTTGAACCTTTCATCTAAATTGCCTGATACCCCTCTCTTTATAATTCTAATAAAAGTTTAATAATAAATCCACGTCTGTGTTTGTGTCCCCAAAGTAAGCCAAGTAACATAACTAAAAGCCGACTAGGAAATCAGGCCATTCTCCTTTGATGACACTGTTTGGCCCTCTCTTTGGAGCAGTGAGCTTCTTGTCATGGGAACAAACCCCCCAAAAAAGAGCCTTTATTCTTTCATGTTTTTTACTTTTTTGTTTCCTTCTCCTCTGGTTTCTTTTGGGCTTACAGTACAAGCATCAGTCATCAGTCCCCACCAGACACATAAAACAAACCCCTGTTACGACGACTGTGCCATTTGTTTCTCCTTTGTGATTGCGGAGCTGTTTCTCAGCAAGCCAAGAACAAATAAACACAGGAAATGGAAAAAAAAGAGAAGAGGGGAAAATAACTACTTCTTCCTTTTATATTCCTGGATTTATGTTCTTTTGAATTTGCGCAATCGTCTTTCTTCTCCTCTGCACTTTTGTTCTAGCTTCTTTTGTGTGAGCATAAAAAGTAAAAGACACAAAACAATAACAAAAACAAAATTAAAACTTGATCCAAAAAATCGTGGAGAGTGGCTTTTTCGTGGGAAGAAAGGTATGTTATCTTACTTCAGTTTGCACAGACTCCTTAACCACACAGTGTGCAATATATCATTACCTGCAACGACCCAGACGTGTCACATGATGAGTTGCATTTTTAACAGCTCTCCTCCAGGCTATATTTTCCTGTTTACTTATTATTTTTGCTTGTGTTCCTAGTTTTGTTATTTGAATATGACGGGACTCCTGAGACATTCACAGTCCCCCCGGATGAGACAACAAGAAGAGATGTGCATGAGGTAGTTTGTCATCCCGACTGTCACTTCTGAGCACCTTGTATACCTTCCACCTATGGCAGTTGACTGCAGGAAATGGAGCTCAAAATCATACATAATCTGAGTGTGTTGACAGGATAGTCAGTCAGCCCAACCAGATGTTTCAGTAATCAGCTCAGACCTCAACCAGATGTTGTTTCAGTGGAATATGAGGAAATGTGATCCTTTCTGTCTGATTATGAATTGAGAGGAAGTAACAACCACTGTGTCTGATACTAATTTTGGAGGAGAATAGAACAGTTACACAGAATATAACAAGACAGAATAGAATAGAATGGAATAGAATGGAACAGAACAGAACAAGACAGCATAGAATAGGATAGATAGAATAGAACACAGTAGAATATAATAGAATAGAGAAAGACAGCATAGGATAGGAAAGATTAGAATACAACAGAACAGAACATTACAAACAATAGAATAAGACAGGATAGAATAGAACAAGACAAAATAGAATATAATGGAATAAGACATAATAGGATACAATGGGATAGAATAGAGAAGAGTAGAATAAGAGAATGGAATATAATAGAATAAGACTGAATTTAATAGAACAGAATAGAATTAGCCAGAATGGAACAGAAAATAAAAGAATAAGACCGATTAGAATAAAATAATACAGAATAGAATAAGACAGAATATAATATAATATAATAGAACAGAATAGAATAGATTAGAATAGAATAAGACAGAAAAGAATAGAATAGAATGGAATAGAACAGAATCAAATTATACAGAATAGAATAGAATATAATTGAATAGAATATAATTGAATTGGATAGGATAAGACAGAAGAAAATAAGACAGAATAGAATAAGATGGAAAAGAATAGAATAAGACATAATAGAATAGAATAGGATAGAATAGGATAGAATAGGATGGAATAGAATAAGACAATAGAGAGAAGAGAATAGAATAAGACAGAATAGAATAGAATAGAATAGAATAGAATAGAATAGAATAGAAGAGAAAAGAATAAGACAGAAAAGAATAGAATAGAATAAGACAGAAAAGAACAGAATAGAATAAGACAGAATTGAATAGAATAGAATGGGATATAATGGGATATAATAGAATAGAATAGAATAAGACAGCAGAGAATAGAATAGAATAGAATAGAATAGAATAGAATAGAATAGAATAAGACAGAAAAGAACAGAATAGAATAAGACAGAATAGAATAGAATAGAATGGGATAGAATGGGATATAATAGAATAGAATAAAATAAGACAGCAGAGAATAGAATAAGACAGAATAGAACAGAATAGAATAAGACAGAATAGAATAAGACAGTATAGAATAAGACAGAATAGAATAGAACAGAATAGAATAAGACAGAAAAGAATAGAATAATACATAATAGAATAGAGCAGAATATAATAAGACAGAATAGAATAGAATAGACTAGAATAGAATAGAATAGAATAGACAGCACATAATAACTGGTACATTTTGAATGCATATTATCCTTGAAACAGTCAGACACTGTACTCTGAGCTGTACAATAACAGTGATTATCACTCATTGTTTATCTTGTCTGCTTCTGCTGTGAGAAAACTGTTTCCTCTGCTCAACCAGACGAAACAAAACAAGTCTTTTACTAATGCACACAAACATGTTGGTGTGTATGGAAACTAATATCAGCTCTTTCAGACTTAACTCTGTGTCCTTGTTATTGGATCTCTGCCTCTGTTATTACCACGCCACAATCACCTCTACACACACACACCAACACACACATCTAATTCAGCCACAGCTGTATTATATTAATCCTGCGTCCTGGTTCTGATTGTCATCAATGAGACAGAAAATGAGGACTTCCAAACAGGACTTTGGCCAACAGGACCAAAACACACGAATGAGCTAGCACCCGCCTCGATGACAAATCTATAATCTAAATCCATCAAGCAGCACATGTCGGCCCTATTTTTTTCTTTTTTGGCACTTCGACGCCAACGTGAGGTGAGAAGAGTGTCTTGAAGATGGCTGCCAAGATGGTGATCCAGTTAAATATATTCCTATCAGTCAGAGACCCAGATATGTCACAACACAAACAACGTGGCAAAAATATAACCTTTAGCACGTCAGCTACTCATAACAAAGCCTGCTGAAAAAGCATGACAACAAATGAAATAGGTAAGGGTAAAAATAGCTGAATAATATCTAGTAAATAGAGCTGTCAGTAACATTTCAACATTTTATGCACGGTTGCTGAAATACACTTCATGAATAAGTCAAATAAGAGGAATACTTAGATAAACAGAAAACAACAACACCTAATCTGAGACTGAATTAGTATAGAGAAGACATGAAACTGATACTGAACCAGTGCTACGAAAGCAGACGTTGGAATGCCAAGAACATCCTACACCTGAGGTCTGCCAGGTTTTAAAATGGCTGATGTCTCTGAAGTGCCAAAGTCTAAAATGGCCGCTAATAGAATGATGACACAATATAACGATGAGGCTAAAAATACCCCCCTGTGACAGCATTAAGACCCAGATATGTCACATAACAACAACAGCAGCAGCAGCAGCAGCAGCAGCCGCGTGGTAGACAGAGGACAGTATTCTTCAGCTGAACTGAAGCTGTTGGGGAAACAGATAATAGGGGAGTTTTTGTGTTTCATGGTTCCAACAAGATTAAAATGGGATACTGAGTAGCTGACAACCTGCTGGATTTAGTTCTACAGGAGCGAGTCCACCACGAAGACACAGGACTCCCCATAGGCAAATTCTGTCTGGTTCATGTTGAGGCCTCTCAGATTTACTGACCAATCAACAGCCAAATATCTAAGGGTGATCATCAAGTATGTTCTATATTTGCTTCTTCAATGGTTGTGTACTAGTGGTGTTTTTGTAAGCAAATCTTTAAGATGTATCTTTTCAATATAATGTTTGTGAGGGTAGTAATGACTGTGAGACTGAAGAAATTTAGAGGTACAAAAATGGAAATTCATTGTCAGCAGTAGAGCTGGGCGATATTGAAAAGGATGTTTTCATGATAAATGTTTTCATATCAGTCGATATCGATAATTATCACGATAAATATCAAAATATATCTGTAAGAGCCATAGAGTTATTTAAGTGGATATGCCTTTAATTGTCATGCTGCAGGTAATTGGTGCTGCTAAATGGGAGCAACTGAGCATGTGCGATGCAATGTGTGCTTTCATTTGAGCAAGACAAGTGATATTGTTTGTCTATATTATTAATAAATTCTTGGTTTGTTTAATTTTATCCGGCATTCATTTCATTTTTTTGTAAACCTATTTTACAATGCACGAGTCAGAAAGATCACATCCTGCAGAAGTGGCAAAAGAAGTTTTTTTCTAAAAGCTGCCTCTACAATTTCATTTAAATTTAAATTGAAAGACAGATTTTTGCCCATGGGTGAAAGTTGAAGAAACTCGACAGTTTGTTAGCTTGTATCTGGATTTAGTTTTCTGATAAGCTTCTTTAATCGCTCATTTTTGACGGTGATTATATGTTGCAGGTCTTTAGTGTAAGATGAGATTTTTGTGAAGCCTTAGTTTGTAGATTATTGTTTTTCTCATGTTTAAGTCATTTGCATAACTTGATTTAAAGTTTAGCAGAGTATTGTTTTGATTAGTGAACTCCCCTTTAAGGTTACTAAAGGTTATGGGCAACATAATGATGTTTCCCACAGTGCAGTGAATGCATCATGGTTATTCAGTGTTCAGTGGTACTACGGTCGCAATGGATATTTAACGTGTTTAAAATGCACAGCAGAAGTTGTCTCTGTGCTCTTCATTCACCCACATCCTGAAAGTATATTTACTGAAGTGTATTAAGTTAAAAGTTAACGCTCAGGTGACACAGTGTTGGCTAACGACTCTGCTTTAAGCTGGTAGGTTTTGTGCTCTCTTCCCTGTCGCTCCTTTCAGCTGTGTTTACATTCCACTCCAAACTTCTTTAAGCCCCGCCTATCTCTCACTATGCGATATGATTGGCTGTTCAATTCCGTCTTCTTGTTCTATCTAATGTTAGGTTGCAACTAGTGTTCAATGCGCATTAGCTGTAGTTATCCAATTATCGCCCAGCCCTAGTCAGCAGTAATGAAAATTAACATCTTTTCAGCTTGTGTGCAAAAGATGCACAAAACCCTAAACTCAACTCCTGATAGAATTAGACTTTAAGTAGTAATCTAAAGTATGAAACATCAAAACTGTCACATAGTAGATTTTAAAAAAATCAAGGTGGAAGAATCTGGCCTGTTCATAAATAAATAAATATATCCTGTTATAATTTGAAAATGTATTACACCTGGTTTTGTGGTTTAAAATGCGATACAATCCAATAAACCTGGATATGAATTCTACTTTCATGAGGCTGGATGTTCAGGCCGTGCAGAGACTGTGAAAGAGATGTTTGATTTTATGGTAATTTTAAGGCAGTATAGTTTGTGTTGCCGTATCCATCATTATTTTCTCATTATTAAAACATCCAGGGGACAAGGAGCCAGCTCCACTGCAGCTTCTTTGCCTTTTTTTTTTTTTTTTTTTTACCCCCCCTTCCCTTATTAGACAGTACACTGTGGAAAACAAGAGCAGAGAGAGAAAGAGGAATAGGGAAAGAGGGATGAAGAGAATGGCATGCCAAATGGGTTTAGAGTGGTACTGGCTGACAACATTATGAGTCAAGAGTATCTGCTTTAGTCCACTGAGCCACAGAGCCCCAGTCCATGAATGTTCAACTGGCACAACTAGCGCTGCCAGTGGAGCATCCAGACCCTGCCATGTTCGCTGGTGCCAACATCAACCCCCGGAGAGATTACATAGAATTGTTTTATCTCTATTACGAAAACTGCCACAGCATCCCTCCCCACTCAATACCGCCTTAAGCACCAAATGATGATTAGCAACTGTGAAAAATCAATGTGGGCTATAAGGAACAAAAGTATAATTGTTGGCTGAACCATCCAATGACTCTAAAACGATTCTGCGTAAATCCCTAAGATGACTCCTTTTCTTCCTCCTTTACCTTTGGCAATTTATAACCCTCTGAACTGCTAATCAGCTGAATAAACTGAGTCCCAAAGGTCACAAAGAAGCCAAATACTCTAAACAACTCCCCTTCAAACAAAGAGGGTGTGTTTCCCTTTGTTTTCAGGGGTTAAAAGTAAAGAAGCTTCAGTGCCTGTGCTCTAAATCTTGCCGTAGCCTCAGGGTGACTGAAGCTAGCCAAACCGGAGTACCTTTAAATTACTGGTGGCGAGGATTTCCTGAGAAAACAATTCTAATAATAGGCATTACCGATGTGTCCCTAGGCAAGGCATTTCAGCTTAACCACAACCCGTTCCCTACCACTTCCAGAAACTTAGCCAAGTGATGTATCTGATTCTGCAATCCCCTCCAGCAGCATGGTGCTCCATCCAAAGCAGCACCGCCTCGCACCCTGCTGGCAAAATTAACACTTCAAATGTCCCCCCAGTGCCCCCCCGTACCTTTAGGCAGCACTCTGAACCCCCCTTTTAGCAATCTCCATTAACCTGCCCTGCCATCCCCTGCCCCCCCTGCTCATTCCACTGGCTTCCACAGGCGCTAATGCTATGCTAATTTCAGGCCACTGAGCTCTTGGGCGGCGCACTTAACCTCCTCACACGGCCAACTCTGCCCTCGCCGCATAGTGACAACCCCTTGTGTTCGTAACACTAAATGTTAGTCGACCATTGGGCAAGGCACCCGACCCTTTTTGTCAAGTATGCAAGACCACATGTGGCAGACAGCAGGACACACACACACATTTAGAGGGAGATGTGTGTGGGAGTGTGTGTGTGTGTGTTTGTGTAAAACTTGTAAAGTGCTGGTGTTGAACTGAACCTTTCTCTAAATGTCATCCAGGCTGGGTTGTCGCGATGATAAGCATGAGAGATAAATAATGGCATTACATCGTCATGGCAACAAAGTCATATCTTCCACAACACAGGATGAGGAGAGGAGAGGAGAGGAGGTAAGGGAAGATAACGTGAGGGAGGTAGGAAAGGAGACAAGACAAGAGTAGAGGAAAAGCAGAAGAGAGAAGGAGAGGTAACAAATAAGGGAATATAGAACAAGGGAAGAAGAGTTTAGGAAAGGAAAGGAGGGGACAGAGCAGAGTACATAAGAATTTAGGAAAGCAAAATAGGGAACAAGGCAGGACAGGAAAGGAGAGGAGACTAAAGTTTAGGAGAGGAAAAAATGGGACAGGGCAAGGCAGGGCATGAAAAGAAAGGAGACAAGGTCGTAGGACGGAAAGGGAGGAACAGGGTAGGACAGGAATCAAAAGAAGATGAAGGCAATTAGAAGGGGAGGAGGGGAGGGAGGACAAGAGAAGACAAGGACACCGAAAAAGAGGGGAGAGAACTTGACAGGGTAGAAAAGTATAAAGGAGATGAGTGGGAAAAAAAGGAGAGGAGACAAGGGGACAAGGAAAGAAAGGAAAGGAGAAAAGACTTTGGAAAAAGGAAGCAAAAGGAAACAAGACTAGTTGGGGGCATGACAGAAAAGGTAAGGAGACAAGAGTTTAGGAGAGATAGGAGGGGATAGGGCGAGACAGGAAAGGGGACGAGAGTTAATGGATTAAAAGGAGCAAACTTGGGCGAGAGGAAGATTAAGAAGACAAGGAGAGAAGATAAAAGCAGATGAAAGGAGAGGAAAGAAGGAAAAACCAGAGAGGAGAGGGAGAAAGTCCAGAGGAGAAGAGAGGATATGAGAGAAATAGAGATGATTTTAGAGGAGGCTAGAAGAAAGGAAGGAAGGCAGATGAGAGGAGCTGAAAGAAGCTGAGATGAAAGAAGTGAACTATCTCAAACATGTTAGTGATCGATGCATTTCAACATAGTTTCTTCACTCGTGGTCAACGCCATAGTTCTCCCAGCAGTCAACATTCCTGCTCGTGGTTGGCAACTATGTCAACACTGCATCGCTGGTAAGTGTTATAACATTTTGCTTTTAACATTGTAAAGTATGCAACCTTCCCTGTTCCCTGCTGTTGATTAATGACCTCATATTCTGTTAATTAGACCCTCAGCCCGCAGGCAGAAAGATTTAATTTCCCCTTCATCATCATTGTAGGGGAAAAAAACAACTGATTAAAGAGGAGAGGAGAGGAGAGGAGAGGAGAGGAGAGGAGAGGAGAGGAGAGGAGAGGAGAGGAGACTCTTAAGTAAAAATTCTGATACAGCAACGTCAAATTCTCCAACGATCCAAAAGTCCTGCATTCAAACTCTTGCTTTAACACCCCTAATACCCCTTTTCCACCAAAGTGACCCTAGTGCTAGTTCCGGGCCGGTGCCAGTGCTAGGTCAGAATTAGTTCAACTGAGAACCTTCTAAGAACCAGCTTGCTTTGATCACAAGAGAGCCACATCACAACAACCCTGTTTTTACCCCCTGATGTTCTTTCTTCTAACCCAGCAAGGTGTTGGTACTACTCTGGTGTTTCGGTGGTCGAAACATAAAGAGCTGGTTCCAGATTAGGCACCAGCTCCAAACCAGCCTTTTCGACCAACCCGAACCTGGTTCTAGTTTCTGGTTCTAGCTGGTGCCCGCACTGGTTCAGAGCTTGTTCAACTTGCGAACCAACTCGGCACTAGTTTGTTTTTCTACCCTCTCGAGCCACGTCACGTCGTCATTTCTATGTGACCGAAACACAAAAAACTGGTCCTCACGTCAATACATTGACACACTTCACTTTTGTGGCATAACAAGGTAGAGAAAGGGTTTGCATCCCGTTAAAGTTGTTTAAGAAAATACTCATGGAGGCTGAAATCCCCTTTTAGATAGAACTGAAAAGCAGAGTATAGCTTCAAGCAGCACTGAACACCCTGGTGCACACCAGAGTGTGGTGCATGTCTGAATGTGGTGCAGAGGCATTACAGGCTTAATCAAGCCGTCAAAAATGCAATTCATTTGGAGCTTGGTGAGAATAATGATAAAAAATAAATGGAGTATATCCATCGCGCCTTTGCACCACTGGGGTGCTCCGGGCCTAACAAGGGGCCCCAACTGCTTTCTATAAGGGGGGTTGAATTAAAGGTAATATACAGTATAATGGACCAGTGGTTATGCAAATCAGAATCCCAACAGGGAGAGCAACGACGTGAAAGTCGAGTAGTCCCATCAGGATTCATTTGTTGTGATGTTTGGACCAATCAGAATCAAGTATTTTACACGGCTGGGTAATTATAAAAGGAAAGTGGGAAATATATGAAAAATGAAAAACCTTGGCATGTAGTATTTTTTCATTGATGGCATTGATGGCATTGTTCTCTCAAGGAAACAAATTCAAAAATAAAATAAAAACTACAGCCTTTGTGTTGGAAGCAGTGCATGTTTGGATTTTATGATCAATTTTTTATTATAACTGATACAAACTGACATTTTTTACGATATTGTCATGTCCAAGATGCAGAAACAGCCATGAAAGCAGGTTACAGGTAGTGAAATCTTACCTTGTGGTAGGTCTGGTGAAATGTATGGCACCTCCTGGGTGTGCGTCCAGTCGAAGTCATCATAGGGATCTTGTTGATAGTCACACTGACTGAAGCCCTCTTCAAACGTACAGCTTCCTGCAAAGACAAAAAACAACAACATTTAGTTGACCTCATACCATAAATGTATCTATTCAAAATACAACACAGACTCTTCCCCGGTCTGATCCAGTGAAACTTCAGATTCTTCCCTGTCTGATGTTTTTCTGTGCGTGACCGTGTCTCAGCTCATTAACAAACCACCAGGAGCCCGAGCGCCAACAGCCATCACTCAGGGCCACTCAGGATCACCTCTGACTCAAACACCAGAGCCTTCAGCTGATCATCTGAGCCCATCACCACGGCCCCGGGACCACCATGTGTGAGCTGGCTGCCTGTGGCACCGAGTCGCTCTAATACAGAGAGACGCCACTTGTCCCCGACAGCTACCAGAGATAATCAAGTCGCAGTGATATGTGGCTTGTACTGGCAATATCGCTGATGGAAATAGCATCCTGGCTACTCCTAGCTATCTGATTCATTGACCTGCAAGTGCCGCGCAGCTTGTGTTAATAAAATGGCCAGAAGAGGATGGCTAAGAAAAGCCACATGGCCATCTGATGCAAGTCACTGGCTGTTAGTGGTCACAGAGATGTGTCTTCTGTGTCCTTCTTGACATTGGCTGAAGTAGAAGCTGGCGACATGGATCAAAATCTTCACATGTAGTCTTCTGATGTAGAACTTATATAGCACATAAAAGGTGCAAATACAAAATGACACAGATATTTTGTTCTTACTTTGGCTGCAACTAATAACTATTATTAGAGTTGCTTAACCTTTCAATTATTTCCTTGATTAATCGATTAATCATTTGGTCAATGAACATTAAAAAGGCCCAGCAGTCCAAACTACAATCCCGCTTCATTCACTAAAGTTAATACCAAAAGGAAAGCACTGATTAATACACTTATGAAGCTAAAACAAGCAACATTTTGACACTGTTGAAACTTCATTGATTAATTGATTAGTCATTTGGTCAGCTGATCATTAAAAGGGACTGCACTCAAAACTCTATTCACTCTTCATTTACTTTAGTTAAACACAAAGGAAAGCACTGATTTAAACACTTATGAAGCTAAAACAAGCAACCTTTTGATACTTTTGCTGAAACAACTTTACCGATTAATCATTTGATCAGTGATCATTAAAAGTGGCAGCAGTCCAAACTCGAATCACTCTTCATTTACTTAGGTTAAAAACAAAGGAAAGCACTGATTTATACACTTATGAAGCTAAAACAAGCGAAATTGTGACACTTTTGCTCAAACAACTTCTCTGATTAATCGATTAATCATTTGGTCAATGATCATTAAAAGTGGCAGCAGTCCAGAGTACAATCACTCTTCATTTACTTCAGTTAAAAACAAAGGAAATCACTGATTTATACACTTATTAATCTTTAAAAAAAAGCTAAATTTTTACACTTTTAGTCATACAACTTCACAGATTAATTGATTAATCGTTTGGTCAGCTGATCATACCATTCATTCAATGTCAAAAAAGTCATTAATAACAAAGATCCTTAAACTTTAGAGGTTAATCTGCAAATATTAAAAATTTCTGTTAAAGAAAATCAGTTTATTATGGAAAGAGTTGACATTGATTTTATCATTGCAGCTCTAACCTCAACAAAGATGTCTGAGACAAATTGGTCCATGCATTTTTTAGAGGTTTTAGTTAATGACTTGATGGCGACATCAAAATGCATAGTTAAAGCGAGGTGAAGCATTCCTCATCAAACAAAGAGTTAATTTGCAAAAACAGTTAACTCACTTCTGAAAAATTTAAAAAATGTTTCAAAAAACAATACTAGCTTTTGGTATGATCAATAAACTGAGGTTGGGTGGTTTTGACTGTCCAAAATGACTTTACTAATCAGAGATATCTTGAAAATCCTAACTTTATTAGGAATCTATATCAAAAAGAAAAATGTTTTTTTAAAATGTATAAAAACTCATTTATCTGTCTTGCAAATGAACTCTTCGGCTTCCTGGCACCCTTAGTTTTCTGGTGAGTCGCATTCAAATCCCAGCTCCCAGACTCACATGGTAACCGTTTCTACTGCGTCCACAACCATTAAAAAAAACACTAAAAAAAGAAGCTTTACGGGACCAAGCCACCATGAAGCACTATCAGCAACCAGCACTGGCAGCAGCATAAATCTCCCAGCATTCAGTCAGTGCTTCAGCTTTGCTACCTGTGTCCTCGAGCGAGCTGCGGCGGCTGTGATGGAGAGCAGAACGACAGGCCCTCAGATACCCTGCTGATCTGAGCCCCCTGCTACAGAGGGATACCAAGAGGTGACAGCCAGTGCCGGAGGAGAAACAAGTTAACATCAAACTAAGCAACTGTCTTCAGCTGCCGGCTGCACGGCTGCCTGTGACTCACAACCCTCTCGGGGTCGTTGTTTAAACCAGCCTCTCTCTTTGTGCGTTTTACCTCGCTCCCCATTCGATTCAATTAAGTGTTTGTCACAGCAAGTTACCTCCAGTCATAAAGGGGAACAAACACTGGGACATGTAGAGGGCATGACGTGAAGCCAAACAACATGCATGTCTCTGCTTCAGACTCTTCTATTGTTCAGTCAAATTGGATTTTAGGAATATTACTCCACATGTCTGAGGAGCGCTGCTGTTTGTTTGTGTTCTCCAAGACTTCCTGTCTCCCACAGAGAGTGTGTCAGTTTACATCTTGTTGGAAGGTAGGTCTCTCTGCGTGAGTTAAAAGAGCAAATCACGGGGTGCAAAGTGTGGCGATGTTGTGTGACATTGTCGGCCTGTATTGAGAACTGAGCACTGTGCATTTTGGGAAATCATATCAGATGGATACAAGCACGGACTTTTATTTTGAAGGTGACAGGTTGGCCTTTGCAGTAGCGCTCTTAAAAGGTTGTGTGTCTGAAAGCTCAAACTATTATATAATTACCTTACGATTACAGAGTAGTGCATTCCCAATTCATAGTATCCGATTTGTTGTATACAAGAAACACCCTTACGTATTTTAAATTGTCCCACACATCCTCCGCTGCTATTTCATTATCTTTTCTTTCTCCTTGTTTTTTCTCTTAATTGAAAGAACTGTTTGTGAAAGGACTCTTGCAGGAGTGTCTGTACCCTAACACAACACACAGTCAGACCCTCTATATTTGCATGCTTATGGAAATTTACTGAACCTGCCACCTCTTTACTGGTGAATGTAAAGCAATAGCTGACAAACTACTCTGCAGTAGAACGCTCCATACTAAATATCTCTTATCACATGACATGTTAGAATACGGTGCAAAACACAGACGATACGTTTAGGAAGGTATAAGTGGATACGTGTTTTTAGATATCTTCAGAGGAGTGACTTGTATTTGTGGTGAGCAAGGACAATGGAGCGTGTAGGTTTGTTTCTGTCACACATTAAGAGTAACCTTGAGCAGGCTTTGAGGTTGAATATAATGTTCTTTGTTGATGACTGGATAGTGTGTTTTCCATTTTCTCAGAACAGTAGAAGACATTTCAACTAAGAGAGGAAGAATGTGAAAACAAAGTACACAAAAGGACAATGTAAAGGAACTTAAAGCTCCATGTGTGGAGTTCTCAGCCTTTCAGCCGCAATTCTTCTTTACAGTTATTTCTAATGCCTGAAACGGCAGCAGCAGTTATGTGCCGGATGAAGAAACCAATTTTATTTTCAAGAAACCAACTTTTTCTATTTTGATAAGATTTTGGATGAGTGATGCATTTGATTGTTGACCGGCAAAATGTTTGGGTATTTTTTAGTTGTTTTTTAAAAAAGTAATTTCTTTTTTTGGGGAAATGAAGTGTGGGGAGCAGAGAGTGGGGGAAGAACAAGCAGCAACCTCCAGCCGTGAGAATTGAAGCCAATGCAGAAGTGTTAAAAACTGCAGTTCATCGAGTGTCCACTTGAGGCTGGCTTCAGAAGTAACAGAAACCACATACACAACCATTCAAAACAGCTGATCTTACAGCAGAAAAAAACATTTTTGCAGCCTGGTACAAAAAAACGAGTGTAGTCTGGATAGCTCATTTCTCGATCGGCACACACTGTACGGGGGCTGAATTTTTTCATAACAGCGCAATTTCGAAGATGAGGGGCACAACTGACTGGATTGACAGGCAGGAACACTGTGGGTGTTGGCGAGGAGGCTCAAAGCCCACCTCTTTAACTCACACTAGCTCGACAGCAGTTAGGTTGCGTTCAGCATTTCCAATATGGCTCCCGCTGACTATTGGCTTTAAAACAGCGCTTCAGAAACAGATGGGTGATGTTACGGATACTACGTCCATTATTTATAGTCTATGGGGAAGACATACAGCTAATTGCAGAGGCCAGTAGTCCACTGCGACGAGGACTAAAGCCGCTGTATATGGGTTGTGCAACTAAACCGTTAACCAACAGCGCCCCGACTGCCAAAATGTAAATCAGAAAACACTACTTACACACAAACAGGACACGATCAGCAGAGACCAACTCTTCCAGCAAACTGCATTAACTCTTATTACCGACTTTGTTTAATTAACAATGAGGGAATCATTTGAAGTAATCTCTTAATCAGGAGTTTGCAGTTTACTATGACTCATGGCAAGCAGTTGTCATACATCAGAATCCTCTCTTAGGTGTGATTGTTGTGCAAGTTGTATGATGCTGGTTCAAAAGGAGCGCAGTTATAAATATAAACGGATAGTGTTTAAAGTACTTCTCTCATTGATGGGAGCTTTGTGCTCGGCCTCTCTTGATATTGCATAAACACTGATGTGTTTCTGAATATAGAGTTTAAAGAAAGCAAAAGAGATTCTGTTTTACTGTAAGTGATAAACTGTTTGGGCCCTTGTTTTGACAGAGCAGAAGCACTTAGCCTTGGTTTACCTGCTACAGCACTTGTTTGGCCTCGTTTAACCTCGCTGAAGCTACAAAAGATATACAGACGCTCTGTTTAGTTTCAAGGGTTTTTGTGGAATTTCTGCCACTGAAAGCGGTATACACTGAAGAGCAAAATTGGATTTAAACCCACCGTTTTCTAAAATATGTGCAGCGGGCTTTTAACCGTGTACACACACACGCAGTTCCATTCAGCTCTGATACAGTGCTGTTGTACAAGAGGTATTTCGCCTTGGCTTTTCAGCAGTGGGAAAAATACATGTCCTTGTTTTAAATTCCGCTTTACTGACTGGTTTAAAAAGAACATTTGTCAATCACAGAGTGTTTCTCTCTTCTCGTCTGCACACCTCTGATAGACACCCTCGCTGCTTTCAGCTGCTAACATACTCAACAAAGTAGCTGTGTGTTCGTGTTCTTGTGTGTGTGTGCGTCTCTGCTGAAAAGGGGGTCTGCAGAAACCAAATACGTGTGAAACCGTCTACACACACACAACCCTCACACTAACCCGCCCACGTTCTCAGTTAACACTTCTCTCTTTCCTCAATGTCCTGCCAACTTTTACCATTACACACACACACATATATACACACACACACACGTACACACACAACTGACAGCTAGTGGTTGTTGCCAATAATGACAAGAGCAGACCTTGAAGGATTATTTTACCTCTACAAAAAAAGCCATGTCTTGTCATACACAGTTCTCATCCATCCATCTATCTATCTACATTATCATATGATGGAAGCAGGAACAAGCAGGAAACAGGAAACAGCACTGACGTCAGATTTATTTGGTTTAAATGGAAAGTTAAGGCAAATAGTTGTCTGTTAGCACATCCAGCATAAACAAAGTAACTCTGGAGATAATTTGGCTTGTGTTTAAGGTGACTGGAGGAATGTAAAAATCAATATCCACTCTTCTTTTATTCAAGTTTTGATTTCCATGAACTGTTGTTGGCACTATCTTGGCTGCTTCTTTGTAAACAAGCCACTGTGTTCACCAGCCAGCCGCCAACTTTGCCCGTCTGCTGTTCAGTACATAGACGCTATAAAACATGGATATAGCGGGGCACCGTTGGCCTCGCGGTCCAAGCACACGCCCCATACAGAGGCTGTAGCCCACGTTACAGAGGTCGCAGGTTCGACCATTTACTGCGTGTCCTCCCCCACTCTCTACTCCCAACATTTCCTATCTCTATCTTCAGCTGACCTGTCCATTAAAGGGCAAGAACGCCCCAAAATATAACTTAAAAAAACAAAACATGGATGTCATCTTAGTGATGTCGCTCATTGGCATGGCCGCCATATTGGAAACGCTGACTACAGCACTCATTAAGCTAATCTAGACCAAAATTGTTGATGTCCTCTGCTGTAAAAATGGGCATTTCATTGGTTAATTTGGGGTGCACGCCATAACCGCTAGGCTAAACCAGTGCCCTTAAACTGCACATTTTAATATGAGTTAATGGGGATCCCATGGCTTTTGGAGCCAGCCTCAAGTGGACACCTGAGGAACTGCACACAGTTTTTTTGCACACCTGCTATGGCTTCATTTTGCCACTTGGTTCAGTTACACACAGTAAGGACAGTTTGTGTGGTTTTTAGTCGAGCATGACAGATATGATGTATACTGTGGCCTCAATGGGACTTGATAAGGGGCTGTCAGAGATATGATACAAGTACTGCACAATCCAGATAGAAAGGCTTTGTTTTGTATGCTGAAGAGTGACGTCATCCACTATCATCCGCTTATCTGTTCTTCTTGTATGTATCGTATTGGTCTCTGATATCCAGTATCATTCAGGCAGTTGTCTTGAGCCTGTAAAACCAAAACAATGAGCTAAGATGCCTTGTTGTGCCGCTCCTTTTGCTTTACTTCAACGGGATGCTATGTGATGTTCTCATGTAAATATCCATTACAGCTTTAAACATAACATACATTGTGATTATACAAGTGTTAATAGTATCATATTGTGCAACAAATCCCTAAAACAATTTTCTAACTGTATGCACAAGTGTGTGTCCAGATGGGTCATTATTGCCCCCCCCCCTCCACACTGTTCACAAGGACACAGAGAGCAGGAGAGAAACCGCCTGCATGCTAATCACTTCCTAATCAGCTTCTGTGATTGGCTGCCTCGCTAATGAAATAATGGCGACTCATTTGCATAATAAAATAATTAGAAGGACTTGATAAAGGCTCAAGGGCAGAGAGAGGTGCACACACACACACAGACACAGTCACACACACACACACACACACACACACTATGACACAGGATAGGCGCAGTCTTTTCGAAGAGATTGTTGAATGGCATCAGACACAACATCTGCCACCGTCACTCAGAATCATTTTGTGGTGATTTGCGCTGACCTCCATCTTCAGGAGGCGACTCAAACAAAAAGTGCTCTGACTGAAACTGTTCAGGAACGTGGGCACAAACGGCCTTAAGGGGGTCGGCGGCAAAAAAAAATGAAGGGAACACGTTCAATTTTTACTTATTAGCTCAGATCAAGATTATTAGTTGGCAACACAGCAGGAATGTGTAACAATGGCTGCTGTGATTAGCGTCCCCGTTCTCCAATTTGATCTAACTGATCTGCAGAATAGGCAGTATTAAATCAGATCTAACAGCTATAGTCTGCTCTGATAGAAGTCCCTGGGATACGTTTAAATCAAATAAGAGGTCTGAGCTTCTTTTTTTTGCTCCTCTAGACAATTACTATAAATCTATTATGGCAAAGAAATGCCATTAAGAGTAAGAGATGTCTGATTATTGGATCAAAAAATGCTTGGTCAATACTTGGGGCCTTGTGCAAAGAATTCTTCTAAAGAAAGAAGCTTCACTGATTCACTACTGTCTAGTATAGCCTTGAGGTTTTACATTCACCTAGAATAACCAACTTTGCAATAACTTAAGCCTCTTCAATGCATGAAGATATTAAGATAGTTATAATTTTAAAGTTGTGTAGGGTGACTTGGTTGACTCATGTTTGAATTCAGCACTTCAAAATCTTAGAAGTATCCTCTTGAGAGTAAGCCATAAGAGATTGACAGTATGGATATTCAGAGCTTGTGATTGATAATTGATTTTAAAGTCCTTTTAATTGTTTTTAAAGCTCTTAACAGCCTCCTTCACACATCACTGATCTCCTGTCATTTTAAGTTCCAGCTCGATCACTGAGGTCCTCAAATGCTTCCCTTTTAACCATCCTGTTATGTTTGTTTCTCAGGGACAGCAAAAATGTTCCTGGGTCAACTTGACCCGGGGTATATTTAATACCAAAAGTGTAAGAACTGAAAAAAAAAACAATAAACTTTTTTTTTATCTCATTATTAACTCCATTACTAACCATTTAAATCAATATTTAGTGCAATGGCGTTCTTTAATTTGCACAGATCATGCTTCAATGAAGATAACTTACTCGTTTTTTTATGAACACAGTTGCAAAGAAACATTTAGTATTTGACACTTCTGTCCCCTTTTAACCTCCACTTTGACTACTGGGTCAAATTGACCCACAACCAGGATCTAACCATTTTCATTTATATGTTGTAAGTTTCATAGCAAAAAAATACTGAACATTTTTCCTTTTTTTCTTAACATTAACAAGGGTCAATTTGACCCGCAACATAACAGGAGCGTTAAATGTTCCTCATGTGGCCCTCACAAGCGCTGGCTGGAGAGCTTTCTGTGTTTATGCACAAAAACTGTGGACCCTCTGCCTCTTGACTTTAAAGCACCAAGCTCTCTGAGTGTTTTCAAAAGGAAACTTCAGACTTAACTTTTTAATCTGGCTTTTAACTTGGAGTAGTTTCCTATTAGTCCTGGGCTGCATTATTACTTTTAATTATTCCATGACCATTGTTTTAGCATCATTTTTAATTAATTAATTTTTATTCTATCTTCTTTTTTTAATTTTTTAATGGTATTTATTTCTATTTTATTTATTGTTCCTCTATCTTGTTTAAGCCTTGTATCATTTTATCTGTTGTTCTTTTGTGAAGCACTTTGGGCTGCATGCTTGAATGTATGAAAGGTGCTATATAAATAAAATGAGTTGAGTTGAGATTGTGTAAGCTAAATGCTCCTAACCTGTGTTTCATATACGAGATCTCTCAGTGCAGCAGAAACAGCTAACGCACTGAGCTCTGTCAGTATGAAATTAAAAAGACATGATTAAGGTTAGGTTCAAATAAAGGATTCATGGAAGGGAATCTGATTGAAGTCAGACTTCAACTCTGTGTCATATCAAGATGTAAGCACCCACTGTATTAAGCTAAGAGCCGAGTAATAAAATACATCAGCGCACAAAGTCAAAAAGTAAATTGATTAAATCAGAGTTCAAAGTGAAGCTTCTAGGCATCTCCCACTGCATGAAATCAGCAAACACTCATTACAAAGGAAGACGAAAACAAACGCACGATGCTCACAAATGAAGAGACAAACCAGTGAGTGTGGCAGGAGGAGATAAATCTGCCTTACATATAACAAGCTGACATTTGAAGAGAAAAACGTGCTGAATTATTGCAGAAATAATGGGAACAGATCAGTGAACTGCTCTGTAAAACTGTGCACTAGAGCAATCCACATGAACTCATGTCCTTTGGTGCTATTTAACAACATGCTCTGTGCTGGAAATCACAGACAGAGTTTTACTCAGATGGATCTGTTCTATGTGTGCTGGAGTGTGTGCACCGTGCTTTGAAATGAAGAGAGGATGAATACTTTCAGGCATGCATACTTTATGAAAGACATGAGGTCACGGAGCTCTGCATGTAAGATATGCAGGAACGTAACGGCAGATATGAACGATATGCAAGTTCATCGACTGGAGATCATGTCAGCATGACTTGTATGAGACCAAAGTGTGTGAGTGTTCAAGTATCACTCTTTTTATCCCACAGTGCTTAGCCCTGGCTGTCCACATGCAATGACTTACTCTTCTTTAAACCTTAACTATGGTCTTCTTCCTGATCTCATCAGTAGTTTTAGTGCCATGCAATACTGGCTGTAAAGTTTGAATGAGTTGTCTTTCACACACTGACAGTCAAAGTCATTGTTTTTATCATTTTCTTACTTTTCATCATTTGACCAGATATGTTCATAGTTTACATTAAAGAGATTAAAAGAGATTTATAATCATAGACTGTAAAAGATAATGCACGTAGTATCTGTGACATTACCCATCTGTTTCTGAAGCGCTGTTTTGAAGCCGATCGTCGTCGGGAGCCATATTGGAAATGCTGAACTCAACCAAATTGCTGTCGAGCTAGTGTGAGGTAAAGAGGCGGGCTTTGAGCCTCCTAGCCAACAGCTACAGTCATCTCCTTAAATGGGCAAAGCTTGGAATCTTAATATCTTCTAAACTGTCGCGTTATAAAAAAAATCCATCCCCCCACAGTGTGTGCCGATCAAGCGGCAACCTTTGGTCTAAAAATGAGTCCAACGCAGAAGTGCTAAAATCTGCAGTTCATCGAGGATCCACTTGAGGCTGGCTAAAGAAGTACCGGAAACCACATACACACCAATTCAAAAAACAAGTGTAATCTGGATAGCTCATTTCTTGATCGGCACGCACTGTAGGGGAGTGAATTTTTTTCTAACGCGGTAATTCCGATGATATCAAGATTACGAGTCTTCCAATGAGAGGCACAGCTGACTTGATTGGCAGGCTGGAACACTGTAGCTGTTGGCTAGGAGGCTCAAAGCCCGCCTCTATTCGTCACAATCGCTCGACAGCAGCAATATGGCTGCCAACGACGATTGGCCTTAAAACAGCGCTTCAGAAACAGATGGGTGACGTCACGGATACTACGTCAATATTCTATACAGTCTATGGTGCTGACAGAGAAATAATCTCTTCAGAACTAAGTGGTTTTTTGAACCAGGCTGTAAACATGTTTATTATATGCTACAAAGATCGTCTTTTTTGAATTGGTGTGTATGTGGTTTCTGGTGTTTATGCAGCCAACCTCAAGTGGATGCTCAATGAATTGCAGTTTATAACACTTCCGCATGGGCTTTGCTTGGTCTGTTTATGAGTGTATAGCACTAATCAATTACAATCTAATACTGTTATCTCACATTTATCACATTTTTAATTCATTTATTTTTCTTATATTTAGTTCAATAAGTTGAATAAAATATGTTTGGCACATCTGTTGAAGACAAAGACTTCAAGGTGGAAGAATTTGTGTTTAAAAGTTCTAAAGTGGCCGTGAAAAATACCTTGAAGTACTAACCTATGTATCCACTTATGTTCACTGGAATAAATTTCCTTCAAGTCCTTACATGTTTTACAGTTTAACATACATAGGAGTCTATCAGATTACTGTTACTTCCCCAAAGGTAGGCTGAGAACATCATCTCATCTTGACCCTGATCTCAAGCCGAGACCAAACCGAATAAATCTGCTCAGGAATGTGGAGGACTCGCTTTGTCACCCAAACAACACACATTCTCCCTGAACATACACTTTTTTTTCTCTCCGTCTTTCTGTCTAGTATTTATCGGCAGAGCTCCGTTTCAGTCTGCGGGAGGAGATATCATCACCGGAGAGCAGATAAGACAGGATGAGTGGAAGAGGGTGAAACAGGAGGGAGGAGTTCCAAGAAATGGAGCAGTGGAGAGGAGGAGAAAATGGGGAGAAAGAGAACGAGGAACAGAAGGAGAGAAGGAAATAGATTTTCGGCCAATGCCTGAAAGCCTTTTGAGTAACACGGTATTACTATGACCCTGTATGCAAACTTTTCTGTTTCAGTCACCTCTCGTCTTGTGTCTCATTCCTGTCTCTCCATCGTTTCCTGTATTTATACCAACTTCAAGGAGGACTGATATCTTTTTAGTTTGGTGGTTTTGCAACATAAAGGAAAAAGAAAAAGGAAGAGAAGAGGAACAGGGAAGCTCCACTTTGCAAATGGAAAAACTTCCAAGGACAATAATTACATTTAAGTCATTAAAATCCAATTCCAACCAGCAGTAATACCGTTTCCATCCGAATCGCCGCAATTTTGTCTGAGTCCAGTTCATAATTGACCCGGATTCCTAATCCAATGTGGATTTGTGGGACGTTACAAAGTAGTAAATCATTTAAACGGTTTAGTTTTTGGCTCAACTGGATGAAAAAGTTGGAAAAAAAGGGAAAGAGAAGACGAGGGAGGAGAGGAATTAATGCAAAAATAATGAAAAACTGGCTGTTTCACTCAATTTATGCAATACACTGTGTTATGGACTTCATAGTACTCCTATACAATGCCCTCTTGACATTGCTCGGCTGGTTTAATATGATTCTCTGCACTCCTGTTGTTGTATTTGTTGTATTTCATTTGTGTGTGTGAGCACATCACCGACGCCTCAAGGACACTAATAAAGTTGTACCTTATCATTCACTCTCTCTGAGTCCTCCCTACTTTTTGTTCCCTCTCTCTGCCTCTTGTTCTCTCTTCCCCGCTCTGAGAATAGGTGAAATTAGCCTGAAATGATACAAGGTGACATCAGAGAGGCTCACACACACACACACACACACACACACACACACACACACACACACACACACACACACACACACACACACACACACACACACACACACACACACACACACACACACACACACACACACACACACACACACACATACATACACACAAACGCTCACTCGTCACGCCTCAGTGGCCCTTGCAGCGCAGCGCAACGCCATCAAAGCCAGGACCCATTTACACACACACACCTCGCCTGTTAAACATACACACTGGCACGCGCAATCACACACACTGACACTCTCGGTGCACACACACACTCAGAGCGGTAGTTTAATTGGAAGTGCTGAAGGCTGAAGAATTTCTCCTTCATCTCACAATGCTGTAATTGAATCTGAGACGTGTGCATGTGTGTGTGTGCGTGCTTGAGTGTGTGTGTGTGTGTTCAGCTGATTCAGGAGTTTTCATTGACACTAACAGTAAAACAGAAATGTGTGTTTTTTTCCTTCTGTGAGGAGCCTCTCTGTCCTTCCACCCCCCTGACTATCTGCCGCTCCTCTCTTGGGGTTAATGCGGCTTTTCAATTCAAATTCAGACTCAAGCACTTTTCAAGCACCGCACTATTTCCAACAAAACCTTTATTCGCTCTTACAAGCTCCCCGGAGGAAGAACGCCAATGACCTCCATCGCTGTACGGCGGCGTTTCATTGACCAACATGTTCGGGTAAAAATAATTCTAACAATGAAACCTCACAGAGTCAGGATTTTTAAAGAAACACTCCTATTTTTGGTGCTTCTTTATTAAAATTGTGAGCCAAAAAAAACTGCCTTGTAGAACGTGGCAATCGTCTTTGTCCTGATGACGCTGAAATAAGTTGCAAGTGGTACCTGAGAACACGTCCATGCTTGGACAACCGCAAACAAAAAGCCCCATCAGCAGACAATGAGGCGTGAACGATGTACTAATGACCTGCCATCACAGCGTCACTGTCACACGACACAACAGAAGCAGGAAGTGGGATGTGGTGTGAGGAGCCGTCTTTTGATGCTACAGTGGCTCTTTTCTGACAAACTGTTTGGTTCCACATGGCAACCTTATCATTAAAAGGTGCAATCTGAGAGGGGGAATATTCTCCCTCGCTCGTTTCAGACGGGTTGCGTCAACTATAGAGTAGAAAGAGGGTGTAATGTCGCTTTTTCCAGAGCTCTGGAGAGGAATGTTTTGTGAAAACCAACAGCGGTAACATTCATGTAGAATTGATTAAAGCTGGGAAAGTAAGAGCTTGGTGTTTTTTTCGGCTGGGTTTGGAGAAAAGGTCATAATGCCAATCAGTACTCATCAGTAAGTGGAGTAATTTGAGACTATTGCAAAATCTCTGCGTTTTCCAATGCCTTTGTATCAAGCAATGTTATTATTCCCCTCGTTCCCGTTATGACCGACCAATCAGAGCTAATCTCCAATCGTCTGTCCTGATTGGTTAAGGGGCAGCCCCCACTACATCCTCCAATTGGTTATGAGTCCGGCACTATCATGACTGCACACGCCGATCTGTGTTGGGGGGCTAAGAGGATATCTGGTTGACATTCGAAGTTCGAAGGAAGTTTAAATTAAAATTTCTGTCACATGAGGCTTTATCAATTTTTAGCTCAAGGCTAATATCACAAAATCAGCCCCGTCATAATATAAAGAATTAAATGGGCACACAGATGAATATTGGACTACACCTATATTAAATACAATAGAGCGAGTACAGGCACAGTGCATGTTCTCAATCTGGTGATGGGTGAAGGGAATTTCAAATTAAAAGCATGTGTTGAACGGGGTGATAAGGACTTATATATTTACTTTGCCATGATATTATTGGATCACTGATGAGCGTTACACAGAGATGCACTGTTTGTGAGAATCTAGGCCGCTACCAATACTGATGTTTGAAATGATAACATAGCTCAAAGCCAATTCTAATACCGGTGTTTTGCATTACTTCTTTGTAATTCTACACGTCTGTTTTTTAAATTAGTTATTGAATTTGGTGAATTTAACTTTATTGAAGTCTCTCTTCTTGATAAGTTGCTAGAACGTGACTTAAAAACTGCAAGTCGCTGATCTTTCTCTGAGATTAAACTCTCACTCTGGTGACATTTTCATTCAGCTTTGACCAAAACAGAGTTTGTCCAACAGGTGACCTTTTCCGACCAATGAAAAACCTCTTCTGTGAATCAGCAGGTAGGTGTACTACTGCCAGTATTAAATTGATGTGATTAAGATAAAGATAAGATGTGATATGATGCAGATACCAACATCGCTGCATGGTATATTATCTGCAGACGGGCTGATGCCTGTCCACAGGGCAAATATCAGCCGATACTCTGAATGTTTGTCTGTTTGAAGATCTCTGAATCAAGACAACATCCTCAAATAGACTAAACCAAAAGATCAGCGTTTTTTAATTTTGTATAGCAGAGAAAATAAGACAGTTTTAGTTCACGTTAGTTTCTCTGTTAATGTTGTGTTTATCAGTTTATCTCTTGGTGCTCAGACTGAATGCATTAACAGCATGATGAAGCTCAAATTCCTCATGGTAGTGATGTATTTGAACAGCCTTAATGACCTGTTGACAGTCAAAACCTTAAATTCATCACACCTCCATGGGAGCATTTCCTTTCACCACATCCGTCTTTATTATTCTAGTTTCCGTAATCAGTGCAGTGTGTGTGTGTGTGTGTGTGTGTGTGTGTGTGTGTGTGTGTGTGTGTGTGTGTGTGTGTGTCTGTCTGTCTGTGTGTCTGTGTGTCTGTGTGTGTATGTGTGTCCAAAGATAACTGTTAGCACAGCTAGCAGGGGTCCAAACCTTCCATCGACGCTATCTTTATGACATTCACCTCTCTCCTGTGCCTTCCCTGTCTCCCTCTTACAGTCTGTCTATCTCTCCGCCGTTAATCTCTATTACTATTCAAATGCTGACATTTAAAGCAACTTCACATGCCGGCTGACGGACTGACTGTCTTAAAGATAAGGCAGGGAAAGAGCGGAGAGGAGAAAAGGAGGGGGATGATAGAAAGAGAGAGAGAGAGTAGAGAGAGATTGTCGTTCACAAAGAAAAATTGGGAAACCCTCCTCACCTCCACTTTAGCTCCCTCCCTCCCCCCTTCATGCGGTCTGTGAACGAGTTCACCCGCAACCCCCACAGGGAGTCCAGTTTCACTCTTTCTCTGGAAAACTGAACCTCTCCTCCCCTTCTCTCCTCTCCTCTTTTTGTGTGTTTGCTCACCCGTTTCCCTCGCCCCACACCCACTTCTATGTTTGCCATCTCCTTGTCCACCCCTTTCATTCTGTCTCTGTCAGACTGCGTGACAATACAGTCTGGTACCAGAAGTGCCATTTTAACAATTCACTTGAAAATATAGTGGTGTGTGTGATCACTGACACACTTCAGCTTTTCGTCAAAGTTGGCAGGTCAACTTCCCTCCCTGTTGGGCTGAACTGAAACGGACAGAGAAGTTTTATGGTCTCAATTAAGTGTTAAGATGACTCCAGACATTGTTGGCTTCTATCGTCACTGCAACTCAAACCCATAAAGCATCCACAGGATCAGATCCTGTATCAGTGTATGTCACTCTGAACGAGTCAGGGGGGAGTAATTATGGAGCCCTTAGACGGCACTCAGCCCGCCTCACATCTGAGAGCACAGCTGGTATTTTTCTTTTAAGTAAAATCCCCAAACAACATGTCCCAACTGGCTGCTTCTCTCCACCCTTCATCGCACACTTGACCTCAAAAATGCTGACTGGCTGACTCAGAGCAGACACTCAGCTCGAGTAAACTTTAACCGGATTATGACTCAAAGTGGGAAAAATCTGGGGAGTAATTAATATTTTATTGCGGATCTCTTCGCCAGGCATGTAAATATCATTCGAGTGATCGGAGAGTCCAGCCCCCTTCTCATTTCCGAATCAGAGCAGCAGCTTGTTCAGTGGTTCAGCATGTCAAAATATGAAGCTTTACTGAGCTGGAGAAGTCGGGAGATGAAGAAGGAAGGGTGCAAAAGTCTGTCAGGGAGGAGATTCAGGGCAATGTGGCTTTGATTCCTGCGTGAGAATAAATATTGAATGTTGTCTTCTTTTACAAAGTGGGCCGCCTTTTGAGTTACTCTTCTTTAAACCTTAACTATGGTCTTCTTCCTGATCTCATCAGTAGTTTTAGAGCCTGAGCATAACTAAACTGCAACTGTGAACCATAACGAAGCGGTTATTCTCTTGCATGTTTTAAAAAGTCCAAAAACGTGTCATGCTTGTGAGATCGTTCCTAATGTGGCTTAAACCACGCAACAACGCTGATTCATTCTCAAGAGCAAAGGTGATGACAGAACAACCTGATCACTCACGTCGTGTCAAGTCAATACGTAGAAAGGAGTCCGGCACATTTCACCTTTGCCTGTTGACACTGTGGCAAAAATGTACGCTTCCATCTCAGGCTGGTCTTGAGTGTCGGTAACAATTAAAGTTACTGGGCACAGTTATGAGAGCAGCCTGAGGAGCTACTGGGCCCCTAACACATATGTAAACCATCAGCGCTAATAGTGCTAATAGCAACAATGTTAAAAGTTGTAGCATTTGCCTCACTTATATTTAAAGGTGTGTCAACTACAAGGCCCTGAGTGGAAGGCAAGTAGTCTCATTCATCTCATCTTACTTCACCATCATAGAAATGTTCAGTTTAATCTGATTTAGAACAAATAAATTGTAACTTGATTGTGAATTTGAAATGTTCATATAAATGTTAAAACGCACTGTAAACAGGCTGGTAGGAATCAACTGCGATGGGAGCATTACTAACTGGGGAATCAGAGGGACCTTTCAATTCCACAGTCCAAAAAACACCTCTGACACGGGACTTTTACCAGATCTGTGTCCGGTCCGTCTCCGATCCGCTGCGGACCGGCTCCTAGTCCATCAACACACACCGGTTGCATTATCGAAACGCAGCACAGAGCAAGACCCCAGGACAGCTGGAGTCATTTGACGGAGGATTTCACGCGGCAATAACTAAATCAAGGATCATCCTCCTCCTCTCCTCATCCATGTTGTCTTTATTGGCCTCTGAAAACCTCTGACTTGATGATTCCAGGCCCGGCTCAGTTCAAAATGAGTTTTTTATTCTGAAATTAACCGGATGTTCTGATTTTGCTCTGTGCTGAATTGATGCGTCATGCTCCGGCATCTAGCGAAAATAGAAGTCTTGTGTATCTGATCCATTGCGTTCTGACCTGCCAGGTCAGAGACGCAGCCGGATACGCAACAGAGTGGATCCAGATGGAGTTAACAGATTGACTAGAATAGAAATCTATCAGATCTGGTGCTGTGACGGTATCGAAGATGGACCGGACATGGATCTGGTGGAATTTGGCCGTCAGTGTTAGGGTCGTTCTCACCCTGTCGGCGTTCAAATTTGCATAACCACTCATTCTTTATACGCTCTTCCTTTCACAAATAATGCACAAATAAAGGATATTTGAAATCTGACTTGATACAGGTTATTTCATAAGGTTAGTTTGGCTTTTATTTTGTCAAAAGAGAAGCTTAAATTTGATGTTTCATATATATTACAGCCTGCACTTGCCAAACTGTTGCTAGGGTGGTACTCTGGTAGTCATATGTTGAAGCTCAAGGCCACAGACCAATACGTCATACTCAAAGTCCTAAAATTGAGGCATTACAGATACATGTTTTGTTTGAGTGCTCCCACACTGTGAAAGAGGGTGGATGGATGAGTCTCATTGAGTCATACAAAGGGAGTCTGGACTGCAAAGGGATCAATACTGGACAGAATGAGGTCAGGATGATTGCTAGCAGTTGGTGGGCTCTATTTGGGCAGAGCAGCGAGCAGCACACCTGTGTGTACCCACACGCCACCGGAGACAGAAAGCTTCTTTACTTTGAGACACTGACCCATTCATCATGTTCCCTGATATCTAACTGATAAATTACCAGGAGAATACAATCAAATAATGCTCCAGCCGTTGTAGGGGATTTGAACGGGCCAATCACAGAGCAGACAAGAGGCAGTTTGTTTCTGAGCCAATCGGGGCACAGTTGTGGTTTTGGACTGGAAAGCAGGTCTGGTGTGGACGAGATAAGAGCAGAACAAACACACATTAAACACAAACCCCCAGAGACATACGCACACATGCACACACACTCTCAAACAGACACACAAGGTAAGTAAGGCCAGATGGAGGGGAGAGGGAATGAGGGAAATTTCCAGAAAACAAAAAGGAGGGAGAGAGAAGAAGGAAAAGAGAGTGAGTTTAGAGAGGAAAAATCCTGCTCGAGAGCTTAAAGCAGGTTAAATCTGAAGCAGCTCGCTTAGCGAGTCAGCACAGAGGCTGGTGACACGCCGAACTGCCCGGCTGACTCCTCCAATTGTCCAGCAAGCCGGTTCAAAGGCTGCCTGACTGATTTACTGACCATCCGACTGGCGGCTCGGATTTACTCTATCCTCTGTTTGTGCAGCAGAAGCACTTCTGTTGTTCAGCCTGTCGGACAAAAAGCAGTTCTCCACACCGACACACAAAGAACAACCTGAAACAGCACTAATACTGGAGAGACCGACAGAGACGCAGAGAGGGAGTGAAAAAAGACAGAAAACAAATAAACACATAAAAAAAACGACAGAACAACCAAACTTCAAAGGAGGAAAGGGGCCGAAAATAACAATTGGAAAACGTTTCTGGGACTTCTGAAAGCAATAAAAATCAAATACAGAAAAAATATCTCAAATAGAAAAAAAGTAATGTGTCAAAGAAGCGCTTTTATCTGCAGTTGTGACACAGTTCTGTCGAACAACAAAAGATACCTCACGATAGCATTTACTGTCCTGGAGGAAATTTACTTTTCTCTGCCAGCGCAGAAAAAAGAGCACATTACGCAGCAGTGGAAACCATAGAGACCCAAACAAAGGGAATAACATACAAGTGGGAATAACACGCAAGCAGGCCAGACAACAAGCAAAGCACTTCGTACTGAGGCTGTCTGCAGAGCTAAACATACATTACACATTCTGTGAGCCCGTCAGGATGGAGGCTGTGCTGGGGGGGGCGAGCTATGTCTGCAGTGATAACAGGCATAAATAAAAACCATAGCTGGATGTCACGAGTGCCAGGAATGTTGGTGTATATGTAAAACAACATGAGACAGTATTTACAGTTGTGTTTGCTCTGTGGTTGTGGGTTAACTTCAAAAGCCAGGTTTCTCTTGAACTGGAGTTCTGTTTCGTGCGACCTGGGTGTTGTCTTTGTAGTTTTTGGACGTCATTGCTTTGAGTTATGATAAAACGGCTCTCATCAAGTTAATTGCTAACATCTGGAAATATGGCGCTGTGATTAAAAGAGGTCAGCCATGAGCAGTTGATCATTGTAGTTCAAAACAAACGAATAAAACAACATAAGCAGACCTTTTTAGGTGTTTATCAGAGTTGGGGAATCAGTTTCTTTGTTCATATTCGACCCTTCATCTAAAGTCTTGCTGTGATTGATTTGGCTTCATAATAACACTCTTAAGATCACTGGTTCTCAAGCTTTCTCCCATCAACAATGGAAATTTGGCTGCACACAGACCCCTACTTAACAAGATTCATCCTGAGCTCATCCATCAAACAGGAGTTTTTCATGAGATGTTATTAAAAGTCAAAGAAACAGTCACATTTAACTATTGTGTTGCTTATAAATCAATTTGTAGTGAACATAAATGGTTGGAGTTTCTCAGAAACTCCGTCAAAGATTCTGGAGGTTCTCCTGATCCTACTTTGAGAATCACTTTCAAGAATCTGCCTCCACTGTTGGCCTGCATGCAACCATTCAGAACTAATTTTAGATACCTCGTAGAGGCTCAAAAGTTGAGATCTTTAAAAACATACTATAAGCTGTTCTTTGACTGATACATGCCTCATTAAAAACCAGAGACTGTACTGAACACAGGCATAGTCTCTGTGACATCACCCAGTGGTTTCTGAAGAGGCGTTATGAAGTTGCCATAATGTAAATGCCGGCTAAAGAGGTGGAGTCGAGACGGGCCTTTAGCCTCCTGGCAAATAGTAACAACTATCAGTAAATTTACTCCGAAGAACACTTGGTGAATCTAGAGCTGGGCGATATTGAAAATGATGTTATCACGATAAAACATCTCATATCAGTCAATATCAACAATTATCCCGATAAATATCAAATCATTATTTCATTTGAATTTAAAGGCAGATCTTCTGTCCTTCGTGAAAGTTGAAGATTAATTATTGTTATTGAATTATCGCCCAGCCCTAGGTGAATCTAATATTTGACTGCAATTGTTGCACTACACCAATGTGTTGGTATCAAAATCAGTCCAGTGCAGTGCAGCGGTAAATATGCTGCCAAAGCTGCCAAAACAAGAAGATGCATGCGAGGGCGTCCCTACCGACAGTTGTGGATGAAAATATAAATGTACTACCCTGATCTGTGAATGCACGTTCAACCTGTGGAGGGATTATTTATACAGTATGAGTCTGCTGTTCCTCTTAACAAGACTCCAGACTGCAGGTCATTCACACATAGTTATACAGAGCAACAACAGACTCCATGATAAACATCTCATTTGTAATATAGACATTAACTTTGTCCGTCTGTCTGTCACACTGTATACTTTTGACATGATCCACTTTGTTCATACCGTGTAACATAGCCTGTGTAAAATGACTCCTTCTGCATAACACTGGTAGAGCAGTTCTTAAGTAAATATGTCAGTTGAAGTTCAGATAAGTTCACATTTACACTGAAGGGCAAACAAGAGAGATATAAGAACTAAAGAAGCAGTGTAACCTTTAAGTACTGACATTTCAAGAACATGTGAGATAAGAAAAGACAAAGAGAGAGACATGCGTTGATAAAAGTGAGATATTAAAGATCAGAATGTTCCAAGTGGCAACTGTAGGGAGCTGTTTATATTTAAAACGAAGGCGATTATGAAAATAAGTGATGTTAACAAGTAAAAAAGTACTTCAATGTTCGTTTTTTCGTTTTTTTGACAGTTTTTGTAGGTATATGAGTATGAATATGCCAAAAGCTGTGTCCTGAATCACCTTCACATCGTTTCTTACTCTCCAAAATTGTCTGACAATAGCTAACCTGAGACGGTCTCCTCCCTTAAACCAAACCTTCCCATGTTAAACAACCAGACTCTGCTTAAACTTTGACCTACTGCACTTGCCGTAGTTATGCACCAACACCTTTCCTGTGCGATGAATGACAACAGCCATGCCTCACAGCATAACTAAAGAGAAACTACAGGAATGTAACCACACTGCCACACTTCTACTTTCTCTTCTGTCTGTTTTTTTTTTTCTTCTCCCCCCTCGTTCACAAACACAATCCTACACGATCAGACGCACTATAGCCCGAGGACTGACGGGACCATGTACTGCAGAGTGAGCATGAAAATGAGTGCGTGTGTGTGTTGTCACCTTCAGCTGTAAAATGTGGTCAAACGTCACTTACAGGCTGGGATGAAAAAAAGAGAGAAACTATACAGGCTGAGAGAGAGAGAGAGAGAGAGAGAGAGAGAGAGAGAGAGAGAGAGAGAGAGAGAGAGAGAGAGAGAGAGAGAGAGAGAGAGAGAGAGAGAGAGAGAGAGCAGAGAGGGCAAAATAAGTGGTACAGAAACCACACGCACTCTCCTCCCTCTGAGTTTGTAGTGCGGGTGCTTGTCTGAGTGTGAGTGTGTGTGTGTGTGTGTGTGTGTGTGTGTGTGTGTGTGTGTGTGTGGTAAATGAGTTTTGGGAGTTGTCGTCTCTTTACGATAGCTGTAACTGGCCCGAGGACAGCTGTTATTACACTTTACAACAGGGAAATACTGTATGAGTGAGTGAGTGCGAGAGAGAGGGAGAGAGAGATGAGTGTGTGCGCCTGTGAGTGTGTGTGTGAGCAGAGGTTTCAGGGGAAGAGACGGTGAAACACACTGGTCATGTACTTGATACTCGTGTCCTTGTGCAGGTTTAATGATTAAGAAAATTAAAGATGCTTTGGATGGGGCTCACGTGGAAAACAGGCCGTTTAAGCAAAACTTATGAATTCACCTCATTCAATTATTCACCAAAGTCTAGTGATACAAACCCTTATGTGTGCGAGAGTGTGTGTGTGTGTGTGTGTTTGAGGTAAGGAGTGGCTCATGGGAGGCAGAGGCCAGCTACCTACAGGGGAGTGGTCTTTTAATAGATAGTTGTGAGTGTGTGTGGTGTGTGTTCATTGTCAAACGACAAAGCTCTGAGCAGGAAATGAGTCGAAACCGGTTTCTGACTCACATTCAGGTTACAGAGCACTGCCTCGGGCTCACACACACACACACACAAACACACACAATCATGCACACACTATTAGACACCAGACACCATTGTTAAATGTGTCCCTTCTCTTTTGTTTCTTTATCTCTGTCTGCACATAATGAGGTCAATAGACAAATGCATGGGCCAGTTTGAGGCCTAGTGGTCAGAGTAATGACCGGAGGGTTGCTGGTTTGAATCCCACACACAGATATTTAAACACACACACACACACACACACACAAACGGGGGCCGTGATAGAAAATAACCAGTGGCCGGTCTTTCAGCCTTCGAGTGGTGTTGAGTGAGCACCATGAGCTCTGGGTCAGTGAAACCCTGACAGCCTTTTTTCTGAAAGAAAACACCTCTCAGAACTCGGAGGTCAGAGTGGAGATTTGACTTCTGCTTTTCTGTCGTTGCTGGTAAAAAGAAATATCAAGTTTAAACACTAAGGTAGTTTGACACTTCAAATATTGTACTCACTGAGTAGGGCTGGGACATGATTTTTGAATGTGTGAATATTCATTCACTTAGTAAAAATGTATGAGTTACTGCGAATAGTTTCTCATTTTAAGAGTACAATGTCTGTACGTTTTGCCGTTGGCCTAGCGGTCTAAGTGCGCGCCCCATACACAGAGGCCATAGCTCTCATTGCAGAGGTCGCAGGTTCGATCCCAGCCTCGACCATTTACTGCATGTCCTCCCCCACTCTCTGCTCCCCACATTTCCTGTCTTTCTTCAGCTGTCCAATTGAATAAAGGCAAAAATGCCCCAAAAAATATACCTATAAAAGTACAATTTTTCATGATTTTCACAAGTGCCTGGTTGTAATACGGTATTCCCGCCAGACGGTGGCTATAGAGTAACAGAAGAGGTAGAATGCTAACTACATTTTATAGAAAAAGTAGAAGAAAACCTTAGCAACAGTCGCAGCAATTTTCTCTATTTCTGAATCTTGAACTCCAACAAACTTATTTCCAGAGACTGAGCATGGCTGTAAAATGTGAACATACACGCCACGCACCGTCACAGAAACGCCGACATAAAGGTCGATTTGGACACTGAGTGCCCGCTACAAGCAGAATCTCATCCTGCTGCTGGTTAATGCGACTGCCACACAGACGGGCCGGTAACAAGACATACTGTAGATAATAGATAAAAACAACAGGATATTCTTGTGTAGTAAGTGGGTCTCTTGAAAGTGTTATACACCAGAGGAAAACAGTCCCAACTTGTCTGTCGTTAGTGGTTACTTTTGTAATAAAGTTACCTTAAAAATGCCTCATAAGTCTAAAAACGTCTCTAAATTGGGCAATAAACTGAAAAAGAAAAGAAAAAGCATCATGCAACAACCCTCAGTAAAGGCCTGTAAATGTCTTGCTTTGCTTGTAAAAGTCTGTTACCAAAAAACAGCTGCAATCCAGCAGCTTTGTTGCAAGGAAATGCCTTAAGAATAAAATCATTCTAAATTTTAATCAACCTATAGATGCAAATTTGCAGTTCTGAAAAAATCCCAGTTATTTTGGTATAATTCATAACACCCACTCTACAGCCTCGACTCCACCTCATTTATTCCCCTCAACTCTACAGGAACAATGGGACCAGTGGGGAGCATGTGAACCACATAGAGAATCCACGTGCAGTGGAACCAGACCTAAAATGGTCAGTCCTGCCCGGTTAGTAGATGTGCTTGTGACTTGTCTGTTCTGTGCAGACATCACAGTGGCTTTTACTCCAGCTGACACTAAACACCGTCTCCTGTAAGCACAAAGAGAATCCTGACCTTGACTGAAAGCCTGGTCATTGATTCAGGGACAGCAGTGTATGACTGAGTCTTTCAGGAGAAAAAGGGATGTCAGAAATACAACAATTTTAAAAACAGTACCCTAAAAAGATACCTGTAGGGACACATGGATCGTTTTCATTCTCTGCAGAAGTGCTTTAAAAACATCTGCATTAAACACAACGTTGATCGTTGATTACTGCAGGACTGCTTTTCAATATATGATGTCTCGATGCATGATCAGAAAGCAGAGATTTAACAGATATTTCCTCCAGGATGTCGGCCATGAAGCTGACCCTGAAATGTCCACTCCACGGGGAGTGTGTGTGCGCACTTAAAGGAGGTTTTGGCCTACTGCTCCAGGGCATCAGACCCTGTTTATCGAGCCAGGGCTCATACTAAGACGGACCCTTTAATGTTGGCATCATCGGAGGAGATACAGACGAGGGCATCAGTGAAGCATACACACACCCCAGTCAAGGAGCTCAGACCCAGACACAGAGTCAACATAAAGCCGGTCAGCTTACAATGTGCTTTTCTTACTAACAGATCACTTCCTTTGTATTTCATTTAATGCAGCATGAGAGCCCGTGGTTCTCTTACAAGACCTCCTGTTGAGCTCCACACATTCCTGTTCTACTTTTCCTTCACTGAAATTCAGAGTAAACAAGCTCTTGCATGATTTTACTAATCCTGAAAACATGCTATCTAAATGATCATAAACAATCAGTTCTTCCCCACCATATAAGGTGAGCTAGACGGTGAGCTGAAACCTGATTTTCATCACTTTACAGTGAACTCTTTGCTCGGCAGGCTGTGACTTGATGCAGGAGGACTGTCTGCAAAGAATAAAAAGGTACAAAAAATACTTAATTATTTTATCCTCACATTAATGGTCTCCTTATACTTTAACATTATTTGGGGTCATATCTAAATTTAACCAACTTTAAGCAAATTTTAAATGAATATTTTTACTTTTACTCGAGTTGATTCCATAGACTGTATAAAATATGGACGTAGTATCCGTGACATCACCCATCGATTCCTGAGCGCTGTTTTGAAGCCAATCATCAATGCTGAATGCAACCGAACTTCTGTCAACTAGTGTGAGGTAAAGAGGCGGGCTTTGAGCCTCCTCGCCAACAGCTACAGTGTTCCTGCCTGTAAGGACAGTCATGTCCTTATTTGGACAAAACTTGTAATCTTAATATCTTCTGAAGTTTTGCGTTGTAAAAAAAATCACCCCCCGTACAGTGTGTGCCGATAGAGAAATTAGCTCTTCAGACTGAAGCCGTTTTTTGAACCAGGCTGTAAATATGTTTATTTCTGCTGCAAAGATCATCTTTTTTGAATGGGTGTGTATGGGGTTTCCGGTGTTTCTGCAGCCAGCCTCAAGTGGACGCTCGATGAACTGCAGTTTATAACACTTCAGCAGGGTCTTCATATTTTGAGACCGGAGGCTGCCGCTTGATTCACAGACTACTTTTCCTTGAATAAAATATTTTTAGTACTCTTTCCACCTCTGTCTATTTTATTAGACAATTGCATGCAGTCTCCTTCATGTCTTCCATTCTGTAATGCCTCAGTAACAAAGGGTTATCATATCTTATATCCTGTTATCAATAAGCATTAATCAATAATGCTTTAGGGCGCTGGTGGCCTAGCAGTCTAAGCGCCCCTCATACAGAGGCTATAGTCTTCATCACAGAAGTCGCTGGTTCCACTCCCAGCCGCAACCATTTCCTGCATGTCTTCCCCCTCTCTCTGCTCTCTTCAGCTGTCCTATCTAATAAAAGGCAAAAAGTCCCAAAAAATACAACTTTAAATCTACAATACTTCCTGCGAAGTGATTTGTCTAATGGCAGACTCTGGTTGCCAGCTGGCCAATCAGAGCACTTGTAGTGTTTTTGGGAGCACAGTTGCTAAAATTATGGCAAAAAAAATGTTATCTAATCAGAAAAAGGAACCATTGTATCATCAAACACATGCACAGTGCAGCAGTTACCTCTAATTATAGATCTAGATGTGTGCCATAGCATCACTCCAAGAAAAAACCACACCAGTATCTGTTGGCATGTTGGTTCTAGTTCTCATTGTGTTGTGTTCATGTGGTTGTTTGTACTAAGATGTGTTTTTCTTTTAGTTATGTGGCAGTGTGTGATGTCCTCCTGCTTCCATGAGTTATGTCAGGCTCTGTACAAACAGCTGCAACAAGTTTCCTCAGCAAAGACCAATAGGAGTGTATCAAAAGGAGAGTGAACTGATTAGATGAGATAACTATTCGGCCAGACATCTTCAGTTTGCCAGGTTTGAACCAGGTTGAACTGGTTTGGTAGAGTGATTGTGTAATGAGTGAAAGTCTGGTGACACTGATAGAAGTTGTTTTGAAGTTTAAGGATGTTTGTGGTACATTTTGTGTTATTTCTGCTTAACATTTTCAACGTAAGTCTCTAATTAAAGACGACCAAACCGGACCCACACCACCAGGAGCAAAGTGATGGAGTATGACCACCCATGTGAGAGTGATGCCCTACATCCTCTTAACTTTCCCACAGTGTAATTGTCCTTTTCCATCCTTTTCTATTTCGCACAGAGGCAAGCCCTCCTCCTTTTGTTTCACACACATTCACAAGTCCCACTGTGGCACGTACGCAACAGTGTGTGCCAAGTAATTAACGCTGTTTGTGTTTGTTCTCTGAGCAGTTTGGAACCTTGATAATGGAAAACGAGTTCAAACCGGCCGTGTTTTTCGTTCATCCTCATCTATCCATCTAACCGTGTCCATCTTTCCCTCCTCCTCTTTATCGCCCATCCCTCCCGCAATAACCACTAAACACACACACACACAAACGCACACTACATAGCTTTATTTCTGGTCCTCTTTTCATGTCAGTGTCAGAAAATGCTTGCTCCTCTCTGGTTTGTCACACAAGGAAACCATTGGATGTTACACAACGCGCCAACAATCACTGCTCTGTTTGGTTGTTGACTTGTGTCTGGGCCGCACACACGCAGACACACAAACAAACCCGGTCACTCTCCCTTTCTCAAAAGCACACACACACACACACACACGCACACGCACACACACACACACACACACACACACACACACACACACACACACACACACACACACACACACACACACACACACACACAGGCCAAACTCAGAGCGCAGTCTTTTTCTTGCTCACGTTAATGTAAGTAATCAAAGTGGACAGGGGGCTTTGTAATGCTGAGAGGGCGAGAGACATAGAGAGACAGAAAGAGAGAGAGAGAAGGGGGGGGAGCGAGGATCATCTCCTTTAACTGTCCACTCCTTTCTGCCTCCTGTCCTGCAGGCCAGGGGGGGAGGGAGCGAGGGAAGACGAGCGGCGAGGAGACGAGGAAAGCGATAGTGACACAGGCTGAGGAAAGAGACGTGATGAAAGACGAGATCACACCAGTTCCCCCACTTTAGCCGCATTAGGCCGACCTCAAACCAGGATTTTGTGATCATCACAACAATTTTTACACCCTTTCAGAATAAACAAATCCCTTGGTGATGCACTATAGGGACTTTCCCCCCGAACATTCACACAATAAAGGCTCGGAGATTGAACGTAATTTAACCGATTCACCGTGCGGTAATGCAGCAAAAAGCTCTGCTCCTGCATCCTTTGATTTCAAATAAATTCACATCCATCAGTGGAACATACAGAGGTGCTCCCTTACAGACTTCTGCTTTCACAACAGATGCAATTTAAAAACACACACATTTAGAGAATAATTGGCCTGATCTGGCTGCAGGTTTTGGACGGAACCTCTCAACATGGCCGCAGCTTCAATGGGAAGCAAAAAATTTACACAAGTGTGTGTTTTTGTGTGTTGTTTTGCCATGCCCAAAGGAGAAGTCCATAAAATCCAGCCACAGAATGTGCATGTGTGTTTGGACATACCACTCTGAATGCATGCAAGCTGTGTGTGTGTGTGTGTGTGTGTGTGTGTGTGTGTGTGTGTGTGTGCGAGTGTGTTTTTGAAAGTGTGGGTCTGTGATGTTATGCCAAAGGCGTTGTGTTAAATCCACTCAAACAAACAACTTTAAGAGTAAAAAACAGCTTCCTTGGACCGAATTTGTAGCCATGGGCAATGTGATGTAGAGAGTGTGTGAGAGTGTGCGTGTGTGTATGTGTATTGACCTGAGGCAGTGTGTGTTTTCGTGTGGGTGTGTGTGTGTGTGTATGTATATGAAGGAGTGGATTGCTTCATGGCTGGACAGACATGAAAGGTAGAGAGAGAGAGCATAACCACACACACACAGCTAACAGGAAAAGCCCTTTGCCACAGTATTCATGTATGGATGCGTAAATAAACAGACAAGTGAATGAACCAATCTCCTTCAAGTGTAAACCCAGGACTCACACACACAGTAGCAAAAGAAAGGGAAGATCATTTTTTAATTAATTCATTTGTAGATGAATAAAATAATAATTTAAAGCTCCTGTGAAGAACTTTTGCGGCAATTTAAATGCCCCCTGTTAATTTTTATGTACAAAGTGAAACCTCATCTTGTCGTTTACATATGAAAGTCATTTGGCTATTGTCTTGACTACTTTTGAAGATCATCAAAAGGTATCATTGTTAAATTCAGTCTGTTTCATAACCAACTAAAAACTTCTCACAGGAGCTTTAAGCTCTAAAAATCAAAGAAACTAAGAGGAAAGAGGAACATTATGTAGAATGGAAAAAAGTAAATACATATTTATATATACATGAATTTCAGTATAGCATCCTCTTGAATGCGACCTGAAGCAGCAAAAATGTTAAATTTGAAGCTCCTGAGAAACATTTCCGCTTTACGGTGATTTTTGCGCCCCCTGTGCACAAAGTAGTGCATATAATCGCACGCACGCACGCACTAGTAGCGGGCACTGACATTGTCTGCCTCAATCTCTATGTTGGTGTTTCTGTAGCGTGGCGTGTTTACATGTTACAGACATGCTCAGTCTCTGGAAATACGTTAGTACTGTAGTACTGGAGATTCAGAAACGGAGTAAATCGGCGTGATTCTCGCTTGCTTTTTAATGCAGTTAGCATTCTTCTTCTTCTGTTATTTAATGCGGTTAGCAAACAGCTTTAAGATGCTCTATAGCCACCGTCTGGTGGGAATACTGTATTACAACCAGGAACCGGTGAAAACGATGAAAAATTGTACTTTTAAAATGAGAAAATATTTGCAGTAAGTCTTCGATTTTTACTAAGTGAACGAACATTCGAAAATCATTGAATTGAGGATCTTTGCTGTTGAATGAAAATAAGGGCGTGCTGTCAATCGCTTCATCTGACAACTGCCCCCAGCAGCAGCTTTAGGAATCAATATACACAACATGAAAATAATCAGTCGTGTTGCTAATGGTCTTCTTTGCTTTTGTAAGTCATAAATAGACTTCAGTATTAATTTCAGTCAGATTCTCAACAAGCTAAAAACTCCCCACTGGAGCTTTAAGTTCCTCTCCTCAGAAAAAAGAAGTGAGGCTGATACCCAGGCCGGACTGGGCAGAAAATCCTATCAATGTTTCCAGTCAACAAAATGTGAACCTGGTATTTTGGGTAAGCTGTTAATGATAGTGTATCCATGCTGACTTCTCTGTGGCTGCCCTCTCCTCTGTCAGCAGAGTCTGACTTTGCATTTAAAGTAGGAGCAGTTAGCAGTCCCCGGATGGTGGACGGGTATCTCCTCTTACAGATCTGTAGAATATTAAACGGGTAAATCTGTCTGTAACAGCAGAAAGGCTGAATGAGGGAGCACATTCCTCCACACACACTGAAGCTGATTTCATTATAGATAAATCAGTTTCATCTATTCAATCACTCTTTCTATCTGTCTGTCCCTTTCCATTTCTATCCCCTTCTTTCCTTTCTGTTTCTTTTTCCCATTTTCTTCCTTCTTTTTCAACCCCTCTCTTTACTTTTGCACTCCGACTGTCACTCTCTATTTCTGTCTCTCCCTGTATCAGTCTCATTATCTTTGTATTATAATAGGTTTGCACACAGAAGAGAGGAGAAGTGAAGAGGACTGAGGAATACAAAAAAAAAGCAGTGGATAGTAGAGAGAGAGAGAGAGAGAGAGAAACCAGGAGGGGAAGAGACGATGAAAAAAAAAAAGAAGAAGTGTGCTCTTAAAAAGCTGAGTCCACCAGAGCAGTCACAACAAATTCATCTCTCCCTCTCTCTCCCCAGTCTTTGGTCCCCTCGCTCGCCCTCCCTCTGATACAAGCTGGCCACAGTAATACAATAAAAGAACTTGGCTCAGCTCTGTGCGTCTGCATGCATGAATGTGTGTGTGTGTATGTGTGTGTGGAAGGTAGACGACACCTCTTACTCCCTACTCTCTGTCTCATCATTGCAGCTGTTCCACAGAGGTGTGTTTCAATATATCACCCTGTCACACACACACAGACACACACACGCACTCTCCATCCCCTGCTTAATAAGCAGTATTCAGAGCTCCTGGGTTTATAGGAGCTGAAACTGCACTCCTGCACAAAACTGGAGCCTTTCTTTCTTTTCTTTTCTTTGGTTCTTCTTCATTTCTTTTCTTTTTATTCATCTCCTCTGGCCTTTCTGCCATTTCCCTTTGTTGCCATTCCCCTCATCTTTTTCAGTCGTTATTTCTAGGCTCGCTCCCGTTTTATGCTCTTCTATACTTTCCTCCATCCTCCAGGAAAGCATTCAGTGGACTCACTTGAAGCATGTAAGTTTGTTGGAGAACCAAACCCAAACTAATAAAGAGCTCCTCGGGCTTAAGTTACAGACCTGAAACAAGAGAGTAGAAAAGTTCCTGATTGTAAACGAGAAAGGTGAATAAGTGTGATTGCAGGAACCTTCGCTGGTTAGAGACAAAGCATCACACCACTCGCAGAAAGACTGCAGACGAGAGAGCGGGACCAATAATTACAGACTGTAAACGTCAAAGAACATGAGCGCTGAGGAGCTTCACATGACCTGCAGTGCACACAGCTGGAATACTGACACACAGAAACACACACACACACACACACATACAGAAGATGACTAGAAGTTGAGTTGATTCCTGATTAGGGTTGCAAAATTCCAGGAATTTTCAAAGTGCGAAACTTTCCATGGGAATTAACGGGAATTTACTAAATTGAAGGTTGGCTCTTAATGGGGAACTTAAATAAAGTTGGGGAAAATATATTTTAGCCTTATCCTGACTAAAACAACCAGATTTCATGTAAGCAAAGTTAAACATCTATGCCATTGCTCAATTTCCTATTCCTCGGTAGCACGCACACAAAGGTGCGCAACAGGCTCACAAATGTGAGTCGGAGTTGGATGTTGAGGAAGTGAACATGGAAGATGTTGATGAAACCCAGGAAGAGCCCATTGCCTGAAAGGGTTATGCAGAGGCTAGACCTGAGAAGCTTGAGGGAAGATGCTTTTTTATTTGCATGTTGAATGGGACTTTTTGGAGGGAGAGGGGCTCTTTTTATTTAACTCAACATTCATGTGTTTGTTCTTCAATGAAAGAATTGATTGTTCAAAAAGTAATCGACACTTGATAGAGTTCTACTTACAAATAAATTTGTTTTTATTGTATTATTTTGGATGGATGTCTGCTTATAACAGAAGAAATATTTATGCTTGGATATGATACCTTTCCATTAAATTACCCTCAATTCCCATAATTCCCATGGAAAGTTTCCAATTTGGAATATTTCCAAAATTCCCAAGCTTAACTTCCCCATGGATATTTACCAAAAATTTTCCACCCCTTTGCAACCCTATTCCCGATGCAAGTTAAGAGATTTACCTGTTGTGTTTTGTTTTGTCAAGTGGGAGTTTCTTAACAAAAAGCAATACTGAAATATTCCTTACAAAATATCTTTGCAGAATCATGGAGACACATTGTGATTTAGATTCACAGCTTAGCAAGGAGAAAAGAGGTTAGATAAATATTTTCCTTTTGTTTTTTCAACCCGATCAATGAGCCGAAACATGACCCTTGAGATCTGTGATTCGTCTCCCCCTCTTCCTCTGCTCTAATTTTCCCCACTCTCACTTATTATCACACTTAATGTGAGGACTCTTTCGTTGGTCCAGTGATTTTTGTACATGAGGAAACTGGAGGAAAAAGAGCAAGGACAGAAAGTGGACACCTGGATGAGTCCTGAGGCCCTGCAGGGAGGAGGGGACAGCTCAAGGAGGAGGGAGGATGGGTGGAAGGGTGGAAGGGTGGGCAGCTACCCTCAGCTGTTCCCTCATATGGGTGTGTACGTGCTGTGAAGTGAGTGTGTGTGTGTATGGTCCATATGTGCATTAGTGCTGGAGGAGTTGAACAGGGGGTCATACCAGATGGACACACACACACACACACATACACACACACACACTAATGATAGATTCCACCCACTAGCCATCATGTAACCACAATTCAGCAGCTCTCCTGATTGCATGTTACTCCACACGCAGAGTTCTCACTTTTAAAGCTGCAACATGTGAAATTACGTTTTCTGTCCCGTTCTGCAAAATCGAACACATTGAACTCATTTTTATTTATCTAGCACCTTTCATACAATCAAGTATGCAGCCCAAAGTGCTTCACAAAGAACAGACAGAAAACAACAGCAACAGATAAAATGATACAAAGCTAAAACAAGAGAGAGGAATGTGATATGAAATATCTTTCTGGAGTCACTGAGCTCCCTTGTCTCGTAGGTTTCTCTGACCTGCTGTAGACATCCTCCTGATGTGGGCATTCCAGACTCCAGCTGATATGGACATGCTGGACTCCAGCGGCAACAGCTACTACGACTATTACTACTTATCTCATCACTATCATCGCTCTCTCTCTCTCTTGTTCCCCTCTATCTCTCTTTCCAACCCCAACTCGGTCTCAGCAGATGTCTGTCTAACATGTCTGGTTCTGCTCGAGGTTTCTGCCTGTGAAAGGAAGTTTGTCCTTCCAGCTGTAACTAGCTAAATACTGTGAGGTGTAATACTCATGGTGGATTAGGATGGGATAAGACTGGATCTTATCCTGTCTTGGTGTTGGGTCTCTGTTAATAATTTGACATAGAGTGGTCTAGACCTGCTCTGTTTTAAAAGTGTCTTGAGATAATGTTTGTTGTGATTTGGCACGATACAAATAAAGATTGATTGATGATCGATTTAAATATTTAAACAATACAAAATTAAATAAAATCAATTAAAATAAAATCAATTAAATACAATTAAATAATTACCAGAAAAATAGAATAATATAATATAACAAGTAGAAGATAGAATAAGATAGAATAAAAATAAAATAAATACAAATGATGTCATTTTTGTCCTTTTACCAACTTTCATTCTCGTACTGTAAAAGAGAAGCAACTAGAGCCTACTTTTGTTATCTAAAAATGGATTGATTGACACTCTCAAAACTATTTCTGCTGAGTAAAATGTTAGAAAATAGAAAAAAAAGAGGACATTTTAATGTCCAGGATCCTTAGAAAACTTTTCATATTGCTTTTCAAGCGTGGACAACTTTACCAATTCCAGAAGTATTCAGTTCTCTGACATAGAAGAAGATGAAAACTCAGAAGTGTTCACAATTGAGGCACTGGACTCATTACATTTTGGCCACTTTTTGCTCATAAGTTGACAATAAAAATTCAGGCCAATGACACTGATAAACAATGTTCAGTCACAGTCGTGTGTCTGCTCATTACAACACATTCAAACTGCCTGACATTATTCTGGAGAGCTGCGTGCATTGTAATTCTGCCACACATCAACTTAACAGAACAATTCTGCTTAAGAGAGGATCCTGCAAAGCTCTCACAGATAAATTGTGTCCATTGACCTCGATCAACCTCTCACTCTCTCTCCACACACACACAAACATCACAAACACACTCCACTTAATATCCTCAGCTCTCCACTCGCCACTTCATTCCTCATCCAGTAAACTAGCTCGTTCAGTGTGTGTGTGTGCACGTTTTAAACTGAGGTGAGAGGTTAAATGATGGCCATTAAGATTCATCTCTGAGTTCACTAGCAGCAAACCGAACACCCACGCAAACACACACACACACACACACACAGAAGCAGATGAGGTTGGACCCTCTGTCAGAGTGCAGCAATTGTCTCTCCTCTCCTGTTTGTCTCTCGTCTGTCATTTAGACTCATTGAAATTACTGAATGTATAATGAATGCGGTAATTGCAACTCTAAAGAGGAGGTAAAAACAGAGATCAACCTCCTCAGTTTGTTGTTTCCTCTTTGAGGCTTCGAACTCGGCTTGTAAGTTTTTCTGCAGAGATGAACGGCGTGTTCTATAACTCTGGAATAAATCACTTTCTATAACTGTGTGTCTGCGGATCTGCCAACACATTTCATAATGTTCGCTCTGTCTCGCCTCCTGCTGCTTCCCGGGGTTGAAAAAAAATTGATTACAAGGGTTACAAATAGAGGGGACGAGGAGAGGGAAGAATTCAGTGATGATTGAAGCAATCTTCACACCTAAAGATTGGAAATCGCCGAGCAATTTCTTACTTTTACTATGTTTATCACACATGAGGTGTGTCTGTGAGTCTCTGCATGTGTGTGAGTGTGTGTGTGTGTGTGTGTTTGTGTGTGTGTCTCACAGTTAATCCATCCTTACTGTCTAATTGACTGCCTCGCAAACAAGGAAGTAACTTGCTGACAGACAAACTGTCCCATTTTCTTCTTCAACTGTCACACAAACAAACACACACACACACAAACACACACATACAAACACACACACATGCACACAAGCAGTATGTACACACACAGCATGATGACTGAATGAACCCTGTGTCAATCCCAGCATGCCTCTCTGCTCCAAGGCAGGAGATTCTGTCATCACCACAGCTACTGTCAGCACGCATCATCAGTAGCCGTGGCAACTTATTAAGACCTGCCTGTCAGGCCGGTGGTCAGTGTGTGAGTGTGTGGAAATGTAGAAGAACGGACAAACGCATTCATATAATTAACTACCTGTCATACACACACACACACACACACACACACACACACACACACACACACACACACACACACACACACACACACACACACACACACACACACACACACACACACACACACACACACACACACACACACACACACACACACACAAAACTCTTCCTTGCCAAAGCGACTCTATCTGCCAGTATGCATCAGTATCCTTTGTGTTACTCACCACGACTCACCAGCAGTGGCCCGACACACACACACACACACACACACTAACACACACACTTTACATGCAAATGTACAGACTGATTAATAAGTGGGCATTTTTATTTAATTTTCTTGTCTCTTATGATCCAATATGTTTGTGTGGTTGTGTAAAGTTACAGTTCAACAGTCAATCACAACTCTTCATATCACAGAGCAGTCGTGCAAATATATTCAGATCTGTTACTGTAATATAAGACGCAACACTAGAATGTTAAAGTACAGGTTGCAACTCCATCCATCACATCACATCCATTCTACAACAGCTCCACTGGCTCCCCATCACATACCGGATCCACTGTAAAATACTTCTCCTCACCTTTAAAGCCATACACAACCTCGCCCCTCCATATCTCTCTGACCTCCTCCATACTGCCACACCCGTCCGCACCCTCAGATCCTCCTCCTCCTCCATCCATCTCACTGTCCCCCCCTGCTCGCCTTGTTACCATGGGGAGCATCCTTTATGGCACATCTTCCAAAGTCCTCCATAAACTGCGATACATTCAGAACTCACCTGCACCCGCTCCCGTGACCACATCACCCCGTCCCCTACCGCATACAGTTTAAAATCCTCCTCCTCCTCACCCACAAAGCCCTCCACCACCAGGCCCCCTTCCTACCTCACTGACCTCCTCCACCATCACACTCCTTCCCGTAACCTGCGTTCCTCACATGCCAACCTCCTGTCTCCACCTCACAGAACCAAGCAACGAACCTGGGGGGACAGAGCCTTCTCTGTAGCCACCCACACCCTCTGGAACTCACTCCCCACTCATATCCAAAACTGCTCTGACCCTTCAACATTCAAGTCTCTATTAAAAACTCACCTTTTTAAGTTAGCTTTTCATTTGTGATTGTACTGTTGTTTTGTTTTGTTAGAATTGTGTTCCTTGCTTGTATTGATTTTAACAGTTTCGCAATGTCTTTGAGTTTTTGAAAAGCGCTATATAAATAAAATGTATTATTATTATTATTATTATTATTATTATTATTATTATTATTATTATTATTATTATTAAGTAGGGTATCAGTGCAATAGTAGCAGGAAAGTGGAATCCTTGGTTCAAGTATCTTCAATACAGACTGTGATAAATGTACTACAGTACTTCCCATGACGTTGTATATAAAACAATAGTCTATGATGATGATGTGCTGATGTTTTCCTGTCACTACAGCTCCGTCTCTAGTCTCAAAATAAGCAGCTAATACACATCATCCAGTTAGCTGATCAGCATTAAAATCATGTTTCAGCCAGTTGCTCTCTCTCTAACATATAACCGCCAGGACATCCGCCCTTGCCACATTTAACAGTGATGCAGGTTCACTGACTGAAAAAATGTGTGTGCGTCCGTGTGTGTGTGTGTGTGGTCAGTAATGAGGTGTGACTAGTGTGTGTCAGTGAAAGTTGAGTGATCGTCGTAATGAGGAGGAGAACATGGGGAGAAGAAGGGGAGCAGACAGGAAGAGCGTAAAGACAAGAGATGTACAGAAAGACAGGAAGAGGAAGAAAAGGAGGAGGATGTATTAATATCTTTTTCATCACGATTGATTGCACATCTGAAGGAAGTCTGTGTCTCTGCAGAATGTTTTTGATGCTGCTGGATGTTTGATGGGCCAGACCAAAGAGTGGACGCGTGTGTGAGATTCCAGGAAGTAAAAACGTCTGAAACAGATTCAACTTTTACTTTCTAACTTTATTTAAGTAACTTCCTGTTACACCTTGTGTGTGTTAATAATCAGTGTTTGTCTGAAAGTGATGGGTGTTATCGTATAGACAGAAGAAACCTGTCATTAAAACGAGAGCTACACCATATATCTATCAGGATATGGTTATTTTACAACTCTTGTGGTACAATAATGATATTTCAATTACGTATTTTGTGTAAATACGATGCCTGCAAGCCATTTTGTCTTTATAAAACACTGCCGTCTCACTTCAGTGGAAGGAGGTTTGGAACTACAGCTACTCCCTCTCCACCTCAGACTTAGTTGAGATTCACAAATATTTAAAAGTCAGTTATGTTGAGATTTGTTGCGAGTAAATATTTAAAAATGAGAAGTGTAAAGTGTAAATACTTAATGTGGACAAAATGATGAAAGCTAGGTTTGGGAAATGACTGGAAAGCCTGAGATCACATGATACTGAGAGGCTACAACAGCACTGCACAGGTCTAATGTTAATCTGAAATGTATATAAATCGCCATATACTCCTATGAAAAAACTAATTCTAATGTTTCATATCTTTCAAATTAAAATATAAACGTATCACAATAACAGATCTGACTGAGTATCTTTAAAAAGTGGGAGTTTATTGTTGTATTTTTGTCCCTTAAGAAAGGCAGGGTCCCATGTATAACACAGGACTTCCAACAAATCTATGTCCGGTCTGTTTCCTATCCACTGCAGTCCGTCTCTGTGCTCTCTCGTCCGTCACCACACACGCTCACGATTACAGAACACAGCACGGTGCAGGACCGCCGGACAGCTGGAGTCATGTGACTGAGGTTTTCCCACTGTAATTACTACATTATTGAATATCTGACCCCTCTTCTGACCCATTGACTCCAGGCCTGGCTCTGCTCACCATGACGGTTTGTTGTCGTACTTAAGTGAAATGCGATCTGGTGATAACACAGAGTGTTTTATTCTGGAAATTAACCAGATGTTTTAATTTGTTTTGGTACCTCACTTCCTGTCCCGATCTAAATCTGTTGAAATGTATGCATCCTACTCCGGCATCAGGCAGAAATAGATCTCTTGAGTTTTCTGATCCGGAGGACTCAGGTGTGCTGGATCAGAGACGCAGCCGGAAAGCAACAGAGCAGATCCAGTGGAAGTTAACACATTGACTAGAATAGAAACCTATCAGATCCGGTGCTGTGACGGATTGGAGACTGACCGGACACAGACCGGACACGGATCTGGTGCAATTGGCTGTAAGCCTGTTGGCTGCTTGACCTCCCCTGACTCACCTTTAGTATTTGTATTATATATATTATATTTTATGTAGTCTTATAAAACATACAATTAAAATCAAATGAAATAAAAACAAGCACTGTATGATTCTGACTCTAATAACCTGTTATTCTTAAAGTTGTGTTACAGCTTGTGATGCTTCATGACTATTGCTTTACTTGATTGCTTGCAGCAGGTGCAGCTGATTTACTCATGACTTAAGTCTTAATTAGCTAATGGTGCAACATGATTTAGTACAGGGAATCAATTTAGGAAGTAGTTAAAGGAATGTAGGAAGACCCTTACAAATACACTTAGTGGGGAATTGACAAATAGACGGTGTAAGCCTATCCAGATCTGTAAGTATCGCAGGCATTAAAGCTCCTGTTAGGAGTTTTTAGGTGGTTATAAAACAGACTGATGTTAATGCTGATGCCTCTACTTGAGCTACAACAACAACGCAGAACATCAGTGAAAAGATTCACTATTTCAATATAGTTATTTCCTGTGTGTGAAATCAAAGAAGGAGGGTAGGCACCAGCTTTTTTACATTTTCCATGGCACAGATTTTAAGAGTCATACATTTGTCTGGGGTAAGATAAGGCAAAGTGAGATTAAAAATAAAGATAAGAAAAACAGGACAAAAACAGCAAAGACATAAGAAATACCACTTTGTCCACAGGGGGCGCCATAATCAACAGGAAAAGAAAATGTTACAGAAAAATGTCCCACTTTTTTTATGTCAAAATTCTGCCACCTTTAAAATGTGGGTCACAAACGACACAGATGTGGGCCAACTGACTGAGGTAAATTTTAAGCTGTCAATACGTCTTCCTGGTTAAAACTAACCAGCTCCATCCAAAAAAAAACAAAGAATGTGAACCAGAAACAGGCCCCTGAAAAACAAACACTGATTCCACGGCAGAAAAAGATCAGTCTGTGGACCAGATTCCAGCCTGTTAGCAAAGTAAACACACACTCACGAGAACAAGGCACAAAGTCCACCTCTCAATCTCTGCCTGTCTGTGTGAATATGGGTTAACTATTTGTATTTGACCTCCTTCTACAGCTCAAACTCAATTACACTGTCCTCCACATGGTAGCAGCTGAGGTGTTCAAGCATTAAACCAAACAAATCGTAGACTTTAAAGGAAGAAAAACTTGCCTGGATGAGACAAAAAAGAAAACCCAAGACCTGCATCCTATCAAGCCAGCATAACTTTCACTCCCTCCCCCCTGTCTGCTCCTCGGTTGTTATCAGCAGAAAGAGGAGGGAGGAGGAATGAAAGACTGCAGCTGCAAGAGTTTGTTGTGTCAGTCGGCTCAGTTCTGGCGTAGTTCCTTATCACACTTCAAACAGCTCTTGCTCCGTCTCCCACGCACTTTCTCTGCCCACTTTTATTCCGTATCATTTACTCCCGATTCTCCATTTTGTAAAGGATTACAGCTCAAGTTTGTTTTTTTTTAAGATTGGGCCTGTACCATACATCTAAATAGCTTCTTATCACGGTTAAAAGGGAGCTAAGTTCTTCCAAATCTTTGCTGTTCTGCTTCTTTATTTTCACTTTGTTTAATTCTGTGGAAGAGGAAGTCAGTGAGCGGCTTTCTTATCAACTCCTAGGGTATAATGAGAGAAGACAGTTCAGCTGGGAGACAAATTGTGGTCCTTCAAACGTATTATTTGGAGATCAAAACCCCCAAAATGTATCTGCACTAGAGCTGGGCGATACTTAAAAAAGATGTTATCATAATAGTTTTTTCATGTGGTTGCTGATACGAGTAAAGGACGATATTGGTTCATTTAGAACGATACGATCCGAAATCATTCGAAACGATTCAGTGACTTAAAATCCATTCAGTAACTTTTTAGCTCAAAATGAAACCAGTGTGACTGTGAAATAAATATCTTGATACTAAACAGTCCTAGATTCCTGTTGTTGCCGTGATGCTTTTCGCCCAAGCCACGTTTTTGCCTATTCTCTGACTAAACATGCTGGCGAAGCCTAAGGCTTCTGCAGAGCTGACGTTACATTGCGCTGCAGTGGGAACGCTGCAAGAGGACGGTCGTAGATTCCTGTTGTTTCTTGTAAGGGAATCAGGTATAAATGAATTAAGGATATAAACAAACAAGGTCTGAGGCTTCTGCAGAGCTGATGTTACTTTGCGCTGCTACTGCAGCGAGACGCTGCAAGAGGTGCCTGGACGGTTGGCGTTGTGTGAAATCCCATGGCGCCTTAGTAGGTGGTTGGATAGATCTGTAGTGTTGCCGTGGTACTTTACTTGACCTTTACATTTCCTACAAACAGCGAGCGACTTATTTAGAACATCTCCGTCTTTGCAAAAGCCAAAGTGTTTCCACACGCTGGACCGCAATGGTGGTTTGATAATTTCTCGCTCGCCGGCTTCTCCTCTGACATCCGCCATGCTATGTTTTGTTGTCTGCTGCCGTTCTTAAATCCAATGCGTTACTTCCTAGTATCGATACAATAGATTTATTACCTTTTAAAATGATTTTAGATCAATATATGTTGTCAGGAAGGCCAACTTGTCGAGCACAGATACATCGATGTAGTAGATGAATCGTTACACCCCTAATATTGAGAAAATTTGATGGCAGTAATTATGGTTATCGAATTATCGCCCAGCCCTTATATGTAGATCAAATCCCCAAAAATGTATCGGCCCATCTGAGAGTCATGCAGTACTTGGTAATACGGCACTTTATCTTTCATTGACCCTCAAAATGCAACTACTTAAAGCCATGAAAACAGGCTTTTAGCAAAGCTACACACGTTTTCGGCTATGAGATTCAGTAGAGGCATCATCACCTGATTCAGTTCTCTATTTATAGGACTCATGAGTTTATAGTGATCTGATTTGTACAGCTAGAAATGCTGCCATGTTCACAGTAGAATCTTAAGACAACACATTTTTACTTTGGTTTCATTCTTATTGAGCCTATTGTGGCTCAAAAACAATTGAATACAGAGTTTTTGTCTATAAGCCTCCCTTGAACAAACATAAGCAGGTGTTATTCTAACAGAAGAAAGAGCTTTCTAAATTAACTTCCTGAAAGAGCCAGAAACAAAGACAAATGATTTCATACTCCCAAGATACATTAAACTTGAGTTTTTTAAAGCACGCTTCATTATACTCTAATAACACGCTAAATTGATATCACAGCAGCCAAGAAAAATGATTTACAATTCACTTAAGAAGTCAGGACGGAGAGTCGCTCTCAGAGGGAAGAAATATAAAGCAAACAGTGTTCTGTGGAGCCTCCTCTTTGTTCACAGTGTCATTCAGAAGAAGTTTGGCTCGCTCATTTGTTCTCACAAGTAGGAGGAGGTTTTGCACTGTTCGAGGATGCATTGGTTGCCAGAAACAGTCGTGTTGATTTTTCTGTGATTCCAAGAAAAAACAGGCGGTATCATGATGGTGAGTCATGTTTGAGGAATCCCAGAGGATGAGGCTAAACGTTGAGTAGTTCTCTCTCGAGTGAAATCGTCATTCGGATCCTAAATATAGATCAAACAAACCACTTTACATCGACAAGGAGGAGGATCCAGTAACATGCAGTTTTACATCTGTTTACTCTTGCTTAGCTGAAAAATTGTTGGAAAAAAAATTTATTATAAAGTTTATGATGATAATTAATCATCAAATTCTAACATTTCTCAGCTGCTTGATGAATCACCAGTGAGGAAGTTTACAAAACCAAAGTTTTAACCCTTTTATTTCATGTCCTGTATCAGTTTTTTTTAACCCTTTTATTTCATGTCCTGTATCAGTTTTCACTGGAGCTCCATCAGGCTTATAATCAATGAATGAAAAACATCTGTGAGTTACTTTCAGTTTGTGTTGATTTTGATGCCTCCTCTGGACCATGTGGTTCCTTTAGCCTCTTTGCTGGTTTTGTTCTGTACATGTTTAAGTCTCGTTTCTGACAAAAAGTCTCATCCTGCTGTCTTTTAATGATCAGTCGTATCACCAACCATGAAACTTTTATTAGAAAAAGTAAAGAAAAGTCTGTTTCTGCAGCATGCTGGTGATCTCTTCTGACACCTACGCTGAGGCAGCATTTACAGGCATTAAAAATAACAATAAAGGAATAATGAATTCTTGTGTGCAGGTTTTTTTTTTTTTTGCTTTTGTGGGTTAAAAAGAAGTATCATTATCAGTTTCAGTCTGTTTCATTACATGGTAAAAACCAGCCACAAAAGCTTTAATTTTAGATGTCACACTGACATGTTTAGCATCTTTGAAAATGCTCAGACTTAAGCTTGAATGTGAGATAATTTCATGTGGGTTTGACCGATGTTTAGCTGCACAGTTTGAGTTTGAAATCATGTAATATGCAGCTAAAATCTGGAAGTGGTTCTAAACCTGTGAGATATGTGGTTACAATAGGGAACCTGATTTTTGGGTCCCTTTCCTAGCAGCAACATAAATCTTTCCAGATTAAACCTGCAGGCAAAAACCCTACAAGTAACAGGTTTGGTGATGTTCCTCTAAATCTAAGAGCACTTACTGCTCTAACTGTTCACAACACTTTACACACCTTTCATGTTGCTGTGTGTATAAGAGTGTGTTTTTGTGTATGTAAATGGATAACAACAGGCAGCAGAAGCTGTGAAAACTCTCACAAGTCTTCACTTACATAACATTCACAGGTTTGAGAAAGAACAAACTAAATATCACTGAGCTGCTCCATTTGAACTTCAAAAACCGTTTTACTTAAATAAAATCTAGCACCTTGGCAGAGGAAGAAACGCAGCAAAGAGCAAAGAGAGGTGTCCACTTTCTCACTTTGTACAGATAGAGCTGGGAGCTGGGAGTACGCACACACTTTAAGTTATCACATAGATGGTCACTTCAACCCCCAGAATGTTCAGTCTATGTATATCCTTAAGATGAGGTGGCTGCAGAAAGATGGGTGAAGTGTTTTGAATGAAGAGTGGTGCTACCTTCAATAATGTTTAATCCTTGAGTAAATCGAGTCAAGCAAGTAGGAGGCATGCGTCTAAATGGTAAGAAAACTGTACTTAATAAAAGAATGAGTCTGGCATTTCAACCTATAAAGAAGGTACTCTACAGATTTTTGCCTGTGAGGTTATTTTTTAAAGAACAGTTTTTTCTTATCTTTGGACTCCTTACGCTAGAACTGGGCGATATTGAAAATGATGTCACGATAAAATATTTCACATCAGTTGATACTGATAATTATCACGATATATATCAAATCATTATTTCATTTAAAATTAAAAGGCAGATTTTGCCCCTGAATGAAAGTTGAAGACAGTTTGTTAGCTTGTATCTGGATTTATTTCTCTGATAAGCTTCTTGAATCCATCATGCTAACAGGAAGCAGGTCTTTAGTGTAAGATGGGATTTTTGCGAAGTTCTAGTTTGTGGATTCTTATTTTTCTCATGTTGATGTTATTTGAATATTTTTCTTTTAAAGTTATATTTTTTGGCATTTTGCCTTTATTAGATAGGACAGCTGAAGAGAGACCGGAAATCAGGGGAGTAGAAACGGGGGGAAGATATGCAGGAAATGGTCGACCAGCCGGGAATCGAACGTGCGACCCCTGCGACGAGGACTGTAGGCTCTGTATGTGGGGCGCTTAGACCGCTCGGCCACCAGCGCCCCTTATTTGAATAATTTGATTTGAAATTACACAGTGTTAGACTAACGACTCTGCTGTGAGCTGGTAGGTTTAGAGTTTTCTTCAGTGTCGCTGTCGCTCATTTCAACTGTTTACATTCCGCTCCAAACATCTCGAGGCCCCGCCTACCTCTCACCCTGTGACATGATTGGCTGATCAATGCAGTCTTCTTCTTCTGTCTAAAGTTGGATGGCAACTAGCGTTTAAGGCTCATTAACGCCCCCTTTCTAGTGGTTGGGGGATGTAATTACAGGTTTAAATATATCAAATTTTTTCTCAAACATTTGTTTTATTTATATTGAGAAAAATTATATCACGATAATTATCATTATCAAATTATCGCCCAGCCCTACCTTAGGCTACAAAGTGGTCAAATTTGTGCCACACATGAAAAAAGGTCAAATAATGAACATTGTTTTTATAAATTTAGCCAAAAATACAAACAAGCCTATTATTCCAAAACAATTCTACATGAAAAACATCATAAAAACAAACACCTCATAATACATAACCCTGAACTTAATACAACCTGAATGTTACCTGAGTTTTGTAAACTACGCTCTTATTATTATTGTTTTCACTTAAAATCAACTCAAGCAGGCTCAAACTGGAAAACCCAAAAACAACCCTCCACTCCCCAGATCATGGATACTCCATGCTGTTTTAGACTGCATACAATGTGACTTAATGGCATCTTTAACAATCATACAATCTGATAATTAAAAGGACATGAGTATTGGCTTTCATATGGAAAAAAGGCTAAGACTTCAGACAACTCATTCAACACTGGGATGAAGAATCAGGCTCACATGGCCGCTTGGGGAAATTTAGTTTGTATGTGTTCTTTCTATTACCTCTTGTGGTTGCACTACACCAGGAGAGAAGAAAAGGAAAAAGGGCAACAGGACAAAAGCTGTAGAATAGATTATCTCCTATTATTAGCAACAGAAGATGGATCCTCCAACAGCAGATTTGTTTTCAGTAAGCCTACATAAAATCAAATCCCTGCGATGGCCTGCTTTATTAAGTCCACAGTGTTTAGCTTTAACATCAGCAGCTCAACATCATCACCAGTAATGATGAAATGAATATGTTCAGGTCACGCACGGAGCCAGAAGTGAGTTCACTTCAAAAAAAACAAAAAAAAGAAAACCTGGAGTCGCTCTCCTTCTCCTCCTTCCCTCCCTCTCTCCTACTTCTGCTGCCTCAATTAAAGTCTCTGCTCCCCCCCTCCTCCTTCAATCGCTCCTGCTCTCTTTGGACCACTAACCTTGATTCACTGTTCTACTCGACTCTGCCGCGGGCTGGGACATGCATCCACACACACACTCAAACACACACAAACACTGACAGACATGTACAGACAGAAAGATTTACAAGCCGACACACAGAGGCAGATATACTCATGTAGTTGACCATGGCGAAGTAGAGGCGGTTAGTTTGGGGCCTGTGTGAGGGGAAAGTGTGGCTAACCGAAACCACATGTGGCTGACTCTCTTTTCGCTGCATCCAGAGGTATGTAAGCCTCTGGAGTGTGAGTGTGTGTGTGTGTGTGTGTGTGTGTGTGTGTGGAGGGGGAGGTGTGATAGAGCCACCGAAAGCTTCACGGTTCAGCTTTAACCTTTATTTATCCAGGGAGAAGTTGTGTTGCAGTTTGTAGCCACTCTCCCGCACATTCACAAGGTTACAGCTCTGTAACTACAGTTTGCTACTGGTGGCTGCTGCAGCTGTGCCAATGAATCAGGCGGAGGTTAAGTGGTTTGCTCAAGGGTAAAGTAACAAATTACAAGTTAGTGAAGCCAAAACATACATTAAAAGTGCTGTTTGTGGTAAATAGTGCACCATTAGAAACCAGTTTTCTTTCACGTTAGCTTCCAAATGATGAGAAAACTTCTTTCCTTTGTCGGTTTCCTTCTCTTTGAGTTCAGTCTAGTCAATCCTACAACATGGGAGAGAAATGAACGGCAACTCTTTGTGTTGCTCGACTAAAGCGACCTCCGAAAAATCGTCTTTCACTGTTATACACTTCTCAACAGCACGGTCTTACGAGAGAAATGTAGCAGTTCAGTGGTTGATTAATGCTTCCTCTGTTTTCAAACACAATACACTGCTTCGACAGTCTGATTGAGAATATTCTAATCAAATCTCTGACCTGAGAGTCTCACGAAGGTGACCAGAGGTCACCCTGAAACATCCTTTAATTTGTCGGCTGTGTGGTCTTTAGTTGAAGTCGTTCAGAAGACTTTCAGGAAAGCAGGTCATGACAGAAATCGTAGCTACACTCTACATATGAAATATAAATCACAGTGCTTTTGTTCAAACCTTATCCTCATAACTGTGACTCATAATATCTTCCTTTAACCCGCCACCTTTCCTCTGCCAACGCTTTTAACAAGCCTCGTTTGAATGAAAAACAATAGCTGTGTCCCACTTTAGAGGTTGTATCCTTCAAAGGACAGAGTTAAATACTTTGCACCACAGTGGCACATCGAAGGCTCCTGCAAATGCGTCCTACTTTCCCAAGCCACAAAGGATGCATCAGGTGTGTCCTCCCTGACCCAACACGTCCCCAGTTTCATCCATGCCAATTTAAACTTAATTACGTGATGTTAGTTGTGTTAGCTGGTTCAAGTGCAGCTTTCAAGGTTGCAGGCAGGAGGAGTGGCGTGAATAAAGGGTGAGGGTGGGAACAGCGAACAGGAAATCCTTCATAAACCAGACAGACAGTCTCATTTCAGTCCAGCCTGGGTGGTCCATGAAGACCAGACCCTATACAGGCTGGGACCTTCAAAGGATGCTACCCCTCAACTGGGACACGACTACATGTGTGACTTAAAGCGGGTGCACACTACAGGATAATCGGGCAGATTTTTGTCCCAATCTGCCTCTTACGATCAAAGCCAGCAAAGGCCCGATTGTCTGATGTTTGCAAACGACATGGTGTCTGATTTTCCTGTGGTGTGGGGTGTGTTAAGAGTAATTTTGTCCGGTCGGAGCCACTTGGACGGTCTCAGAAGGAGAGATCATAGATAATGAACATGTTTAATATTTGCGAAGTCGAAATCCTGTAGTGAGTGGGATGCTCCGAGAGGAGCCGAGCACGCTCAGTGTGTAATGTCACGTGTACCGGAGCAAAAGCCAATCAAGACGTGAGCTGACTGACGGAAGAGGAAGTAAAAACAAACATGGCGCTTGCAAGTCTCTTGGACTTCCGAAATGGAAGACCAACTGGTTGATTTGAGGCAACAGCATGAATGTTTATATAATTGTTTTTCTTTTTTGTGTGTTTTCAGAAAGTAAGAGGCCGAAAAACAATCATCATTGCTTCTTCCTGTACGTCGGCCATGTTTCTTTACACCGAAGTCACGTTTTACTACGTGAGATTTGGAATATTGAGCGTGAAGACCCTGATACTCTGCTGAAGAATTGGTTAGTGTGTGGTGTCCTCTGTAGTGCACACCACACACTATAAGATCAGAAGAGAGAGATCTTGTGCGATCTGTCTTTTGTTATCATCAAGTGTGTGGTCTCTAAATGTGTGAAGGTTTGAAGAATCCTGTAACGTGTGCCAGGCATTAAGCATGAACATTTGGAGCCATGTATGGATTTGAAATATACCTGCACATTATAAGTTACAAATAGTTGCCACACGTATTCTACAGATTACAAATGATCTTAAGGAGATCTGTTTCAACAACAAAACATCAACATGTTTTATTCTACTCTGACTCCAGAGACTGAGACTCAAGAGACTGCAGTAGTTCTGTTTCAAACCTGTACTTAACTTCTTTAAGATCCCTTTAGAGAGGGACTAACCCTACGAGACAGAGCGACGCTGTGTGTTAAGGTAGCATTGTGTGTCTGAGTGTGTGTGAGGCTCAGTGTAAGAGACAGTTTGTGTCATGAGGAGGTAGAGCTGTATCTGCTAACCGTTACTCCAACAAGACAGCTCGCTTTGCTCACACACACACACACACACACACACACACACACGCACACACAAGGAACACACACGTACATGTGATGCACACACAGACACTTTATTTACCTTTGGCCCAATGTAGACATCGTGACAGTTAACCAAGCCACTTAATACAAAGAGACAGCTTCTTCTACAAAGGTTTATATTCACAGAGGAGGGGTTGGAGTTTATGTGTGTGAGTCAGAGTAAATCTGGCTGTACTGAAAACAGAGCGAGAAAACACTCACAAAAGCATTCCAGAAAAAGGGCGAGAGAGACAGCAGGACAGAGAAGAAGGAGGAGAGAGGGAGAGAGACCTTGACGTGATACAGGAGGAGGTGAGATGGAGACAAAAAGGGGTGAGGATGTTTTGTGCCAGAGTGACACTGAAGAGGAGGCTACGTTCTTCAGATTGTGAGCTATAAGATGAAAACACAACAAATACACGGCTATGGTTTTGTGCAGCAGCTTCAAGGAGCGACATCAACAACTTTTTTCACTTTGACAAAAGAAGTTTGAAGCAAACACGACAAACTCTGGTTCTAGCCTCTCCATCGTGAAGGTTTCCTGCTGTTGTGTTTGTTTAATCATCGTTGTAAGTAGAGCTGGGCGACGTTAAAGAAGATATTAAAACTATATATTTTTCATATCAGCCGTTTTCGATAATTATCACGATAAAAACCAAATCATTATTTCCTTTGACCCTGTTATGTTCGTTTCTCTAGAACAGCATTAATGTTCCTGGGTCAGTTTGACCCGGGGCTAATTCAGTTATCCAAAAGTGTCAGAACCCCAAAAAATCCCAATAAACATTTTTTTTAATCTAACTTTTAACTCCATTACTAACCATTTAAATCAAGATTTAATGCAATGGTGTTCTTTATTTCTCACAGATCATGGTTTAATGAGGATAACTCACTCCTTTTTCATTAAAATTAATGTTAAACTATCTTTAATTGGAAAGCCCTAAATATAAATACAATAGTTTTACATGACATAGATTTTTGTTCATTTTATTTTACATTTAGATTTTTTTTTTTAATGAAGTGATGTTGATAAATTAACACAACACCTGTTCTGTCACATTCTGCCCAGATTTTTATGCTGCATTTAACTAGTTTGGAGGGCATATATTGCCGAAAATGGACTTTAAAAAGGGTCAATTTGACCCGCAACATAACAGGAGGGTTAAATGTAAAGGCAGATTTTTGGTCCTGACTGAAAGTTGAAGAAACCAGACATTTTGTTTGCTTGTACCTAGATTTAGTTTTCTGATAACCTCCTTGAATCCTTCATTGTGGACGGTGCAAACAGGAAGCAGGTCTTTTGTGTAAAATTAGATTAAGTTAAGTTTTAGATTTATAGATTCTTATTTTTCTCAGGTTGAGATCATTTGGATAATCGGATTTGAATTTACAACAAAGATATATCAAATAGTTTACAGTGTACCAGTTTATAGAGTATTGTTTTGAGTTGTGCACTCACCTTTGAGGTTATTAAGTGTTAGGGGCGGAGTGATATTGTTTCCTACAGTGCAGTGAATGCATCACGTTTATTCAGTGTTCAGCTGTACTACGGTCGTGGTGGGCATTAAACGTGTTGGAAATGCACAGCAGAAGTCATAAAATTATATCACAATAATTATCATTATCGAATTATCGCCCAGCCCTAGATGTAAGATGAAGATATTTTGGGCTTGGGCTTCAGCTCAGGACTTTTTTACTTATAAAGACCAAATTAAAACCTATTAATGTAAACAACAGTCCTTCTCTCATCATCACAAATTCATATGCCAGGTTCACTTGAATCCCTTTAGATTTATTCTTTAACATTGTTCTTGTGTTTTCACGTCGCTCCCATGGAAAGCCGCGATAGCAATCACGGTTCCACCTTAAACAGCCTTCCCACACTTTATCCCCTGTAACACAACACCTTTCAGTCTGGATTTGAGCACACAAAATCCCACCCTTGATCTTGTTGTGGGTCTTCGGAGGGGGAAAACACAGAAACAGAAGGAAGAGGGGAGGCAAGGAGGTGGGATAAAGAGGGGGAGAAAGGGGGCATTAGGAGGAGGACAAGTAGGGGGGAACAGAGGGGAAAAGGAGTACAGGAGAATGGGGGAGGGTTTGATAAACACTGTGTTGCTGTGTTAGGGTTAGTGGGCCATAAATTCCACAGAAAAGGCAGAGAAAGTGACTGGGGAGGGGAGAGGTAGAATAAAAGAGAGGAAGGTTGGAGAGGAGAAAAGGGAGTCATAATTGGAAATGTTTGGAGGAGTCAGAGGGAGTCGTAAGAGCGGAGAGGAGAGTTTGTTTGACTAAACTGACTGATTTTGTTCAACTTCACCCGACACAGTGGGGTCTGTACAGTGTCAACAATGCAGAGGTGCGTGTGTCCGAGCGGTTTGCACAAGTGAGCATCAACATGAAAAAAATCAAATACCTTCACAATAAGAATCTCAGGCTACCTGCCAATGAAAACCTAGCATGCCCTATTTTGGTGTTTTTCTTGGTTCACATGTTGCTCTGCAGCTGTTCGTCTGTTGGGAGTTTTTCTGCACTGCTTCTTATCACTTCTAGAGGAAAGGACGCTCCATTTGCACCGTTTCAAAAACTTTGTAGTTCCTCTTATCTGTGTGGTAGAACTCTCGCTCAGTGTTTCCCACAAGGATGCATTCAGTGCTGCTCTTTGAAAAGCAGAAAGGCCTTGGGGAAATGCAGCCTCAGTAGGTGTCCACACCCTTAAATCTATTGAAAACTATTGTTTGGTTCCATGAATGCAAGGAAATAAATCTGCTCAATGTTGGGAGGCATAAAGTTACAGGCAGGCCGGCCCCCTCGGTCAGTTCATCTGTTAGCGCTGCATATTCAAACTCTGATGTGAGCCAGTGACATACTGGGATGTTTACACATCATTGTGACCTCAAGCTAATCCCTATAATCCCACATAGACTAACAGGCAGTGTACAGCTTTCTTTAGGTTACATTCAGGAACACTCCAGCCTTGAAGACGGAGGAATAACTCCAGTGAAAGAAGAAGTTTCAAACATCTTCTGTCCTTGTTGTGTTCAGAAGGTATTTTTGAGTTTGCTAAAGATAATATGAGAGACAAATAAAGTTGGTATCTCTAAAGTTTTGGTCTTTCAGTTGGAAATTGCATTTTGTGTGTCCTTGGTAAACTGTAGTGAATAATAACAGTTTTGTGCTTAAAGACCTTTGGATAGAGTTTTTTGAGATACTAAGGCTTCAACTAAACAATTACTTTCATTATCTATTGCTTTCACATCATTAGCCAATGCATCGTGCAATAATTGAATCAGGTCACATCATTTTTTGAAGCCAAACCAACGGTCCAAAGCCCAAAGATTCTTTGTCCTTTCAGTAATGACATATAAAGAAGAATAAAAGCAAATCCTAAAATTGGAGAAGCAGAAGCAGCAACGGTTGGATTAGATTTGCTTGAAAATGGTGTAGGGATTAATCGATGATCAAAATATTTGATGATTCCTTTTGAGTTGAACAAATGATCAGATTAGGGACTTCAATTGCATCTCTAGAAGTTACCATCACTTACTCTAAATGATGAAACTGCTTTGGTCCTCAAGTTTTTGCACAAGACAGAGGTCATGGATCTCGGCCCTTGACATTCCCCAGTGTGCACGCACAGGAAGAAGAATAACAGTGACCATTAGACTGAGGATGTTCTGATGCAACTCATTTCTTAGTCACCCAAACTTGTTAGACCGCAACCCCACAAATATAGGTGCCAAAGACTTGTGACCCCCACTATTCCTCCAAGTGGTTAAATGTTGCTTCATACTTCAAAATGAGTTTACCTACATGCACATGTGGCTGTGTTTCCTGTGCTGCTGTGAATTAACCTCCTGCTGCTGATGCTTTTGTTCATTAACTGTTGGCTAATCTTAACTTTAGGAGTCATCTGGCAACAAATAAGGGCAGAAAACTAATGAAATGTACTTATTTGCAGGGTTTTATTTCAAATGTAACAACTATTTTTGTCTATATTTTTACAATAATAGGTCAAATAAGCAAATTTAGATCCCCCATTGGTGTCTTGCGTCCCATTGGGGGTCCCCTGACTTAAACGGATTAAACATGCTTTAAATCAGCATGATACTTTAAGTGTTAATTTAAAATAATGTGAATTTTAAGTTGTTTTCAATAACAATTAATGGTCCACTTAATCAAACATCTTCTTTTTTTTAATGGATAGGACAGCTGAAGAGAGACAGGAAATGTGGGGAGTGGAGAGTGGGGGAAGGATAAGCAGCAAATAGTCGGCTGGAATCAAACCTGCGACCTCTGCGGCGAGGGTTATAGGCTCTGAATATGGGGCACGCGCTTAGACCGCTAGGCCAACGCTGCCCCAATCAACCATCTTGTAACGTCTGTTGCTATTTTCTTTTTTTTAAAGTTAGATTTTTTGGTCTTTTTACACGTTTATTATCTAGAGGAGACGACAGTGGATAGTGCAGGAAACAAGGAGAGAGTGGGGGAATCACATGCCAAAAAGAGGTTACAGGCTGGATTCAGAGGCCGCAGGCTTGATTCAGGCTGGATGTCCACGCCCGTCTGGTGCTATTTTCAAGTGTCTCGGGGAGCAACATGAGGTAAAGAGCCAAGGGTCAAGTTTGTTAAACTGGTGTCCCAAAGATGCAGAATTCAAAACAATAAAAATCCTTAAAACTTGTTGTCAGATAACATTTGGTTTGTGTTCATCCTCATTACAGAGAGCTTGGAGCAATTTGATGTTTTGTTTTTAGGATTTAATTCCGCCACTTATTCAATCCTTGGCAAACAAGCAAAAGTTTCTCTTGTCCCTCACTTCCTCTCTGACATTTCTTTGATTTCTTAGCCGCATTCATCGTGAACTTTTGAAGCTGTTATTTAGAGCTCAAACAGTTACATAATGCTGTTCTGATCAGTGTAATGTCTATGTTTAACAAGCTCCGTGCAGGACAGACAGTGTCTCAGCACGACCGACCAGAAGAGTGACAGACAGATGTTCAACATTCAAATGTCTGTCTGCAGCTTCCCACACACAGCCTGTCTGTTAGAGTGATTGACTGAAGGTGCTCAACACGTGCACGCCATGCTGCCAGACTGACCATGTGTCTGAAGTCATGTAGTCATTTGCAGACAGTTGGGAGACACGCACACACACACATACTGGATGGCAGGGAGATGGACAGACAAAAAGGGCGATTACTGTGGAGGACAGATTGATAAAAAGCGGCGTTACATCATTTAGAGGAAAAAGATAACTGTGGAATATCTGCTAGAAGATTTAAATCTCTGCTTACACAGAGAGGGGACCGGCTTCACGGTGATTTGAAGATACACGGCCGAGGGATGGAGATGATAATCTTAATGGACCGGTCATCTGTCTGTGAGCCCCTGATTCACACACACACACAGAAAAGGGGTTTATATCTCGAAAGCTTTCTGCTGCTTTCTACTGAAATCAGCTTAAAGAGCAGAGGAGAGTTATTAGAAAGGACTGTAAGAACTGTAAAAATAGTGTCCTTTCTGCTATCAGTATATACATACTGTGCCTGTAAGTCCTCCAGGCTTTTAACACGAGGCTTCACACAGAGATCAGGATGAGACTTGCTATGGTATACTGCACAGGGATTGCTTATGGCTACTTTTGTGTTTGTGTGTGTGTGTGTGTGTGGTGCAGCTTTATGACAGATGTCTTCTTAACTGGACTAATGGAAAACACTTCAGCCACTGCTCATAGCTACACTCACACACACACATGAAACAGCCCTTTGGCCATGTGTATAAACCCAATTCACCTGAAGGCCAGTATAAAGAGGCTCCATCTTTTAGAAACACACAAAAAAATACACTTCCACTCATACAGCTTTACTGTCAGGTTCACTCACACACAAACAAAACCACGGCCTTTAGTGACGTGAAAAACAAAGCACCTTCTCTGGAACAAATTCCAATGTCTCCTGACACTGTAAAGACACGTCCTTATCTTAATTTGTCTAAAGTGTCTCTTAAGGAGCTTTGACTGGGAATAAAATAGCCCCAGCAAGGACACTTAAAGGCACATGCCTCCCAAAAAAAACCACAGCTTTCTGATTGCCGTTGAAATCCTACTTTTAAAGATCATCTTTTGGACACCCGATAGAGGAAGAAGACGATTGTGTGGTCATGTGGCGCACTTCCCGGGACAGATTTGAAGTGAGGGTGCTTGGTTTAGCAACATGATTTCCCAAAACTCTTGTATTTTTGTCTTTAGTGGTTTGGCTCGGACCAGTATTGGCAAACATTTGCTAAACATGCAGGATGGTGGAAGAGTTTGGGTGCAGCGACAACAAGAAAACAGGAGAACTACTGTAAGATCTTGCCTCATGCTGACAATAGATCAGATATTTTTAAGTTATATTTTTGGGCATTTTTTGCCTTTAATGGATAGGACAGCTGGAGAGAGACAGTAAATGTGGGGAGTAGAGAGTGGGGGAGGACATGCAGTAAATGGTCGAGGCTGGGATTGAGCCTGCGACCTCTGCCATGAGAGCTATAGCCTCTGTATATGGGGCGCACTTAGACCGCTAGACTAACGGCGCCCCCACTAGAACAGATTTACTCTGAGGTCTCTTGATGTAATCTCTATAGTAAAATGGGTGTAATCATTCTCATAGTCAGAGTCTGTTCCTTTAACCATAGCTAAGTTTCACACTGTTTGGGAAGAACCTGCCTGAGGTATTAGACAGCCTTTTACCTTAAATACTGGAATAAACAAGCATAAAACATTCAACATTGCATAATTCCAGCTATGTCAACCAGCTCCCATAACTGTGACTGTAGTCATGATAACTTTGTACCCCCTACATAGAACTACAATAGAACAAGGAAACTACAGCAGATACTGACTTTTTCAGTTCAACTGTGTCTCTGTTAATTGGATATAAAAAGGTAGATGTGAAATAAATCCACCAACACCTTGCCTTCACACAGACCAAAACTGGATCCTGTCACATCTTGATTCATTTCTGTAACAATCAAACTACAAAACCCCCCCAAAGAGGTGAAGGTTGTCTCTGTTTCAAACACATCCTGTCTCTCGGACTGAGCCGGGTGTATTGTAATGAGATATGTTGTTGCTGAGGTAGAACCTGCCAAAGCCATTTTCAAGAACCTGTCCTGCCTAATGTGAACCGACAGTGTTTCTGCCCTGCTGGGCTTTCATTAGGTCTCTATTATTTTTGTATTAAATAATGTGTGTTTTGGAGCATGGAACTCCAAATACTGTGTTAGACTCCCACACTAACAATAAAAAAAAGGGATAAATCTACGTTTTCCTTTTATTTCTTTTGGTCTGTGTGTGAAATCAACTGAGGGTTTTGATTGTAGTTGATTTTTGTAAATAAAAATAAAAACATCATTTTGTAGGGCCCTTTGAAATCCGTTTCATTTTTTCCAAATTCCGTTTTTTCCATTTTAATTTTTAAAAGTTTTGTTTTTTCCCCTTTACACTTATTTTACCATCATATAGTGTGTGCTCTTTGTGTCAGTGAATAAAATCTCCGTTAATGAAATGCAAAAATCCTTAAATCCATTGATGCAACACATCAGCTTTTGGACGACAAGTGGTCATCACATGTATTTTTATATTTCCAGTCAACAGTTTGTTTGCAGAATTTGCAAAAGAGCATGTCACCTGACACATAGAAGTCATTTAGGAACTGTTCAGCTCTGTATTTTGGAGAAAGAGATGAGTTTTGTAGTTATTTTTGCAGACGTAGCTGGTGTTTCTGTTGGCCGCTTCGACGTGTTGTTTATTTCAGGAGAGGGCGGATGAGTGTTTGCGAGGAGATGCACGTTCCTTCTCCTCGTGATGACAGCATTTCAGTCATTTTATGTCAATTTCCGCGATATTCCACGTTTAACAGTAGATTCCGTTTTATTGGCCAATTCCATGATTCCGTGAACGCGGAAATCATAGGGCCCTAATTTTGCTTTGGTTTTGTCACGGCAAAGCAAAGCCTTGTGGGATGCCACACTCCACAATCACACACAGTGATAGCTCAGTAAGTCTCTATTTTACTAACCTGTCACTTTCCCCCCAAAAAACACCACACCCTTATTAACAACCATCCGCTGTGAGTGTTTGTGTGTGAAAGAGGGGCAGACGGAGAGGGAGGGAGTTAGAGGATAGGTGTGAGACAGAGTGAGAGGATGTGAGGTAGCTGAAGTGGACAGTTATGAGAAGTGAAAGAGAGAGAGGAGAATGAGTGTTCAGGGACTGCAGGAACAAAGTAACTGGGAACTGGTTCATTAAAAACCTGAGTCACCTGAACAAACGGCACCTGGAAACTTCAAACCTGCTGACAGCTGTCTAACTACACTCAGACAGACAGACAGAAACAAAGAGAGGACGAGACACACACACACAGACAGACAAATGGCAAATAGATTTACTGACTGCCATGCTGGCAGAGTCTCAAAGACAGGTGACAGCAGAGTGGTGCCAGAGAGCTACAAGTATTTCAGCCATTCAATTCAAGCTTTTCATGACAGGAAGTATCTCCAGCAGGAGAAAGAACATGTAGAAATCACCTTAAAGTGTGTGCCCCTAACAAACTTTTCATATTGTTAATTACGGGCGTAAGACTACATCCATTCACTTCTGTATCCTTTTTGATGGCATATTAAGAAAGACTTTTTAACTCGGATTTATACATTTTGTAGTGTGTTACTTTCACAGTTTCACAGTGGAAAAAGTGCTGTATACAGTATCACAATAAAATCAAACATCACAACTGTAAAATGATATGTATCAGATTGCCAGATTATGCTAATACACAGCCCTACTGTCTAAACTGTGTTAATTACAAGCAATAGTACTCTAGATTAATAACATTACAGAAATGTTCTAAAGATGGTGTACTGTCATGTTAGTGTGAGATTGGTTGCAAGACCACAAACAACAACACCTTGAAATGATCGTTACATGAGTGTGACTGTTATTAAAGATGTGTTAGCTATTAGATTAGCTGACTCTACATGATCTACTTTGGAATGCATGATATTATTGGTATCCGCAGATATGAAAATGTCTGCCAATAATGCGACACATTAATCATGCAGACGTGATGTAGAGCTGGGCAATATTGAAAATGATGTTATCACGATATCTCACCCTACGACGTGATTTGCTGCCGTGGCACTAAATTTTCCCGTAGTGGGACGAATTAAGGAATATCTTATCTCATCTTATGATTGGCTGTTCAATGCTGTCTTCTTCTTCTGTCAAATGTTGGATGGCTAGTGTTTGAGGCTCATTAGCGCCCCCTCCCTTTCCAGTGGTTGGGGATGTAATAACAATTTTTTAAGTTCATTTTTTTGGACTTTTGCCTTTATTAAATAGGACAGCTGAAGAGAGACAGGAAACGTGGGGAGTGGAGAGTGGGGGAAGAAAATGGTCGCGGCCAGGATTCGTACCAGCAACCTCTGCGATGAGGACTATAGCCTCTGCATGTTGGGCACTTAGACCGCTAGGCCGAGGCGACCCGTAATTACAATTTTTATCTCATTTGTTTTATTTATAGAGAAAAATTACATCACAATAATTATCGTTATCGAATTATCACCCAGCCCTACACCTTAAACAGACCAGGCATAAGCTTCAGCACATCAGCTGTATGGAGGTAGACTGATGTGTCCAAAACAGAACCAAAGGATGTCATGATAAGAGGTAAATGTGATGGTATATGAGAGACTTGATGTTCATTACAATGAAAAAAGGGTGAGTAGATATCGGAACAGTATCTGTGTCCCTATCAGCATCCGCCAAATTGGGATATCAGCAAAAATCCAACATCATGCATCCTTGAACTTACAACATCAATCTAACTTATCTCTAAACCTTTAAGTGACAGGATGAAGACTTTGGGTTAATAATGACGACACCAATCCCTACGACAAGGACGAGGATGATGACTATGAAAGATGAAGCTCAGCTCTTAGCCGGCCACTTGTAACTTACCCTTCTCAGAGCGCCCCATGTGAGCTGCGTGCAGCAGAAGAAGAGCAGAGAATAAAAGGAAAAAGAATTAGATTAGATTGCATGCAAAGGAGTAAAGTCACATAAATCAGAGTGAAGCTGTGCAGCAGAAGATTCCGCAATGACACAGACAGAGGGGACACACTGTGTTCATTTTAAGGCATGGTTAAAAAAAACATTCAACAACCAAGAGGAAGAAAACAGATGGATGCTTTTTCTGACCAATCAACAGTCAGCAAAGACCAAAGACAAAAGAAGCTAGGTAATAACATACTTAAGCACATAGAGTTTGACTTTCATGTAGCTCTTAAATCACAAATACATCCAGCTTTAATGAACACTGTCTGCTTGGCGGCAGCAACCAAATTAAACCAAACACAAATAAAAAAGCAGAATCCTAAGAATAAAAGAAAAACACATAACTGACACAACACACAAATCTGCATTCAAATTTGTGAGAACAATCTTTTGGCTTGCACACGTTCTTTAACACAAACTCTTTGACCAACAGATCCCTGACCTCAACCGTTCCCCTCTGCCTCCCCTAACCCTCATGGTAACCCTAAAAATAATCATTTTCCCAAGACTCTCGTCACCTGTCGCCACTTGTTCCCATCTCCCCCTCCCTTACAAGCACACACACACGCACCAGTCATGTCTTTATTACATACATGATATCACCACACACTGAACCACACAAACTGGTGCTGAAGCTGCTCACATCTGTGTCTGTGTGAGAGTAAGGGGAAGAGAGAGAGTGTGTGAACTGTAATGTAATTAATCAGCTGAGAGTGTTGATTACTTAATCTGTCATTAGCCAGCCAAGTGTGTAAGTGTGTGTAGTGTGTGTGTGTGTGTGTGTGTGTGTGTGTGTGTGTGTGTGTGTGTGTGTGTGTGTGTGTGTGTGTGTGTGTGTGTGTGTGTGTGTGTGTGTGTGTGTGAGGCAGCAGGGTGTTTCAAAGCCCCCTTGTACCGACAGCTGTGACCAGAGCCAAACGGGGCCGAGCTGAGATTGATGATACTGGACTAATAACCATCAGTCATGAGGGATGTGATATTTCAGGGATTGGGGATTTGTTTTGGATGTGCCGCATTCCTTCATCTCCAATGGGATTTGAACACTTTCATGGTTGACTTCCTGCTTTGCTGACTGATGATGTAAACTCATCATGTACCAGTATCTAAAGGTTAATCCTCAATTCTTTAAAATCAGCTTATTTGGGGTGCAAATGTAGTAAAACCAAAAAGACGGGAAGCATAAAGGCTCGTGGTGATGACACTAATACGACACTGTGTTTCTCCCTCTTATGACAAAGCATTAATAAACATGAAGTTCTTCTCAGGTTGAGTCTATAAGTGGTCCCTTATGTCCTCATATGTGTGGTAGTGTATACTTTAAGCAGTCTGTCAGCTGAGATTAAATCAGCAAGATCTCTTTAAGTAACAAGAACTGGACCATATAATCTGGTTACACTCTCTTAAACCGAATAATGACATCCTGCTTGTCTCTGTTTTGTGTCACTTCAAAATGAATTTCACAGGTTTTTTTGGAGAGTTGGTTGGACAAAAACTGCAATTTCAAGATGTCACCATGGAGTCAAGACTCTTGACATGCAGAGCTTCAATTTAGCCTTGCCCAGTGTCATTTACAGTATAACAGAAGAAGATCCATTCGCGTTCCGAGAAGTGTTTTCCCTCTGGGCACCTTTATAAAAATTACAATTTTTAAAGTTGAACTGTGGATGTGACAACTTGAAGTGTAATCCAGATTAACTGTGACTCTTGTCAGGATTTTTCATCCAAAGGCTTTGAGAAGCAAGTGGCAAATTCTGGTGTTGAAAAATGAAGCCAATGTGGAAGTGCAGTTCCTTGAGTGTCCACTTGAGGCTGGCTCTAAAAGCCAAGGAATCCCCACTAGGTCCCATGTAATAATGGCCAACTTTACAGCTGAATAAAGTCTGGTATATGAAATAGACTAGGTCTCTATGGCTCATTTTTTTATTCATGTCAACTGTAAAGCCTGGTTTATACTTCTGTGTTGACTCTATGCCGTAGCTACTCTGTATTGCGTCTGCAACACTCGCCCTGAACCCTAGTTGGCAGTGCGATTTCTATGTTCGTTCCAAGCATATAATGAACGTAGTATCCGTGACGTCACCCGTCTGTCTTGAAGCCAATTGTCGGCGGAAGCCATATCGGAAATGCTGAACGCATCCCAACTGCTGTTGAGCTAGTGTGAGGTAAAGAGGCGGGCTTTGAGCCTCTTAGCCAACAGCTGCAGTGTTGCTGCTCGTTTCCAAGTCAGCTTTTCCAATCTGGTGGCGGTTATCACCCAGCTTCATAATCCCTCTTCAGACACCAATGAGTGACATCACTGAGACTATGTCCATGTTTATATGGTCTATGTTGGCATGACAATGTAAGGCCTATGAGCTGCAACAGCAATACTTTGCATTTTCAGTGGGATGCAAACAATTGGAAGTAAACCCAGAAGCTTGAAACTGTTTTGCTGTATGGGTCAGTCAACATTCCTTGTCCTTGAATCAAGTATCCAGGCCTTAGAATGACCAGAGGAGCAACTAAACAATAGATTTAGCTGTTGCCCCTGTGCTCCAATTTAAGTGTTTCATCTTTCTGTCCAACCAAAAACTTCAAACCCTTTGAAATTCATGTAGAAAACTAGAAGAATAAAATGAAATAACCAAAATTAAAGATCAATAACTCATTCTGGCATTCTTTGTGTGACAGATCAATTTTCCAAGTCCTGACCAATCAATTAAGGGGAAGGTTTCAGAATTAGGTAAACAAGCAATAAATGATTGGTAGAAACGTGTGCAGGTTGGTTCTTTATCATAATTTCAAAAATCAGCATGAAACCTACTTTAAGAGAAAGTTTTCATGTGTTTGGAGTTCATCTTGTAAAACAGTTCTTGCACAGCATGGCGGATGAAAAACCTGGAGCACAACCAGTGTCAGTCCTGTCACTTCCTCACTCTCCCTCTCACTTAACTCTCTGGCAACAGTGCGAGGCTAAGAGGTTGCACGGTTGCTGTGTGTCGCTAATCCATATTTCAGCACAAACCCTCCAATTCATTCTTACACACACACACACACACACACACACACACACACACACACACACACACACATACACACGCAGAGTCTAATGAGAGATTAGCTAATGAATTCTCTCAACAGATTAATTACATTTCACACACACACGCTTGTGTGCGCCGACTTCATCCCCAAACGACAGAAGAAATGAGCCAGTTACTTTCAAAGAGATGGATTCCACAAATCTATCACTAAACTGAAATCCGTGGAAACAGTTTGGCTCGGAGCAAAGCGGACGTTTGATTTGAAGAGAAGACATTAGGATGGATCTGAAGGACGGCGGTCTGAGGCATTACTTTTAAGGATAAAGTAAATAAAAAGGGCCTTTGATTTGGCGCCATTTTACATGGCAAGAGACGAGTGAGGAGGCATTTTCACATGAGACTAAATGAGAGGCAAACATCTTTGTAGCACTGTACTCTGTGGGGCTTAAAAGCATCAGCCTCCCTCGTTCTCTTCAAGTGACAGCAACACACATCACACACACACACACACACACAAACACAAAAACACACACAAACACACACACACACACACACACACACACACACACACAAGACACGACAGAGGAACACAAGCACACACTCCCTCCTGCCGTTTTCACAGTCTCTTGAGTAGAGGAGATGCCCACGGCCAAAAACCAATGGTTGCATTTCTCTATTTTTTCCCCTCCTCCTCCTCATCTCCTCTTTCTCACTTTCACTCCTTTCCTGTCGTCTTTTTCCAGGAAAACACACATTTTCAGCTTTCGAATGGGAGCTGAAAAGTGATTATAATTAAACCAACTTGGTTCAAAATACTCAAATAGTTTAGAATGATGATTAAACCAGCTCAGATGTGGTGTGTTTGGTGTCAGCAGCAGCCTCTTCATTTGTCTGCAGACGCTAATGGAAAACAATTATTTCACATCATTAAGATTAAAGACGCCTGAATGTGTGTCACGGCTCCATCAGAGAGGAGACCCATTTAGAAAGTTGTCAAAAGCCCACGTACTGTCTGAGGAAAGTCGACCAGATTCAAGTTTATTACTCTGACTTTGAAAGTGAAAGGCCAAAAATACAACAGGCGCTGATAAGAGGAGACAAATTCACGTTAATGCCAGAATTCATGCTTTGACTTTCTAAATGGAGAAGTGGGAGATAAAGAAGGGAATGTCTCTGTTTTAGAGAAAAGACGTATTAACACAAACTCAATGTGACTTTGTGGAAATATGACGGACAGATTTTAAATCCTCCGCTGAATTCTCTGTGATATTACAGTACAATTGCTCCTAATGCTTCACCACAAAACACATCCCTCCTGTGATTCCCCTCATTATTGACTTCTGCTTTAATAATCACCACTTTTTCTCTGAGCTCCGGCTGCATTTATGATCTGCTCATTAACCCCATCAGCCTGAACGGTTAAACATAGCACTGCTGGGATCAAATAAAAGGAATAAATTAGACTGTTTTGCTCTCTTAGCTGCAAATGCAAGTTCTTGTTTAGTGCGCGATAAATGAAAAGATGGCTCCATAAATCAGGAGTCCCAGTGAGCACAGAAAAGGGCACTGCAATTAACTCATTTATCCCAAGAAAGTGGGTTGTTTTATTGCAATTAAAGAAACCTTTTTGCTTGATGTGATTCTCTAAAATTCTGAATATATCCTCTTTTTATTCTGCAACACAACGAACAGAACACTGGCTTCTTTAACCCCCTCTCCACATTACTGATAGCCTATCCCGCCCTGTATAAAAGGGGCCTCTGGTCAGTAGTATTTACTTGCAAATTAACAGCACTCAAATTCCCAAAGAGGCCTCAAAGAAATTCCACACATTTGTTACCCTAGAGGGCCAAATGGCCACACGGGAGGGAGAGAGGGGGGTGGTTATTTGGTATAAGGGTGAGGGGAATGACACGATCACAGATGAAGTGGTAATTAATGTGCAATATGCAAATCATTAACACGGCACTATTGATTCTGAGCATTACAACAAAGTTTATTCCAGTTTCTGGTGACTTATAGGGGGCTTTACGTGTTTTTTGGTTTACAGCCTTTATGTGGTTTTAGTCTGACTTTAGAGTTCAGCTGTCTAACAGCTGTGAATACGTCTGTCTGTGTCCGTGGTTGGAGTTCAGACACGAACAACTGCTGAACGCGGAAATAAAAGGCAGCAAAGCCAGACCTACAGAGACAGGTAGGGAGAGCTGGCTGGCTGCGCGGAGATCCGAGGGCTGCAGAGAATCTGAAAGACCTCTCTCTCTGCGCCCATTCTGCCGTGCAGTGCGTGCCCCATCACCACCAACAACCAATAAACAGTAAAACCACCTCCTTTAGTTTATTCAGCAGACTTTTGCACCGACATGGAGCGCATTAAACAGCATTGTTGCAGCTTTTTCTGTCCTCACATGAGAGCATTTCTTTTACACAGACGAAACAGGCACACTTTCCGATGCAGATCACAGTTTAAATCCGGGTCCGGGGACATCACCGTGTACAGGATGGGTTTTGCATGCATCCAAAGACGAACGTGGAAGAGTTTAATGAAACAATCCTCATGCACACGGTTGCACGGACTTTAACAATGACAACTTCGAGATCAGATTACATCTTCTCTGTTGTGCAGAACCACATCTAAAATACCAAACATTTCAAAATCCCCTGAATCAGGTTAAAACATACATCGAAAGAGTGAACCACCCTCTCCTTTTTTTTAGCTCTCAAAGTTGTGCGCTGCCAGACTTCACCAAACAGGCGATCGGCGTGCAGATTTGTCGGAACCATTAGGTTTTAGGACAACAAAGTTAAAACAAACGAGGATCATTCGCTTTGCAGAGAGCGAAATGCTTCACAAAACGCCCCAGACTGAGAGGAATGATACATTTTAAATGCCATAAAGGAGATCGGCATACGTCAAGGTAGTCGGGAGTAGTTGTTTAACGCAGTGGGTGCAAGAATGAACATCATTTAGCACAATATTATAGTGATAACTTGACACAATGTATCATCAGTGCGATAATGCATGAATATTATACTTAATAAGGGGTGATCTCAGCGCACACTGTAACTTTTTCTCCATTCATGCGCTGGACGCGAGGCTGCACGGCTGCACCGAGAGCGATGTGTCCCTGCTCTGTGCTCTGCCTTCAAACACACGCTTTTTACAGGTAATGCAAAATGTAACAATGTCAGACAATTTGCGCACTGATGCAAGTTGCTCCACAATTCAGATCGCAGAAAATCCTGATCTCCCTGAACAAATAACCTATCAAACTTCATTTTAAACCTTGGAGACTGAGCTCACAATCCCAAGCATTAGGTGAGTAGTGTATTAGTCATTTGTGTCGGTAAGTGCAGCCTACTTGGCAAACAAACTGTCTTCAAACAAGACCCGACAGTCTCACACAGCACAGAACACGGCTTGCGCTCACAGTAGAAAACATTTCGCATTTCAACAGTGACAAAAACACATTTTTTACACGCGTAAATCCAAAAGAACCCTTTTTCACACGCGTAAATCCAAAAAACAGCAACAACCAAATCACTAAAACCTGCGCGTGGGTACATTTTCAGCGCAGTGGCTAACTTTTCCACTACACCTAAACACACCTGTCAGGAATTCACACGCCAACACGGATGGAAATGTGGTCCAAACTTTGATTTCATGGCACAGCAACACCCCCCAAAAACTGTCTGTGTGCCCCTCTTTTCGTCCTTACCTGTCGGTATCTGACCGGAGACCTTTCCACCGGTCGCGAGGAGAAACAGGAGTCCCGGGAGTACAGAGAAAAGTGTATCCATGTTTAAAACGTGGCCGTCTGTTCAGTCCGTAACAGTTTCTCTCCCCCCAGTAAAAGTTTTTTTCTCCTCCGTCTTCACCTCCGTCTCGTGTGTTCTTGTCTTTTTTCGTTATATTATTCCTTCTGTTGTTGTGAAGTCAGTCGCCCCATTCTCTCCTCTCCGGTTTCTCTCTTTTCGCTTTCCTACGGGCTCTCGCGGACACGACTTTGTTTCACGCGGAGAGTGAGGGAGCGCGAGCGAGAGAGAGAGGGAGAGACAGAGAGGGAGGGAGGGAGGGAGAGCGCGTGACGTCACGAGGCCGGAGTTGATTGAAGAATTAAAAAAACAGACTAAAAAGTGACAAAACACGCATTTTGTGTTGAAGTTTCACAACATAACATTCTTCCAAAACATAATTTATACAGATTAATAAAAAAAAACACCAACAAATAACTCTTTACCATTAATTTCAGACAGAATTACTGTAAAATAGACTATATATTTATTTGTGTATAAAATATTTATTAAATTTTTAATTATATATTTACCATATTCTAATAGTTAAAGTATTTTGAATTGTATTTATTGTTAATCATGTTTGCCTCTGCTTTAGATAGAAAAAAATACAGCATTAAATTTAATTGTTTTGCTTTAGGCTACACTTTACACCAGGGGTTTCAAAAGTGTAGGCCAGGATCCCCTGGGGGGTCGCGAGATGCCTTCAAAAATTGGTTTTTTTTTAAGTTATCTAAAAATAGTACATTTTACCCATTATAGTACAGAATATCGAAAATCAAAAATCAGTAGCTAAACTTGAAATAAAACCTTGAAAACAGAAAATGTAATGAGTTTTCTGCCTTTCTTTTTGCCAGATGACTCCTAAATTTAGGGTCAGTGAACCGTGAATTATCAAAAGCATCACTAGCAGTAGGTTTATTCATAAAGAAACACAGCCACATGCTCATGTAGGTAGGGTCATTTTCTGCAGACCAGCTAAATGAAGCCACATTTAGTCACTTTGCGGAACAGTGGGGGTCGCAAGTCTTTGGCACCTATATTTTGGGGGTTGCAGGCTGAAAAGATTGGGAACCCCTGGTTTACACAGTACTGGAGTTACCATTGTATATTTTTGTAGCCAACTAAAGTTTTGAGGTAGTTTCTGAAATTACTTGAGCAAATCGTTTTTTCTTTTATTATCTATATGATTTATTAAGTTTTAGAACTTAAGACCCTTTTTTAAAAAAAAATTTAACTGCACTACATTTATGATTATATGAAGTAAATCCCATATCATATCCTTCAAAAACTCATGGACTATGGCACTTGCTTATGGGCTACATATGAAGGCAAAAGTCAGTAAATTAAGTAGTAAAAATATTCATAAAAAGTTGCAAAACTCATCCACTAGTGAAATCAATCAATTTAAAGTTTAGAATAATGTTTAGAATAAACCAATATTTTGTTTAGTCACCTATAGCAATTAATCTGCAAGGATTGGAACCCAAACATGAAGTTATTCCTAATCAGAGCTTCATAGAACGTTTAATTGTAAATGCTCAGCAATCTGGTAATTGGATTTGTTTTGGATTTCACTCTCGTCCCTCTCATAACGTTGTTTTTGGTCACAGCAGGCCGCTGTTTTCCAGCAAAAGCCCTAAAAACACACTGTATGGCACCTGCTCAGCACCAAATGGCAGAAAGACAAAGTCAGCAGCTAACTAGAAGGTAAGTGTGTGGCACTATTCAGCAGCAAAAGAGTGAGGTGTATCTCTCCAGAGTTAGGAATGAATCAGGATTGTTTCTAAGCAACTATTTCTCAGTTGTTTAAATATACATTTTTTGGTCTAAATGTAAGAAACAACACTTAGCCAACAATCTAAATTAAGTACATCATTTAATACAGATAAACATGGGGTCACAGAGTCTGCAGATATACAATTTCATATTGTTTTGCAGAGTGTGGCTAACATTAGCACTGCCAGCACCGACAGCCTCCTTGCAGGTCCATATTGCTCTGGTTGAGTGGTTACATACAGGCATTTAGGTTTATAGTAATGTAAATGTTAAGTTGTTTGATTAATAATTATGGTTCCGATAATAAAAGGTGACAATTGTAGGTTGACTAGACATGAACATCCCTTGTGTTAGGAGACAAAGACAAAGACTGCAGGATGTTTAAAGGTATATTTTTAAGTCCACATGTTTGGCTTTTGTGGTGAATAAAATCAGTGTTTGCAGGTTTAAATATTGAAACAGATTCATGCATTCAAGTATGTATAATTCAGTGCAAAGTCCAGGGCCCCCGACCAGATCTGGGCCCTCATAAACCATCAAGTAAGCCTGCAGTCCAACAGGCGCTCCTACTAATAAAACACACAAGACTTTAAATAATTGAATCAACCAATCTGCTTTGTAGGTATAAGCAGGGGCACCATACAGGGAAGAACAGTTAGAACAATTCTAAGCGCCCTTAGGGAGCCCTACAATATAAGAACATTTGCAGTACTGAAGTTGTGGGGCCCCATGGGATATTTTTTCATGGGTCCAAAATCCCTGGCTACACCCCTGGATTTAAGAGAAACACATTGATGCACACAAGTTTAAGGAAATACCCAGTTAAAAGCCTTTTTGTTTATTACAGAATCATGTTTTTGCCAAATGTCTGTATTGCGCTCACACATGGCTCAGAAAGATTACACAGAAAGAAACGGGAGTTTTGAAGGACAAAAATCAAACTGTTTCAAAGACACAAACCAGAGCAGCGTCAGGATGTGTGGCATCATCAAGATGTACAGCCAGAAGGCACTTCCTTTTGATTTAAAGGAGACCTTGTGGACTACTGCTAGACTGTGAACTTCACTTTCATTTTTATTTGTTGAATGAACCTTTCTGTCAGAAACTAAATTATATCACTTTAGTGTGTCGTTCAAGGATGCCCTTAACATCCTTGGTTTAAGACCATGAAATGGATCACTGAAGGATTGTATTTAATACATTTAACACATTTTCTTTAAGCTTATGTGAGCTCTTGTGTTACAGTAGATAACTTGCTTGTGTTTGCCCCGCTTTCGGTATGCTCCTGGTAGAATTCAAAACAAATCATTTGCCCACATTTCACCATCTGCCTGCGATGATGACAGCCGTGCGTGTCAAAGAGAGGCAAGATGACATCATGACAGGCCTGCCAAAAGACAAAATACATGTTTTGATTTGGTGCACAGCTGGGCTAAAAATACATGGTGCGGATGGAAATGTACAAGTAGGGACCACATGTGTGTTTTGCCTCTTTTAGTGCCACTTTTCCTACATAAAAGCCATGAAAAATGTCTTCTCCCAAGTTTCTAGCTGAGGGAGACAAGAACAAACAAATAGGCAAACTCTGGTCCCTACACAGACTATCATGTGGTAATCATTAGTTGTTTCTTTCTGCTCGAGCAGCAAATCTAACCGTCTTGTTTGGATCTGTAGGTGTCCTGAAAATAAAACCTGGGTGTCCTGTCATCATAAAATCCCTCTGATGCCTCTTCTCACCTTCAAAATGTGAATTTGCTTTTGTAACACAGTGTTTGTACCCCACTATTATAGACAGCAGTGTATACTCACTCTTGTGTTTGCTGAAGTTGCAGGTTTCAGGTTGTTATTTGCAGCTATTTTCTCGCACACACAGCTGTCATGCCACACTTTAGTATGCATTGATGCAGGCAGCTCTTACATTTGCAGGTTTGAGTACAGTGGGCTGAAATCATCTGAGCATGCCCGTACTTTCAACTCAGAGAGGATTCTGCATCGGTTTGTATTGTGGATGCAACCCTTTTTGCAGGATGTCTGTTTGGCTCTGTAAAGAATTACAGTTCTACATTTCAAATATTGAATTTACTTTAGATTTAGACACCTCTGTTGGCAAAAAACTCATCTTACTGTTTAGACCTTTTATAAAATCACATTTTGATTAGCGTAGTGCAGCTAGAGGATTGAGGCTCTTTTCATATCAGCAGTTCAAGGCAGGGTATTAATGTAACATCTTACCTTTAATATGAATGTCAGAGGCGTGATGGTGGGATCGAGACGGCCAACTGCTGTGCCGGTATCAGAGCTAGATACAGAGTCATTAAGGCTCAACACTGCATGCAGTAACGACCAGGCCTTCAACCCTCATGCCACTAATCCATTTCAAAATGTATATGGAGGTGAATTAATACGAGATCCATTAATTCCTGTGGGAATCTCTATGATATGCCTGTGAATTTTTCTGGTGTGTAATATTTTGTTCTCAGATGTGAATAAGGTTAAAAAATATATATTTTTGAGAGACTGTATGATAGTGTGCTAGCTTAGATAATAGGCAACTAGCTGCCTAACAGGCTATTTCCTTCAGTTCAGTGAAGTTATTGATAAAGCTTGTTTGTTTAGTCATAACCATAGACTGTATAAAATATATACATATTATCCGTGACATCACCCATCTGTTTCCGAAGAGCTGTTTTGAGGCCAATTGTTAAGCGGCAGCCATATTAGTGCTGTCGAACGACTGTGACGTAAAGAGGCGGAGTTTGAGCCTCCTAGCCAACAGCTACAGTGTTCCCGCCTGTCAATCAAGTCAGCTGTGCCTCTCATTGGAAGACTCGTAATCTCAATATCTTTGAAATTGCTGCGTTAGAAAAAAATTCACCCTCCTACAGTATGTGCTGAACGAGAAATGAACTATCCAGACTACACTCGTTTTTTGTACCAGGCTGTAAACATGTTTATTTCTGCTGTAAAGATCGTCTTTTTTGAATTTGTGTGTATGTGGTTTCTGGTACTTCCGGAGCCAGCCTCAAGCAGATCCTCGGTGAACTGCAGTTTTTAGCACTTCTGCATTGGACTCATATTTTTAGACCGGAGGTAGCCGCTTGGTTTTAACACACTGTGAATCCATGTGATGTTATTCTGCTAAAATATGGTTTGTCCTTGTAATGTTCCAAGTGCATATCTTAAACAACATGATGCCCTAAAATTGACACAGTTAGCCTCTCCCCCATGACTACATCTTACTTCTATCCCCCTGTAAATAAATGCACTTTCTTGCAAAAAAAGAAAACTTTGGAACATTGAGGAACTTTATGAAGACATTGTTGAAATATGTTGGAAACTAGGAAGGAGAAGTGGGGGTCCATGTTTGTTTGAGCACTCAAGCTTTGTAGTGTTAGCTTGTGTGCCTCCTTCACTGGCATTTAAACACCCACAGGTGGAAATGAAAACTAAACTCAATCGTTCATCCACACTTAACACCTGCAGCCATCATTACGTGGTCAAAGAAGGCTTCTAATGCTGGGTTTAAACTGTCAGTATGCTGCTGTGTGAATTCTCCTGTCGCTTAAGAAATTGCATGATTTTCATAACAATAAACACACCCAATTCACATCCAGTACCAGGATAGTTACCATAGATCTAAATGGCAGAATTTGGACTTTGCTTTGAAATAAATGTTTGTAATACTTTTTACTTTTTTAGATGTGAACCGTTTAGTAGTTTGAAGGCTGCAGTGGAATTGGATTCCTGTGAGCTTTAATGATTTGATCTTCATTTAATGTAAAATAATATAAGTCTGACATGTGCGGAAGTATATTCAAAAATGAAGGCAGCTCTGTGGTTCTTCATGTGGAAACATAAAAGCCTTTCTCTGCCTTTTGTATTTTTTTCGGCAGCTTTTAAACCCAACATTGTCTTTCCCTGTGTGGATTTCTGGTCTTCAGTGATTTGGAGATGTTTTTATCTCTCTCCCACTATTGTTTTTTACCCCTCACATAAAACAAAACTATCATGTTGCAACTCTTATCTGGCTTCAGGTGGCAAAAAACAGCAGATAACAACATGGCAGGTAGTCATCACTGTGTAATAACAGACTGAAAGTTACTCCACCTGGAAAAATCTCTGTGCTAGAAATGGACTGCAAGCATGCATAGATTCTTTTTGGGTCCCCTGTTTTGACCTCGTTTTGACCCAGATGCAGGAACATTGTTCCCATGCAGGACATTTTCAGCAATCTAACCTGTCACAGCACTCACCGAAGCTCACCTGTGGCTCAATGCAATTTAGAGACCCAATGTGCAATTCAGTGTCTGCTCTGTGATGGATTGCTGAGGAGGATACTGTGTTTTTAGAACAACTCGAACAACAGGCAGGACTGTAAATATTGTAAGGTTCTGTTCAGTCCTACTTTTTCTAAGTCTTCCATGCTGTTGACGGTCTTGGCCTCAGGCATGAAGTTTTCAGATCGTTAGTTTATCCTACTGTGATCAAAACTTGGACTCGAGAATGAAGTGGTTTGACGTTTTTGGCCATAACTGAAGTATTCATACAAAATCCATATCTTCTGAACCATTTTAGGGAATTTCTTGAAACTAAGCACAAATGTTCTCTTGACTCTGAACTGGTTTTAGGTTAGTGTGAACTAAAGTATGTCTCTATTAAACATTTATCTCCTTCAGGCCGCTGTAAACATATGAATAAGGATGTGTTTCAGTAAAGACTATCACTCTGAACCAAAGAACGACAATCAAGTGCACGACTCTGGACAGGATCAAGGTTCAAGTCAGTTTTCAAAAGGTTCAGTACACAGGCAGGGGGGTCCAAAACAGCAGGCAAAACAAAACAGTCTAAAAAACAAACAGTGGTCAGAAACTTACAAAGGGCAACACAAGGACAGCTAGAACGTAGTCACAAGAACAAGATGAACTGGAACTTGTTTAGGGATAGGCACTGGGGAAGTGAGGATAACAAGACACAGGTGAGGCACATTAGGGTAATCAGTGGGGGGGAAACACTGGAGAACAGGAAGTCAATAGATCTGAGATGCGCAGGACTTCTATCTTTGCCGGATGGCCGGAGCATGACCAAGCGGCAACCTCCGGTCTCAAACGATGAAGCCCATGTGGAAGTGTTATAAACTGCATTTCATCAGAATCCACTTGAGGCTGGCTGCAGAAACACCAGAAACCACATAGACACCAATTCAAAAAAGACGATCTTTGCAGCATTAATAAACATGTTTACAGCCTGGTTCAAAAACGGCTTGGCCCTACGTAGCTCATTACTCTATCCGCACACACTGTACGGTGGGTGAATTTTTTTCTAACGCGACGGTTCAGAAGATATTACGATTACAAGTTTTTGCCCAAATAAGGACATGACTGACTTGACTCCCTTAGCTGTTGGCTAAGAGGCTCAAACTCCGCCCCTTTACGTCACACTCTGCCTGGTTGAGTTCCGCATTTCCAATATGGCTCCCGCCATCAATTGGCTTCTAAACAGTGCTCAGGAACAGATGGGTGATGTCCCGGAAACTAGGTCCATTATTTATACAGTCTATGAGCATGATGCATCATGTACACAGAGCAGATCTAGCGGGACAGGAAGTCAGGCACCAAAACAAAATTAAAATATCCAGATCATTTTCAGAATAAACACTCTGTGTTATCACCAGATCATATTTATTTTTATTGTTTTCACTTAACTACAACAACAAACTGTCATGATGAGTGGAGCCAGGCCTGGAATCAACAGGTCAGAGGTTTTCAGAGGACCATAAAGACAACATGGATGAGGAGAGGAGGAGGAGAATTCTTGATTCAATAATTACCGTGGGAAAACCTCAGTCTCGTGACTCAAGCTGTCTTGGGGTCCTGCTTCGGACCGTAACTGCTCGGAGATGGAACAGATCTGGTGGAAGTCTTGTGTTAGTCCCTGTAACGCGATCAATCCATTTTTTTAACGCCATGTAAACATACTGAGTATTCTGGCATCAAACACGTCTGTGTAGTGTTGTAGAGTTGTGTTGTAACTCAGTGTCTCACATGTAAATCTGCTTTTGCAGCTGCATTAACAATAAATAGGTATAACACATTTTGCCAGCCCACCCACCCAACATGACCACCAGCTGCCTCTGCTGTATATATATACAGTTCACACAGCTCTGTATCTCTCCTAGCTCTTCTCACCACTGCCTGATTGACAGCACTGAGACTCTCTTGTTATTTTGTTCCCACCAGTTAAGGCAGGACAACTTCTTCTTCCTCCTCTGTCCGTCTGTCACATTCTCTGTTTGACGATTGACGTAAAGGAGTCAAGACCGGCTTCGTTCTCTCAGTTCAGGCACTTTCAGAAAACTCATTTTGCTTGGTTCAGTAGATGTAAGTGTGAATGCCACCAGGCTGTATCTCATACCTCATGCTGTCCTTCGTGTTTTGTAGAAGGCCTTGGGTTTTTCTCATCACTGTGATGAGTTGAAAAAAAAGGTTTTGCAGTGATCATCACAAAATTAAAGGTTTAACAGTAAATGCTGTCAAACAAGAATTTGGGTTTTGCTGTGACATGTGACAAGCCACAAAGAAACTAACTGATTAAAGTAGGCGAGTACTTTCAGATCTTTTGTTTGAACAGAATATTTCATTTGCTGCAGGAATGAATACTCACTGGTGGTATTATCTATGGCTGCTGTGAAGAGGACAAATCAGACAATACAAGAGGAGAACCAGGCAGAACTGGAGGTCAACTCTTTTGATTTTGGCTTCAATTTATTCACAGTCTGAACAGAAACATCAATTAATGTATTGAAATGGTGCAACCTTCCCTCATTTATGACGAATCTGGCATCTTTTCAGTGAAGAAACTCTTTCAAAGCTGAATCAGCTTATTAATAAAACTAACTTCCGGGATTAAATTGTTATAAGGAGAACCTGACACCTGATTATCCTGAGATTTCACTTTGTAAAGCATGGAATAATAACAAGCTAATCTTGATACTGTTAAAAGATGTGTATTTTAAATTTCTAGGAGACAAGTCATACTTGGATGTTTCTCTGATTTACACCTCATTTCCACTAACACATGACTGGTATCTGTTAATTTTCGAATGGTGCCTCTAGTGTCCAACAGAAGGAAGTGCAGTTCTTTACACATGGAGAGAAACTTGATAGAAATTACCTGTATGGCGGAGAGGCTACCTTTGTCTGATGACTGTTCAATCTGACTGTGTTTCATATCAAACGGACAACTGTATATTATGGGTAACCATATTTTAGCAGGATAACATCACTCAGAATCAGGATGTGTTAAGAATAGATAAACACATTTTTTTCAATCAAACAACTCACTCAACAATCAACTTACACAACTGAACTGAAGGAAATAGCCTGTTAGCTAATAAGCAGCCTGTTAGTGAAGCTAGCACATTGTGATACAGTCTCTTCAAAATCCATCCAAAAAGTTAAATTTAAGGCTGATCCCAGACCGAAATATTACAGAGGGCAGGAGTTTCACAGAGATTCCCATAGGAATGAAAGGAATTCAGGTTGACTCGTCTCTGTGCACATGCATAAGTCTAAACAAAGCGTCTTGTAGTTCAGGGGATCCTAAAGTTTGGGTCGGGACCCCCGTTATCTAAAAATAGTATATTTTACCCATTATAGTAAAAAATATCAACAAAAATTGAAGCTAAACTTGAAATAAAACCTTGAAAATAGAAAATGTAATGACTTTTTTTGCCTTTCTTTTTGCCAGATGGCTCCTAAGTTTAGGGTTAGTGAACAGTTAATTATCAAAAGCATCAGTAGCAGTAGGTTAATTCAGGAAACACAGCCACATGCTCACATGGGTAGGCTATTTTCTGAAATGAAGCCACATGAGATAACTTTGAGGGACAGTCGGGGTTGCAAGTCTTTGGCACCTGTATATTGGGGGTCGAGGGCTGAAAAGTTGGGGAACCCCTGTTGTAGTTAATTGTGATGACTGTGCCACCACAGTTCAGGGTTTCCGTCCATCTCCTCTTGTCAGTTGTTAGGTTTTGGCAAGAAAGCACTGTGGTTAAGTTTGGAAAACATTGGGATTTTGGTTAAATGTTAATGAAAAGAAGTGTAGAAATAATCAATGTGGTTACTGATTGATTTTTTTAACTGCCCGTCTAAAGCCTTGATTGCTATATTTGGCCCTGAATAGGTTGGTTTTACAGAGCCAGATGTTTCCATATTTAGATGAGAAGGTAGAACTGGAGAGGAATCAGAGGCCTAATTAAGTTTGCAAAGTTTTTGCAAGATCATTCATATTGATTTGGCTAGAAGACCAGTGTATTTTTAATATAAGGTTCTATGGTGACCGACTCACCTTTGGAGCAAGCATCAAGTGGACGTTCAAAGAACTGCAATTTTTGGCACTTCTGTATTAGTTTCAGTTTTTAGCCTCAAAGGTTGTCACTTGAGAAAAAACCATAGACATTATACATTTCATTAATTCTGCAGTCACTAGCAACAGATTGTTTGTTGCAAAAATCATCTGTATCTGCAGAACACAAATCAACATTATACAGAAATGTCCAGTATTAACTTTTGTTACAACTCTCTAGGGATGCACATTAATGTTATCATTATTGTGTTGACAGAAAATGTAATTCCACTGCACCATGTTTCTCTCAAAGCATAATTGCTGCTGCAGATGAGTAAGGATTTTTATGGAGACAGGGCTGAGAAAAGAAACTGATGAGAGAACAAAAACAGGATGTTTGTGAGGATGAGGATGTATGTGTTGTTGAGTTTAATCATCAAAAATGTGTGTGTATCACCACCGAGTCCCAAAATTATCCTCAGGCTCCACACTGGACCTCAAAATATTTTAGAAAGAGGACACGGTGCCCTTGCATGGGTAGCATCCCACTTTATGAGCTGTAGCCTGAACTCTGATGTATGACAGATAAATGCACAGATGAGCCCATTCAAGAAGGCAGATAAATGTCCCTGTCCTGTCATATATCCAGTGTGTCATAGGGGAATGCAGGTGTATTAAGCACTGATCAGCAGTTGTCAATTATTTTCTTATGGCTTTTGTGGAAGCAGGGAAACTTATCTGACCACCCATGGGAATTAATTAAAGTAACTAAATAAAGAGGTCAAAGTTAAAGGGGATAGTGACATTTCTGAAGGCCTAAAACATGACATTTAAAACACTACAGCTAAAGCAAACAACAGAGAGAGACAAAATTAAGGTCAAGCTTTAAATTTGATTATGGTAAATAAAAAAAAAAGTCTGTTCAACAGGCATAATCCTAAATATTTAGAGTAATTTCCTTTACATTTTCTAGTATAAGAAAGTTTTTAAGAAATATTTCAGTTCATCCACATCAAGATAATTCAGTGTTTCAAGTGTAGCAAGCAGTTGGCGATGAACAACTTCAAGCAAAGACTTCTTTTACAATGTGTTTCATTGTTTGAAGTCCAATTAACGACTGAAGAGCATTCAGATCAAAAGAAAAGTGAAATTTTCTCATACAGATACGTTCCAAAATAAACACTGTAATTTATTCCCATTACCATTAAGCTGTTTCTGGTGAGTCTTAGTTTCGCTGTAAATAGTAGGTTCAACAGGGGTTTCCCTCTTGATTACTTAAGTGCAACGAACCCAAAAATATGTAAATAGAGATGAAGCAGTGTCAGATGTGAGACAGCCTGAATTTGTGTTAGTACCCCCAAGCGACCTTGTATTGTTTTGTTTTTCAACATTCCGAGGGGAAAAAAATTTATCCTCATAGCTTTAACTTTCAGTCACAACAGAGTCAAGTCTCATCCCAGTCAAACCCTAGTCAAGTCTCAAGTTCTTATGTTTGAGACCCAAGATTGACTCATGTCCAAGTTTATATTCTTAAGTCTGCTCTCTTGTTATAGTTAAACAAACCAAGTTTATTATTCATTCAACTAATTCCAATGCATATTTTTCTAGCTCTTTCCATTAGTCAAATATTGTTTGAGAAAGTAGCAGAGAGAATGGGTTCTTTTTGTATAAAACAGAGTTGGCAAAGCTCTATGTTGATATGCTTACACATAAACACCACACACACACACACACACACACACACACACACACACACACACACACACACACACACACACACTCGCGCACTCACACACTGGGGTCTGTGTGCGAGAGATATGCATGTTCATCTTCAGTCTCAAGGTCGCAGCTATGGCATGAATCTGCTCTGTGTGTGCCTGAGATTTTGTGTGTGTGTGTGTGTGTGTGTGTGTGTGTGTGTGTGTGTGTGTGTGTGTGTGTGTGTGTGTGTGTGTGTGTGTGTGTGTGTGTGTGTGTGTGTGTGTTTATTTTTGAAAAATACAGATAGGGTTAGAAAGTTCTGTGCGTTATTTTTCTCATGCATATTGAAGTCCGAGGTATGCAACCTGGTGTGGGAGTGTGTAAATAGCACACATGCACTCAAGTGCACGCTTGCGTACTCTGCACGTTGAACACACTCACACTTACTTATGCAGAGACATACTTGAATCCAGTTTTACAGCTCATCCTTCAACACTATGTAGCACTGGGTATTGTGTTTACTGGTGTGGACAATGTTGAAGAGTTGTCAAACAACTTGTTGAAAGACACTTGTTTGTGAATGCAGCCTGACCAGTTATCAATCATAAAACTATGTCACCTTAAAGATGCTTCCTAGAATGTGAAAACAAAACATATAATTCCGAAGGAGTATTATCTGTCTGTTAACTTCACTGACTTTCATTCGGTCAATTTCTTCATGTATCTGAATCAAAGAAACAAAAGCAGCTTCGTTTTGTCATTTTTTATACAAGGAAGAGTTTTTTCCTCATTTGTCAGAATCATAACAAGAACCATGTTCAAGGAAGCAGAACAAATTTTAAAAAACCCACCTGGAGTAGCCTCAGAAAATTTGAACTCCATCTTGTCACCATTTGTTTGCTGTCAACAAACATTTCCAAATGAAATCACATTCAAACTCACTTCAAATCGCAAAATTAAACTTGCATGAAACAATACGATAGTACAAGACACAACATGACACGGTACAATATGGAATGACTGGACAAGATTCCATACCGTACAGTATGACACGATATGGAACAACAAGAGAGAACACGATGCGAAATTATATGACACAATGTGATGCAATACGATACAGTATGACATAATAGGATTAATGTGATTGGATATGATACGGTGTGATCAGAACCAAACTCAAGCTCAAGAAAACAGAACCAGAACCAAACTCAAGAAAACAGAACCAGAACCAAACTCAAGCAAAAAGAACCAGAAACAAACTCATGCAAACAGAACCAGATCCAAACTCGAGCTCAAGCAAACAGAACCAGAACCAAACTCAAGCAAACAGAACCAGAATCAAACTCAAGCAAAAAAGAACAAGAACCAAACTCAAACAAACAGAACTGGAACCAAACTCAAGCAAACAGAACCAGAACCAAACCCAAATAAACAGAACCAGAACCAAACTTAAGCAAACAGAACAAGAACCAAACAAAAGCAAACATTATTAATGTCCTCAGTGCAGGTTGGCATTGAGAAAAATTAGATGCCTCAGCTTGGATAGGCTGATCCGATTTCTTCTCTCAGTGAGTATTTGCCCTGTCTTCGAGAAGACCCTCTCGGAAGGAACAGATGAAGCCACGATACACAGCCTCCCCTCCATCACCTATATCCTATCTCACATGTGATTGGCCGCATGGCCCCCATGCTGACCAATCAAAACAAAGTTTTGCTGGGAGCAGAGCTCAGACTGAGCACTGTGAGAGCTAAGCAGCGAAAGGACAAAAATGATGAGCCGGCTCTCGCTCCATGGGTTTCTGTTTGCTTGAATTTGGTTCTGGTTCTGTTTGCTTGAGTTTGGTTCTGGCTCTGTTTGCTTGAGTTTGGTTCTGGTTCTGTTTGCTTGTGTTTGGTTCTGGTTCTGGTTCTGTTTGCTTGAGCTTGACTTTGGTTCTGGTTCTGTTTGCTTGAATTTGGTTCTGTTTATGTTTACTTGAGTTTGGTTCTGGTTCTGTTAGCTTGGGTTTGGTTCTGTTTCTGCTTGCTTGTGTTTGGTTCTGGTTCTGTTTGCTTGAGTTTGGTTCTGGTTCTGTTTGCTTGATTTTGGTTCTGGTTCAGTTTGCTTGAGTTGAGTTTGGTTCTGGTTCTGTCTTGCTTGAGTTTGGTTCTGGTATTTGATTGAGTTTGGTTCTGGTTCTGTTTGCTTGAGTTTGGTTCTGGTTCTGTTTGCTTGTGTTTGGTTCTGGTTCTGTTTGCTTGAGCTTGAGTATGGTTCTGGTTCTGTATGCTTGAATTCAGTTCTGGTTATGTTTACTTGAGTTTGGTTCTGGTTCTGTTTGCTTGGGTTTGGTTCTTTTTCTGCTTGCTTGTGTTTGGTTCTGGTTCTGTTTGCTTGAGTTTGGTTCTGGTTCTGTTTGCTTGATTTTGGTTCTGGTTCTGTTTGCTTGAGCTTGAGTTTGGTTCTGGTTTTGTCTTCCTTGTTTTTGGTTCTGGTTCTGTTTGATTGAGTTTGGTTCTGGTTCTTTTTGCCTGAGTTTGGTTCTGGTTAAGATGCTCCTATAAGGTAGGATACATACAATACGATACAATACCGTACACTACGATAAGATTCAATACATTATGTTAAGATTAAATATGATAGGATGCTACAGGGTATGATAAAATACTATATGATGGGACAGATATAATACAAGACAACATATATGATATTACCCAATATGATATATGATACAATATGACACGATACAATAGGATATTGTATGATACAACTAAACACAACATGATTCAGTATATTATGATATGATAGCATACAATATGATACGATAAGATACAATATCGTATGATATGAGACAAAAAGTTACCATAAAATAAGATAAAATGTTACAATTGTAGAAGAACTTGTCCTTGATTTGCTATATGCATGCTTGGTTTGACTGTCAAACAAGAGACTCATCAAGAAAAAAGTAGGAATTAATTCCCTGCAAGCAACATAAACAAGCAAGACATCTCAGACAACCTGGAGATGATCCCACACTGCAGTTTGGGCTTGTAGGAAGCAGCTGAGACTTATTTTTGCAGCAAGTTTTCTTCCAGATTTATATTCTCTGCCACTCTGCCAGTGTATCTGCATGCCTGAAGAAGCAATGTGACAAAAAACATGGCCAAGAATGTTTAATTTATCCCAAAGTAAAGTGTTAGCGATGAGTGTTTTGGTCTGAAGGAGTATACTTAAAAAATCTGTTTGGTGTGTTTCTGTCCAAATGCTCAACTTTCTTAATCACTTTGTGTAATAACTTCACTCAACTCTTCCCTACACTTTATACAATTCGTGTCCAATGAGGAGGAGGGGTTACTCCAAACTCCAACTGTTGCCATTTTTTCCTCACAGTGCTCACTGATTCAGCCAAGACAGACTCAGTTGGCTGTACTTTGGTCCAGGCCCTGGCTTTACTAAGAGCTGTGAACCTTGTTTAAAGTAGCATTCAAGATAAATGTTAAGTTTGGAGGCCTTTTGCTGTCACTTTGGAGGATATTTCCCAGATCACAACATATCTTGAATAATTAGTAGACTCTCCCTGTGCGCCATTACATACTGTTTGTTTATTTGTTTGTTTGGGGGCTTTCATGCCTTTAAGTTCTGCATCTTCTATGTTGTTTTTTTGAAGCCAGAAGTAAGCATATTTGAATGAGTCGGTGGTGCTGGATAAGGGCTAAGGGTTGGCCGACTCAAATCATCAATGGTATAATTAAACCACTTTCTAATTAGCTTGTTACCCACCTTGTTTCCCACAGAATGAGAATCAATTTGTTTTGCTAGCTGATCAGAGTTGTTTATTTCCGCAAAAAATAAGACATGCTAGAAAGACTCTGTAAAATAGCATCAACTTACTTTTCCATATCTCTGATGGTAGAGTGCGTGAGAAACTTTAATGAATCAATTCTCCCATCACTACGGCTGGTTGTCCCACACATGAGCCACTACAAACACATCAAAGTAACCAAAATACTGAGTAAGTTAAGCTAACAAGTAATAACGATTAGCTCAGATAGCACTAAACGCTTCAATGTGCTATCACTTAAAAAAACAAGCTGAAATTCATAGACTGAAAGAGTTGGATTGCTGTAGCATGTAAGCATCAAAATATTCATAATATTAACATGAACTTTATGGGGATTGGCTGCCTTTGGGATCCAACTTCAAGTGGACATTTGGGGAACTGCAATTTTGGGACTTCATGTTGCCTTTATTTTCCTGCACTGTGGATTACTATTTGGTGAAGTCCATACTTCACCAAATAGATAATACATGGACATAGTCTCAGTGACATCACCCACTAGTTTCTGATGAGGCATTAGGAAGCCCATTGATGGTAAATGGACTTGGTAAGTTGACTTGTACTTGGCTTTACACTCGTCAAATGCACACATTCACTCAACATTCACACACACTGAACATCAGTGGGAGCAATTTGGGGTTCAGTGTCTTGCTCAAGGACACTTTGGCATGTGACTGCTGGAGCTGGGATCGAACCGCCAACCTTCCAATTGATAAGACAACCAACCCTACCCACTGAGCCCCAGCTGCATTGGAATATCTGACTCTATAATCTTAGATCAATCTAGAAACAGACAAGGAGGTGGAGCCTCAGTGGAACTTTAGCTCCCTAGCAAACAACTACTACGAACCCACCTGTCAGTCAACTGGCAGCACCTCGAAATATGCAAATAATTCATACATTTTAGCCTCAATATTAGAATTCGCCCACCACACGTTTTTTTTTTAAAGATAACCAAATGAGGTAATGAGACCAAAACCATATTGTGTAGGCAACAAATATCCTGAACTTCATGCATAACGCAAACTGGAAAAACACCACAATCTTCTTTCAAGAAAAGCTGGTGTACAATAGGTTTGTGCCACAAGCACACTACGTGTCAAGTGAGTTCAGAGCTCCGGGCCTTACCAATCCCAAGGACAAATTCCTTGAAGCAAACTGTTTTATAATAGAGGATTTAATGCCTGGAATACGCTTCCCATCGCAAATAGAAAGCTCAAGGACAAAATCTCTTCAAAAAATGTCATCAAAAGATTTGTTTTAAGCTTGAGGTAGATTCAATTATTATCTGTTGTGATCTTCTGACTGTTTTGGTATTATTTTCTAATTCTCTTTTAGATCATTTTTTTTCTCAGGGTTGCTATGGCTTATTTCATGTTCAGCAATATTTTATTATATCTTTTAAGATTTTTTGACTTGTGATTGTAAATTACTGTTTTTTATTGTTTTTATGTGTGGACCCCAGGAAGACTAGCGACCATGTTGTGGAAGCTAATGGGGATCCGAATAAAGAATAAAGAATAATTCTGCTGTACAAATGGGCTTTGCAACATAGGACCCAATGGTGTTTCCTTGGTGTTTTGGCTAGCCTCAAGTAGACTCTCAAGGAACTGTAGTTTTTTGCACTTTCACATTGACTCCATTTTCTCTATCCTGAAGAATGGAGCTTTGAACAATCTGCATTGTTAAACACAGCCACTTGTATGTGTTGCTGTGTGTCTCTGCTCCGGGTCCAGCTTGGTCTATAAGGCTGGCACTGCCCCCTTGCCTGTTCTGCTGTTGCCATGACAATGTCCACCATGACAGGCCAACACCATATGGTTGCTATGGTAATGCTCCATTTTTTTTTTGGCGGATGTCGGTGAACCAGGTGTATCTGCCAGCTGGTGACGACAGGTGGATGGTGGGAGTGTGTGTGTATGTGTGTTTTTCTTCTGTTTGAGAGCAGATAAACCCAAAACATGGAGCCTCCGGAAGAGAAAATAAACCAATGAAGAAGAACACACAGCCCATTTTGAACTCATATTACAAGAGGGATAATTACAAGCATGGATTTAAGGACGGTGAGTGCATCATATAACTCAGAAAGAGCTGAGGAGCGCTGACAGACTCGGCCAACAGTTGGCCATCGGGCTGCGTCTGACCATCGGCTGCCTGGGAGTCCAGCACCATCAGGTTGGCCTGTAGCAGCCTCCACTCTGCCAATTCAGCATTTTGAAGCAGAGACACGGAGGCACAGTGAGAGTGACCGGTCTGAGTGGATTTCAGTAGTTGTCTGCTGCAGTTTTTAGACAAAATTTTGGCTGCTTATTCGATACATGTGACAGAACTGTTCAGACAAATACTTGGTGGAAATGATTTGCCACTTTGGTTTCTTTCTGCCACTTAACAGGGATTTTTTGGGGGAATTAAAAAGAAATGTGGAGCATATACTCTTTATGTTATGTGCTGTTACTTTTCACAAAGGATGTGATCCGTCAGGTTCTTTGAAATGTTTACTTGTACCAACATTTTGACATTAAAGGTGCCCAGTAGAGTTTAAAAAAGTGTATTCTTGCAGCCCAACAAACATGTATAGTTAATTTCTTCTCCAGTTGTTGACTTCTTTGCAGCATTCCTCACCACTGATTTTTGACTTGCAACCAACATGGGGGAGAAATATTGCTCCATAGCGTTATTGTGCTCAAAATCTCAGCTATAAAGCTGTGCTGACACAATTACAGTCAGGGAACCACTAAGTTATGTGACCTACAGTGATTGACTTCCGTGTGTTGTTTGTTTTGAAAGATTTGGCAGCAACTTTTGGGTGTGTACTGTATAGGCGCCAGTGTCTACTGATTCGAACATATTGTAGTGTCTGCATTACTGACATAGCTCAGCTGTGGTTTATCTCCAGATGTGAATATGTAATGGATATAAAAGTGATCACTGCATTATAAGGGTTTAAAATAACATGTTAAAACAGTCCAAATGTCTCTGGTTAAAGATAAAATTAGGTGTTAAAAAATATAAACATCTCTGACCTGCCCCCAAAATTTACTGCACTGTTTTTATGAGATGTGGATTTTCAGGCCTGTTGATAAATACCTGTTCGCCGTTTTGAGTTGTGTTTGTAAACAGCTATTACGAGGCGCTGGTTGCTTCCTGAACCTCCCACAATACAGGAGTGGATTAATATAGTAAATTATATTTATGTTATGGAAAGGATTACTTTCTGTTTACGACTTCAGAAGGATGTATTTACTCTGGACCAAGTGGATTAAGTATGTAAAACCTCGACAGACAGATTTTTTGGATGATACCATTCAAGGACCCGGTGATGCTGTCTTGTCTTAGTTAATTACATGTTTTTTTTTTTGTGTTTTCTGTTTTTTTTATGTGATTTTCTGTCACTTATCTCCCCCTGAAATGCTTCTGGCTCACTCTATTGACACATATCGTCTCCCCCAGGTTGGATTTAGTTCTTATAATCTTTAAAAACGGAGGACTGCAGAGGAAATGAACATTATTCTCTCTTTTATGTGTCAATGCTCTGTATAACAAACTGTTGTCCAGTAACAATAATAAAGAATACAAAAAAAATGTAAATATCCCTTTAAAATTTGCAACACATGCCCTTTAAAATTAGTTAAATCTTAAAATGTTACTTCATTCGGCTAAGTCATATTTGTCAAAAAGCTAGTGGTTAGCTTAAGTGAAAATGTTGGCCCATATCCAGAACCCTGATAGTTACTTGATTGAGATCCTGAGTCCCACAACATGATGTTCATAACCTCTTAAAATCTTTGACAACACACTGGCCACTGCTTTGACTGCTTTGGAGAGCAGAGCATCAAGGTTTAGTGCGACAGATTTAGCAACATGAACCTGAGCGCTGAGGGAAAATGGGGGATGATCATTTGTGTGCACAAGCATGGTCCAGACCTTTATTGGACAGTTGATGAGGGCATAGATTGGATACCTGAGTTGTTGCTACAGATATCACAAACTTCTTTGGCTGTTAAGTCTGTCGTCACCATCAGTTTGTACGTGTCCTCAAAAAGCCTCTCTGCACTCCTCTGAAAAACATACTCATTAGTTCATCATAAAAGTACAACCCATCATATCTTTGGAACGTCTGCAGGAGCTGTGTGTAATCATGAGAAGGACACTAAAAAAGACACCATGAAAATGTTTTACTTGATGATTTGTCCCTCTGTGGATCACAGGGAGGAGAAAGAATGGTTAAGTCTCAGACTTAGGGTCACAAGGTTTTGTAACTGACATCCACATCGGGGCCTGAAAGGGCAGAGAACATGAAAAATTACATCAAGCTCCAAAGCCTGAGCAAGAGTTTGCTCTTGCCAGAGGAGAAATGTGTGATTGTGTGTGTCCCTTTGCTTTTGCCTTCACGTGTGTGTCTGTGTGTGTCACTGGAAGTGTGTGTGCTGACGTGTACACTTTAAGTATCTGTGTGTTAGAGTGTGTCTTTGCCTGTGGAGAGGAGACGAGGTAAATTCATATCAGAGTGTTTTTGCTACAGGGCTGTAATTATGGCAGTTTTTAATAACTATGCTTTATAATCATTTAGCACTGATGATGCACACACACACTCTCTCTCACAAAAACACACACGCATCTCTTGAGGCACTAATGAATTTAGATGTGATAGGCACTGAAGCTGAACTTAAGGGAGGGGGGCAGAGAGAGATAGATGGATAAAGAGCGAGGAAGGCCAAGAGACTGAGAGGCGGGGAAACTTTGTTTTCATTGGAACAAAATAACCATTTATGCACAACAGCGCTGTGCGGAACTGATCATTTTTCATCAGTGTGTTCAGGAAAGAAGTGATCACCGCTTAATGAATCTGAGCCTTTTCTGATACCCTGAGAAATCAGAGGAAAAACACTCACTCTGCTTTCATCTGAGCCTTGGTGGACAGAATTGTGATCGAATGGAGCGTTTGTTTTTAGTAATAGACAAATCCAGAATTGATTTGATTCCTTCAAAATAAAAGCCTTTGAAATATTTCTCTGAGATTATTCTGCCTTGAGAATAAAGAGGGGTAAAAATGACTAGATAATTGGGCTGGTTTTGGCTAGATTTCCCTCCCTCCAACAAAGTCCCATTTTGTTGGTTCTTCAGATTATCTTGCCTGATTTTTGCTGTGACATGATCGGCTATTTGAAGAGTGATTTTCCTTTCCTCAATCTGCTTGTAAGATCATGGCTACACAGATTTGAAATTTCAAATACTAAAGAATTGCCATTCACACGTTCCTTCAACTGCTTCTGGATATTAAAACATATAAAAGGGGTTTTCTATAACACAAATAAAGAATACACAACATTTTATTCTAGCAACAGAGACAAGCAATGATAGTATATAGCAGCAAAACTTGCTCGGTGGGTCATTTTCTTACAAGCACATGCTGCCTTTACACACTGGACTTAGAATAGACCTCTTACAAGAGAGCTGGCAGGAAAAAGTCTCCTTCAGTCCAGGAAACTGACATGGTTATTTGATTGATTTATTTGATGTATTTCATAAGTCAAAACCACAAATAAATCCAACAAAACAATTACAATAAAATAAAAGGACACCCGTGAAACCAGTGCCTATCACTTTCTTATGCAGGACACCAATATCAATGTGATGTCTTATTTAAAATGAAGAGAGTTGAACTGATGGTGACAGTATGATCAGCTGGATGAAGGTCGCAGGATCATACAAATAGAGT